>NC_042615.1:651647945-651951926 GCF_901001135.1 Rhinatrema bivittatum | reverse complement strand
GTCCCCACCAATTAGGCTGTTGATGAGTTTTATAGCACGGAATCGCTCTCATTGCGTTGCACAACGAGATTAGATTGGTTTAATTTTGAAAACCACCTGGATAGCTTGCTTGACAAGCAGTATATAAAGTTATTACTTTTATTAATTAAAAAGGTAATAAAAAATAAATAAAAGTTATTTTTTTTATTAAAAGTAATAAAAGTTATTACTTTTATTACTAGTATATAAAGTTATTACTTGTTATTTCGCATTGTTATTTGCATTTCACTCCTCTTTGTTATGTTTACGGCTACCTCTCGGCCTCTCTCTATTCATTGCCCACCCCCCATTTCCTGTTTTATGTACTTTCCACCTTTTTAGTTCGAATGGAAACCGGTATGATGTTTCCTACTAATGTCAGTATATAAAAGCTTCAAATAAATAATAAAGTTCAATAAATGAAATGAAATGAGAATTGACAGTGGCAAGGTTTCACTTATTGTATTTGTTGACATGTATGGCTTTTTATATTATAAATCATTCTTATTAATAGGCTTCAGGAAATAGCACTGCTTGGATTAGTATGGTTATGCAATAAATCAAATTAAAAAATCATAAACCATAAGATGTCAGGATTATGAAGGTCAAGGCTTTTTCGGCTCATAACAGAAATTGTTCCAGAGAAGGGTGACCAAAATGATTTGGGGTCTATATCAGAAGACATATGAGGAGAGGCTGAAGGATCTAAATATATATATACCATGGAGGAGAGGAGGTGCAGACCTTTGGATATCTGAAAGGTTTCAATGATGGACAAACTTCAAACCTTTTCCATTGGAAAGCAGACAACAGAACTAGGGGATCACAAAATGAGTCTCCGGGGGGGAATGATTCAGAACCAATGTCAGGAAATATTTCTTCATGGAGAGGGTGGTGGATGTCCAGAATACCTTTCTGGAAGAGGTGGTGAGGACAAAAACAGTAAACAAATTAAAAAAGGCATGGGATAAACACTGTGGATCCCTAAAGGCCAGAGCATGGAAATGAAGGAAAGGGCACAGGGGTTAACCTGCATGAAGCGTCAATTACTCCCTTAACCAAGTAGCCTTCATGATTTTGACACATTTGCAACACTGCTCTCCGCTTCAATAGTAGGGATAAAAGAGGAATCAGATTCAGACAATAGCCAACACAGGGCCCTGACTTTTATGATCCGGGTACTGATACGCAGACATTATGGAAAAAGCACACAAATGCTTCTATGGCTAAGTTCAAAAGCAAAGCATGTAAAACAGCATTGTCTGAATTATGAAGGCTGCTTACCACGTGAAAGTTTTGCTAGTAGTATTACTACCCTTAACATAAGTGTTGAGTGTAAACTGCACAGAGTGGCAGTTAAAATCATAAGAAACTTGCTGGGCAGACTGGATAGACCATTTGGTCTTTTTCTGCCACCATAACTAGAGAGAGAGGAAATGTAATTCCTTACATTCTGTTTGGTTTTTTTTTTTTAATTGCCATAGCACACTGAGCCAACGATTTCAATGTATGATGCCTAGATTTTTTTTCCTGGGTGGTAACTCCTAACATGAAACCTGATATTGTATAACTACAGAATGTATTTTTCCCTATATGCATCACCTTGCACTTGTCCACATTAAATTTCACCTGCCATTTGAACACATGTTCTTCTAGTCTCACAAGGTTCTCCTGCAATTTATCACTATCTGCAAGGTCTTCCTGCAATTTATAAGTATCCACTTATAGTTTAACTACTCTGAATTAGTGTGTCGTCAGAAAATTTGATCACCTCACTTGTTACCCTTTCCAGATCATTTATAAAT
The DNA here is from genome assembly GCF_901001135.1 of Rhinatrema bivittatum. Classification (NCBI taxonomy): domain Eukaryota; kingdom Metazoa; phylum Chordata; class Amphibia; order Gymnophiona; family Rhinatrematidae; genus Rhinatrema; species Rhinatrema bivittatum. Next base: position 651,950,103 of record NC_042615.1, on the reverse strand, counting down.
ATATTAAAAAGCACTGGTCCAAGTACAGATCCACGAGGCACGCCACCGAAAAAACTGACCATTGAATCCTAACTCTGTATGTTTGTAGATTGCAAAGTAGTTAAAAGAAAGGAAACAGTCTCCTCTTTCATGATTTTGTAAATTTTCTTAGAAGCCTCTTGTGGGGGACTTTGTCAAATGCCTTCTGATAATCCAAATACACTACCAGATCACCTTTATCCATGTTTATTAATCCCTTCAAAAAATGTAGATTTGTGAGGCAACACTTCCCTTGAGTAAATCCATGCTGGCTGTGCCCCATTAAATGTCTATCTATATGTTCTGTGATTTTGTTCTTTAGAATAGTTTCCACGATTTTTACTGGCACTGAAGTCAGGCTCACTGGCTTATAGTTTCCTGGATCACCCCTTTTTAAATATCAGGGTGACACTGGCCACCTTCCAGTCTTCAGGTAAAATTAATGATTTTAAAGATAAGTTACAAATTACTAGTAATAGAGCTGAATTTTCATTTTTGAGTCCTTTCAAAATTCTGGGATGTATAAAATCTGGTCCAGGCGATTTGCTACTCTTCAGTTTGTCAATCTTGTCTACTACATGTGGACAAATACTAAAATGGGGTCACATAGACAAAAGGTTTGGGAAGCCCTCCCCTAGTGGCTTTGGATCACCCCGTACTAAAAGGAAACAGAGGAAACATGGCTGAGGCACTGCCAGCTCTGATCACCCTTTTGAGAGGTTAAGTTTTAAAAGGGGGACTGGTATGGAGAGGAGAGAGTTGAAAGGGGAAAGAGAGGGAGTTAAGCCTGGGTGGAAAAGGGGCATGAGCCTGGTGTAGTGGTATCAGTATATTGGGAGGCCTAGAGGTAGCAAGTATCCCCCCATCCCTTAAACATTGACTAACACTGCCTTGAAACTACAGCTTCTTGCAATTCCTCCCCCCCGACACACATAGCTAGACTCCACTAGAGAACAAGCCTTTTCAGTAGCAGGCCCAACCCTGTGGAATTCACTACCCACATATCTTTGCAGCATTGATGTCCCAAAAAAAATTTAGGAAAGCCCTTAAAACATTTTTTTTTCAATATTGCCTTTAAGGATTTGATACCCTTCCAACTTGAGCAAGTAAAACTGCTTGCTGCATCCTCTCAGATACCTGGTCCCCAGCTCCATAATAAGACCTGCTCAAATGTGTGTTGGTTAACAATTTCATGTTTTTATTGACACCCGCTTTTATGTATGTTTTTATGTTACCTGCCCCGCACTTTGGAGGGAATTGGATGCAAGTGGTTTTAAATAGATAAATAAAAAAGATCCTCCATTAAATCCCTATCAATTTCTTCTATCTGTGATGCATCTTTTAGGTTATGTGACTGCACCATAAAATTAAACTGAAAACTATGATCCCTATCTATAGATCAGGATTTTTTCTTAGTAGGCAGTCTTTCCTGCAACTGAATTTTTCCACTGGATCCATTTTCAAGATAATAGAAATGTTAGATGAATTCATAATGTCAAATCTGATAAAATTCTCATTTTTAAAGATAAGTAAAAAGTGAAATTAACTATGTTATGAGCATTATCTGACAACTAATATTTTTGCAGGTTGTGTTATCCTTTACTGGACCAAAAAAAAGAATGTTTCAAAAATAAAATAGCACAAGCACAAAAAGGAAAGTGGTAGATGCACAGATTGTACTGTCAGAATAGACAAGATCTATTCTTACAATGTAGAAAGTGTGAATTTCATTATTCTGATTTTTGTCCCACTTGACACAGCTTGTGTGAAACACGGACCATGTTAGAGGACTTATTCCTCTCTCGAAATTTCAATGAAAATATTTCCTAAATAAATATCTATTTGAAAAAGACAGACTCTATAGCTTTTATGCCATACCTCTAGACCTCTTATTTAAAAAATGAAGTAGTACAGGAGTGACCAAGAACATGAATGTTCCTTTTGCTGAAAACAGTTTAGTACTTTGTTATTCATAATCAATTCACATATCCTATTATGAAAAACATATTTTCCATTATTTTTTGAGCAGTTACAGAAATAACAGTATACCGCTGGCTGTGCATAAAAGCCCTTAACTACTGTAACTCTCCATAATTTTAGCTCTGAAATATATGATAGCATAAAATGTCTGAATATTACTTTTTCATGTGTTTTTATAAGTTAGATTGAATAAAAACAATGGATGCTTATCAGTGACAAATTGTAAGATGCTTAATTTGAGTGTAACTAAATAAACCTCTTTGAGGTCATTATTGAGTCTGTGCTATGTTACTTATCATTGTTTTGTGATGCACAACATGCAACCTTTTATAAACTTATTTTGTCAAGAAGTATCTCTTACATCAATAAGTTCATCATCATATTTGGCATGCAAGTGTCTTAGGAGATACCACCGTGCAACCGAAGTAATCGTCTCAGGGTAGCCAGGTTGGTATACTACCCTTTCCAAGATCCGACGAGTTTCCCTAGGATGCAAAACAAAACATCAGTAAGTATGCATCATATCAAAAATCCATTACTTTATTTTTTTGGATGAAATACCAAGTTACATTATCTTGTGCTTCTCAATGCTGGACTAAAGCCTAAAAATGAATCTGGCAGTCTTGGAATATGCTGACATTACATTTTTCTTAGTATATCTATAAAAGATAATTAGGTGCCTGTAATAATTCTTGAAGGCCAGGATTTTAATGGATTTATACAGAGGGATAACATGATCTGTTGTGTGCCGCATCAAATTTGCCTAGCTTAAGTTCTGACAATTTAGAATTTTATCTAGCAACCACTTGCCAATGATCCAATGGTTTACTGCAATGGTCAGTTCCTTTTTGATCTAAACAGTATAGATGTGGACAGAATTGAGTATACAACTCCCAGAGGAGAAGTGATTTGCTTTCAGGGGCAGCCATGGATATCCCTTCTCCATCCCTCCACATACTCATCCCCACCCTCATGGAGGCAAATGCATGCCAACACATGATACATCTTGGGTTGGATAATATAGCTATAGCTTTATTAGATGATCTAATAGGGAAATTAATTCAGGTGCTCGAATTCCTCTTGTTGCTCAGTCTCTGCCCTCTCCCCTTCCTTACAAGGAGGTGGTGGTGGGGGTGCAAATGATGGGGAAAAAAAAACTTTTAATTAAGCATTATGCCAGGGCTGTTAACAGCAAGCCCTGTTTCTGCTATCCAAGCAGCCTTTGCGGTCCACCCTTAAAAGTAAAGCCTGCTCTTGCCCTAAAATAATATCCCAAAGCTAGTCTTGAATAAAAAGGCTTTGTTCGCAGAATTTAACGTAAGTGCAGGGACTCCTGGGATCAATACCATGGGCCATCACACAAACTGGACCTTTGACTCTCTCATCTATCCCTCTGAGGCTCAAACGCCCACTGTGAAGGTAAAATGCCAATATACTGCATTTCTGTGATAACATAAGTGACCCATTTATTAGTATATATAACCCCATTAGTAAGCTATCTATATAGAAAAAAACATATTTAAAAAAATAATGCTCCAATAAACACATGCTAGCTAGATGAACCTCTATCGATGCCACTAATGGGAGAAAGGGGTTGGGTGAATGGGAAGTGAGCAGTCTTTTCAGGAAGCAGGGAATGAAGGATAGAGAAAACATATCTTTTCTTTAAACCTCCCACCAGCCCTGCCCACTTCGCCTCCATAGCCAGCTAATAAGGAGCTTGCCAGCCAATTGTGGACTCATGTAACATCACAGGCTGCATGGCATGTTGGGTACAAAACCAAAAGAGCATTCAAAGTGAATTACATTAAGTAAGTGAAAATTGTGACGGTGACACTTTAAACATGAGCTGCTAAATGACCTTCATAACACCTATACGTGCTGCTAATTTATGCACAAATGCCCGGGTCATATTTAATCATTGATCCTAGGTTAACTTCATTTTTTAGAATTTTTATGCAAAATAAAAGAGGTTACTTCCCTTTTGTTGATGGAAGTGCTCGATTGAGAAATAGTGGTAGCAATGAACATTATATTATATTGCACCCAACATCATGTTTTGAATGGTAGACTGCATTAGGGGTGAACATCTCAACAGTGTTGCCATCTCTCTATTCAGAGTAAAATCACTGTGTTCCAATAGTGAGAGCAGATACTCTTATTTTGCATAAAAATTCTAAAAAATTAAGTTACCATATGAACAATTATTAAATATACCCTGGGCACTTCATGCATAAATATACAGCACGTACGGGTGTTATGAAGGTCCTTTAGCAGCTCATGTTTAAAATGTCACCATCACAATTTTTACTTACTTATTGTAATTCACTCTGAATGTTTTTTTGGTTTTGGTATTCTACTACTTGCACTCTCTATATTTTTTTTGTCATTCACAACTGATGTTGGGTACAAAACCTGGAAATCTGCTTTACAGCTATGCAGTTTGGGCCATCCAAAGGGAGGAAGGCATGAGTTATTTCGCAGTTTCACAGCATGGTTGCTATGGAAAAATTCAAGGCCATGTTGTTTAATGCTGTTAACCCTATCAGCTCCTGAAGCAGACAGTTATCACTGTTAGGCCAATGCTCCCGAGATCAAACGATGATGAAGCTAGCCACCGTTTGAAGGCTTCCAGTGAGCTTCAAGCTAAGGACCATTTTGATAATTACAAGATATAAAAACATATAATTAATTATACGTCTCTGGAGGCACAAAATATTTTTGTTTTTGACACAGCATGTTGTTTTGGAGAGCTGTCTATGGCTATTGAAAGTAATGATATTTGTTACAGTGCTTTTAGTTGCAACAAAAAATTAATAAAAAAAGAAAAATCTAGCAGGTACTAGGCTGGTATATGATTAAACATTTTGTGATAAGATTAAATAGGGGGCCTCTGAGTGATGCCAGCCTTGCTTGTAGGTGAACTGCATGATAACACAGCCTAGAAGAGTCTCATAAGCTCTCTGAAGAGAGATCCGCAGTAAAAACAAAAGAACAACAACAAAAAACAATCACTGACCTCAAAGAAGTCCACAATGCCCAGACCAATGCTCTTACTACCTGCAATGGCCTTTGACCAGACTACCCACATTCCTAAAAGCAATGATCAGAATCATGTCATTCTGTATGACTTTGTGGAATTATTAGACACAGTAAAAGCCTTGTGCCTTCTGCACTGAGTGTTAAATCACTTTAATCTTTCAGTTACAATAAGGAATGTTGGCTGTTGTGCCTCTTCAAAAGTGTGCAAGCTAAAAAATTAACACATAGGCCAAAACAGGTGTTACATTTTTGGCTTTAGTGAACACATGCTAAATAGTTGATGAAGGCAAGCATACCATGCTATTTCCCATGCAAACACTAAAGACTCATTTGCAAGTGATATCCCTTCATTTACATGTGTGTATATACATGGTAATATGTTCTGACCCTGGTTTAGGGTCAGTATTGCATAGGCATGCCAAATGGTGTTAGTATGAATGCCAAACTTTATGGCATAATCCCCATGGTTACAAATATTTACAATATTTATAAAATGTAAAAAAAAGTCAATAAACATATCAAGCACAAAATAAGCAATTAAGGAGATGAATTGGAACCACAATGCTTAAGACAACCATCCAAGCAAAGAAGGGTACAGAGGATGCCTCTAATTTTTCTCTGAAAAGATTCACTCTAGAGTAAATTAGGTTAGAGAGGTAATCTTGGATTTCAGATTGAAGACCAGATGACTCACAACCATGTATGACTGCAGGCATCAAGTTAGTCACTGCACTTCTAGCTGCAGTCACAGGCATCCAAGGATACATCCCACATTCCATTCTATCACAACTTCAGGCGAGGAATCAATTATATCTATCTTAAGGACAGGCCCAATTATGGCAGAGAGAAATTAGAACAGAGGTAGTTGCCTACTTTATGAGAGGCTTCAAGAATGCTGCCATCACCTGGGCCTGCTGCCGCTGTCTGCTTTTGTGCCACTTGCAGAAGAAGCAGCAACAACTTGAACAAAAGTCAATACGAGTCCTGTGAGCCAGTGCATATTCAAGGCCCTTTAGTGGTTTCCACAGTTTCCAAATTTACAGCAAGATCATGCAGGAGGTGAGGACAGAGACTGAGAGCATGCACTGGCTCACAGGTCCCGCACTGACTTTTCAAGATATTGTTGCTGCTACTGCAGTTGCTGCTGAAGAGGGCAGCAGGCCCAGATAATCTTTGAAAGTGATAGGAGGACATGATGGACTGTAGGACTAGGGCAGAGTGGAAGATGTGGGCAAGGGCAATCCAGGGACCCTCCCCCACCCAGTACTTATGGATACCCAAATTTTAAATCAAGCCCTGGTTGTAGAATAAACCTTACTATTCCCATGTGCTAGTTTGCAAACTGCAGATATTTGGCTACATAGATTTGATAGTCTGATGTAGAAAATAACTTAATGGATAGGTACATTCACTTCCCTGTCAAATCCTATCTCTTAGCATATTTGTTAGGAGTGCTGGTGTATGAGACTTTGAGGAGCAAGCTCCCTGGAAGGCTAATTAATGATCAGACTTATGAGGCTGCTGGGAGTGCTTGAAGCCAGAAGCCCTCTCAACAGAAACTTCACATCAGTCTTCATGCTTATAGGACTGTACAATCCTGGAAAGCTGGCTTTTGGTCTGTTTTGTGCTTTTTCCAAGGCCAAGATAAGCTCAATGTGTAGGTCTCATAAAATTATGTGAACTACAATAACCTTTGCTAGGCTAATGCTAAAGACTATGTGTTTCACAGACCAGAAATGATATAAACTAGAATTTGCTTACTGTCAGTGGTAAAACATTTAGAGAAATAACGACTGTATGTAGGTAGAAATTATTATTCATAAGGTTCAGAAATTGTTAGAAATACTGTTAACAGAGCTTTTAATGGTCAGAAGCTGAGTTTCACCTTACATAGAAATATATCATATAAGACTATCCAAAATTCCAATTAATAACTGTATACTAAGTAATAAGTTATTTACTGTTGGACAACAAATGATATATTGGCCTGTATTTCCTGATTTTTTCATATTAACAAATGGTTATACTGGCTCCTTTCATGAAAGTAAAATGAAGGAAATATTAATGGAATCACTAAATGTCATTATTTGATAGCATCTAGTCAATATTATAATTCCTAGAAGCTGGGTACGCAACTCCAGGAGCTGTACAGGACAGCAAGGCAAGACACTGGACTGAATGAGTCTTCGCCTAACCATCCCCCTCCCCCAAAGGTTCAGCCCTTGGGTTCTGGGGGCCAGTAGGTCTCTATGGTAGTAGTTCATCATGGTGAGTCCTGGGAACTGGAACAAAGTACAGCAGGCTCGTTCAAGGCAAGGCTTAGACAGACTGGACAAGGCAAGGCTTGGTATAGGTTATACGAGGCAGGCTGCAGCAGGGCTGGGCTGGATACAGAACAAGGACAGGGGCGGAGTGTACATAGAGACAAGGCAAGATACTGAGCATGGACTGTGAGACACACAGGCAAGGCAGGATATTAAACAGGGATTGGAACTAGCTACTGGCTGGGGCAAGACAAGGTACTGACAAGACAGGGAAAGAATATCAGAAACAGGACTAGTCTGGCACTGCAAGACCAAACAAAGACAGGACAGAACTGAACAAGGACAAGGCAAGACAACACAGAAGCCTGAAGGCATGAAGGCTGGAGGCCCTTAGGCCATAGAGAGAGGCCTGGATAGGCCAGAAGGCAGGATATAAGAATAGAGCAGGGCAGGAAGTCACACAGAAAGATAAGAACATAAGAATTTGCCATGCCGTTTCAGACCAAGGGTCCATCAAGCCCAGCATCCTGTTTCCAATAGAGACCAAACCAGGCCACAAGTACCTGGCAATTACCCAAACACTAAGAAGATCCCATGCTACTGATGCAATTAATAGCAGTGGTTTTTCCCTAAGTAAACTTGATTAATAGCAGTTAATGGACTTCTCCAAGAACTTATCCAAACCTTTTTTGAACCCAGCTACACTAACTGCACTAACCTCTGGCAATAAATTCCAGAGCTTAATTGTGAGTTGAGTGAAAAATAATTTTCTCCGATTAGTCTTAAATGTGCTACTTGTTAACTTCATGGAATGCCCCCTAGTCCTTCTAATATCCGAAAGTGTAAATAACCGATTCACATCTACTCATTCAAGACCTCTCATTATCTTAAAGACCTCTATCATATCCCCCCTCAGCCATCTCTTCTCCAAGCTGAACAGCCCTAACCTCTTCAGCCTTTCCTCATAGGGGAGCTGTTCCATCACCTATAGCATTTTGGTTGCTCTTCTCTGTACCTTCTCCATCGCAACTATATCTTTTTTGAGATGCGGCGACCAGAATTGTACACAGTATACAAGGTGCGGTCTCACCATGGAGCGATATAGAGGCATTATGACATTTTCCGTTTTATTAACCATTCCCTTCCTAATGATTCCTAACATTCTGTTTGCTTTTTTGACTGCTGCAGCACACTGAGCCGACGATTTTAAAGTTTTATCCACTATGATGCCTAGATCTTTTTCCTGGGTGGTAGCTCCAGAATCTAACATAGCAATGGACAAGGAGCAAAGAAGGCCAGGAGGCCACAAGACAAGGCCTAGATAGTCCACAAGGCAAGAAGCAAGAAGGCCCGGAGGTCACGTGGAATGGAGCAAAGTAAGTGTGGTCAGGTCAGACAGCCATGAATGACTCCATGAAGAGGCAAAGGTATATAAGCAATGCAAGTTTACATAGGGCTGGAGCTTGGGTGTGGTGCAAGCAATGAGGAGGAACTTGACAAGGCTGGAGATGAAGATCCCCGAGGTTCCCTAGTGGAGAGGAGGCTGCACCTCCGGCTGAGTCACAAAGCCAGTGAGGAAATGGCTTGGATAGCTCCAACTGGAGCTCACTAGAGGCCTCTATGTTGAGGAGGTGTCATAGCCACAGACTCAGGCCACGGGGAGGCTATGAAACAAGCAAAATCACGACAGTCAAAGGGCGCTCAGGCTCGACAATTTGTGCATTTGCCCATCTGGCGAAGTTGATTGTAGGTCAAGAGAACAGTTTTGATTATTATTATTTTTTTTTTTTAATGTCACCTGATTTGCCAACTCCTGGTGGTGGCCAAGAGTTACTTTTGTTGGCAAACAAATAAATCCACTGGCATGTGGATATTTATTGATTGTTGGCACATGGTTACAAAGTTGTGAAAATTTTAGAACCATGTAGGGAAAGTGCAGTAGAAGCAGGAGTCATCTGCTCTTTCCGGTCCTAAACAAATCTTGGATAAAACCAAAGGATATCTTTATGGCAAGAACTGCTCCAGACCTTCTTCCAGATTCTTGTTCCTCTGAGCATAATTACTTAATCCTGCATCAGGTCTCCCTCTCACTGAAGAGTGCACCTTTCATAATTGTTCCTTTCCAGAGGGAAGAAAAAGCACCTCAAATCCATTCCACATTTTATAACAGTCTCTCCAAACTCTAAATGTTTCTTATCTATTCAGTCTGTGTTTAGCTACAGCCAAATCCTTTCCTTCCTTAAAGTGAACGTGATGTATTTTATTTAAGCACTAAATATTTATACTTTGGAGATATTGTTCTTTTTTTGAAGGTTATATCATGTGATGGCTGTTGAGGTTCGTCATTAGTGGTCAGAGAATTTGTTACTAGTTGATTAAAAAAAAAAAAAAAAAGATTCTTGTTCTTAGGTTCAGAGAGTGTGAAACTAAGGTTACAAAAGTTATTTGCATGTTTCCTCTATGGTGAGATATCATGAGATATGGATTTATGCTACAGAAAGAAAATAATAGGAAGTAATATTCATTTTGTTGTTAATGTGTCTTTTGACATGTCTGAGATAACTACTGGAGATGTCTCTTCAGAGAACAGAAAATTCTTGATGGTTTTAAGATATATTATTGTATTTATAAGATATATTATTGTATTTGTGCACAAAGCTGATTATGAAGATTTAGATTAAATATTTTAAAACTTTTTATACAATTTTTTTAATATACTGTTTTTGCCTAAAATGTATGAAATATAAACAGATCAAGTGAATGTAATTAGTACTTATAATATTTGTGTCATGATGTAAACCGTTGTGATCTTCACTTGGAACAATGGTAAATAAATGGCTAAACAAATAAAAATAAATAAAATACTGTTATTAGTTTACTGGAATGTGAGAAAACTTCATTTCAGTAATTTAGATTGTTGCAATAATATATAGGAGAGTTTATATCTGTACTTTAGCTACTTAATGGGTTAAACAGCTTCCTTCCTCAGTCTAATGCCTTTAACAGTAAAGTTCTGCTAATATTTTAAAGAGTTTATATCTGTACTTTAGCTACTTAATGGGTTAAACAGCTTCCTTCCTCAGTCTAATGCCTTTAACAGTAAAGTTCTGCTAATATTTTAAAGAGTTTTCACTATAAACATTTTCATTGCTTAGGAAGAGATTTTTTCTCCCATGTGGAATGTCTGACATCAAATCCATTGATTGGCATTCTGGGATTTGTGGTTTTGCTAATCTTGTTTCAGTAAATTGTACTGCTTATTTATATTAGTTGTTAGTAGGAAATGATACCAGCTCTTTTTCTGTTTTATGTTAAGCTGTCAGTAAGTTTAATTGATGATGCATTTTTAAAATAGGAAGTCAGACATACGGACTTTTATTTAGAATGTAATTCAGCTACAATAAGAATAAACTGCCACATATTATATTAGACAAACACAATTATGTGTGTGATTGTGTCCCTATTCCAGATAAACTCAGCCCTCTTACTGCTCGCTCTGCTTCTCTGCAGGATGTATCTTGCACCAAAAACTCTTTGCTCAGGGAGTTCCTATTTCTACCAGTGCATAGACAAGCATTGATTTGTTTGGGACTTCTGTGCTGTTACTATTATTAATGCTTCCATCACTTTACTGAATTTGAACACTTCAGTTGATGATCTAAGTGCACACCTTTATCTTCTTATGGATGTTTCAAACTTTCACAATTTGGTTTAAAAGAAAATCACCTTCAAAAAATTGTTTTCTTTTTGATGAGATCAATGATTATATAAAGCAAATGTTGCTTACCTGTAACAGGTGTTCTCACAGGACAGCAGGATGTTAGTCCTCACATATGGGTGACATCCCAGGATGGAGCCCAATCACGGAACACTTTTGTCAAAGTTTCTAGAACTTTGACTGGCACCTACTGGCCATGCTCAGCATGGCACTAAACCTGCAGCCAGCAGGGGTCCCCCCCTTCAGTCTTGTTTATAGCTATAGGAAGTGCCAAAAAATAAAATAATAAAACGTAACGAACCCAACACCGCGGGGCAGCGAGCGGGTTTCGTGAGGACTAACATCCTGCTGTCCTGTGAGAACACCTGTTACAGGTAAGCAACATTTACTTTCTCACAGGACAAGCAAGATGGTAGGCCTCACATATGGGTGAGTACCGAGCTGAGGATGTCCGAACATGCACCAAGTGTACCCAACGGCGTGCAACAGGCACAACAACTGGGGTTGAATTTGGTAGAGGGCATCCTGAATCCCACCGGGCGGAAGGGTGTTGCTACGTCACGTTGGAAACAGGTTACACAGGACAGACTGGCCAAAGATGGAATCTTGTCTTCCGGCTTTGTCCAAGCAATAGTGGGCTGCAAAAGTATGGAGAGAACTCCAGGTGGCAGCCCTGCAAATGTCAGGAAGTGGCAGCGATCGTAGGTGTGCCACTGAAGTCGCCATGGCCCTCACAGTGTGCGCTTTAACACGGTCTTGAAAAGGAATGCCTGCTTGCTGATAGCAAAAAGATATGCAGTCCGCCAACCAGGAGGAGAGAGTCTGCTTACCTACAGGTTGCCCTAATTTGCTGGGGTGGAATGAGACAAATAACTGAGTGCTCGTCCTGTGGGCAACTGTACGGTCTAGATAAAAAGCTAGAGCCCGTTTACAGTTAAGGGTATGCAGAGCCTATTCCCCTGGATTGGAATGGGGCCTGGGAAAGAAGGTAGGTAGTACGATGGATTGATTAATGTGAAACTCCGAAACTACCTTAGGTAAAAATTTAGGGTGAGTGCGGAGTACCGCCCGGTCCTGCAGGAGTTTAGTGTAAGGCGGATAGGTAACTAGGGGCTGTAACTCACTAACCCTGCGAGCTGAGGTGATAGCCAAAAGGAAAATCATTTTCCATGTGAGATATTTTAGATCACAGGAGTGAAGAGGCTCGAATGGTGGTTTCATGAGCCGACCGAGAACCAGGTTAAGGTCCCAAGAAGGGGCCGGAGTACGTAGAGGTGGCTTGATGTGGAGCAAGCCCTTCAGAAAACGTGTTACCAGGGGTTGTACTAATATAGGGGCATCCCCGATACCTTTATGGAAGGCGGCTACCGCACTGGCATGAATTCTAATGGAAGATGTCTTGAGACCCGACTGACAGATGCCAGAGATAGTCCAAAAACTGTGGGATTGGACAGGAAAAGGGATCAAGGGACTGAGAAGCGCACCATGATGTGAACCTTTTCCATTTATAGGAGTAAGATTTTCTTGTGGAAGGCTTCCGTGAAGCAATCAAGACACAGGAAACTGGGTCTGAAACGTTAAGTGGTTGAAGAATTAACCTTTCAACATCCATGCCGTCAGGGACAAGGCCTGAAGATTTGGATGGCGTAGGCTCCCCTTGTTTTGAGTGATCAGAAGCGGGTCCTGTCCCAAGGGAATGTGCCTGCGGATGGAGAGATCCTGTAGTATTGGAAACCACACTTGGCATGGCCAGTGAGGTGCTATCAGGATCATGGTTCCCTTGTCCTGACGTAACTTCGCGAGAGTCTTCGAGAGAAGAGGAAGTGGAGAGAATGCATAAAGCAGACCGGTTGCCCATGAGAGGGAGAATGCATCTCTGGGCCGAGAGCCTTTGCTGCGAATAAGGGAGCAGTAATGGTCCACTTTGTGGTTCTGAGGGGACGCAAAGAGGTCTGTCTGAGGATGACCCCATTGTTGGAAGATGGAGTTCGCTACAGAGGGGTTGAGAGACCACTCGTGCGGTTGGAAGACACGACTCAGCTTGTCTGCTAGAACATTGTCCACTCCTGGCAAGTAGGTGGCCCTGAGGTACATCGAGAGGGAGAGAGCTTCCGCCCAAATCTGCGCAGCTTCCTGACACAGAAGGAAGGAGCCTGTGCCTCCTTGCTTGTTGATGTACCACATTGCCACCTGGTTGTCCATCTGAATCAGGATGACTTGATTGGAAAGGCAATCCTGAAAAGCTCTGAGAGCATATCGCATTGCTCGAAGCTCCAGGAAATTTATCTGGTGTTTGGCTTCCTCTGGAGACCAAAATCCTTGTGTCTGCAGATCGTTCACATAGGCTCCCCACCCGAGGTTGGAAGCATCGGTGGTGAGAATGACTTGAGCATCTGGCATGTGAAAAGGAAATCCCTGGAGGAGATTGTTCTGATTCTTCTACCAAGCGAGAGATAGACAGAGTGAGTCGGTGATGTGGACAATGGTCGACAGAGGCTGAACAGCTTGAATCCATTGTGACTTTAGAGTCCAATGCATGAATCTCATGGCCAAGCGGGCCAATGGTGTGACATGGACTGAGGATGCCATGTGACCCAGGACGACGAGAAATTGGCGTGCAGTCGCAGTATTCTGAGGCTGTAACTGGTGAGCGAGAGACACGAGAGTTAACGCTCGTTGTTGAGGTAGAAAAGCTTTTGCCTGCAAGGTGTCCAAGTCTGCCCCAATGAATGACAAGGTTTGAGATGGGACTAAATAGGATTTCCCATAATTGACGAGAAATCCTAGTGAAATTAGAGTGTATAGAGTCAAATCGAGGGAGGACCGAGCCGCTTGCTGGGTTGGAACCCTGATTAACCACGTCTACCCTATCTGGACGACTGAACACCACCTTTTCTGAGGAAAGCTGCGACAACTACGAGACATTTTGTAAAGACTAGTGGTGCAGATGCCAGGCCGAACGGAAGCACTCGGTATTGATAGTGCTTGGGGCCTACTAAAAACCTCAGGTATTTGCGATGAGTTGGAGTTATTGCAATGTGTGTGTATGCATCTTGGAGATCCAGAGAGCAGAGCCAGTCTCCTCTTTGTAGAAGAGGTAAAAGCGATCCCAAGGTAACCTTCTTGAACTTTTCCAGCTGGAGGTACTTGTTGAGAGCACGTAGGTCCAGGATTGGATGAACATCCCCCGATTTTTTGGGGATCAGAAAGTACAGGGAATAGAACCCTAGGCCTTGCTGAGAGTATGGAACGGGTTCTATTGCTCTTGACTGGAGAAGGAGGGAGACCTCTTGCTCCAGAAGAATGGAGTGGTCGGACGTTCTCCACGTCTGCAGAGGTGGGGAGTCCGGTGGCAGGGCGAGAAAGTTCAGATGGTAACCCAGAGCAATAATTGCAATACCCATTGGTCGGTTGTGATTGACTGCCACATGTTGAGAAAGTGGCACAATCGACCTCCCACTGGTATGTTCAGAAGAGGAATCTGGCTGCTGCTCTCCAAGCAGAAGTCAAAAACCTGAATCAGGTCCTTGGCTGGGGAGCTGCTTGTGGTTTCTGATAAGGTCTCGTAGCACGGGACCTTGCTGGTGGTGGGTAGGCCTTCCTTGGATGGTTGGAAGACTTCTTAGAGTCCTTCCTGAAGGGTTGTCTTGAGGAGAAGTCTGACGGCATCGAAGAGAGCTGTTTAAGGGTCTCATGATGGTCTTTTAATTCAGCCACCATTCGTTGGATCTGTTCACCGAACAGATTATCTCCCACACACGGCAGGTTGGACAGCCGGTCTTGCATTTCTGGGTAAAGGTCAGAAGATTTGAGCCAGGCCCACCATCTTGCTGAAATGGCAGCTGCAGATACTCTAGTAGAGGTGTTGAATATGTCATAAGATGTTCGAATCTCATGTTTTCCTGCCTCAAAACCTTTGTTAACAAGGGTTTGTAGCTGGTCTTGGAATTTATTATTTATTTATTTATTATTATTTTTATATACCGACATTCAATCTGAGATATCACATCGGTTTACATTCAGGTACTGTAGGTATTTCTCTATTCCCAGAGGGCTTACAATCTAAGTTTTGTACCTGAGGCAATGGAGGGTAAAGTGACTTGCCCAAGGTCACAAGGAGCGAGAGCGGAACTCGAACCCTGGTCTCCTGGTTCATAGCTCATTGCTCTAACTACTAGGCTATCCCTACCCTATCAGGTAGGGACTCAGATAGATCCTGTATCTATTTAAAGATGACCCTATTATATTGGGTCATATAAAGCTGGTAGGCAGCAATTCTGGAGATGAGCATGGCTCCTTGGAACACTCGTCGACCAATGTTGTCTAGGAACTTCTGCTCTTTAGCAGGTGGGGTGGATGAGTGAGGTTTTGACCTTTTCGCCTTTTTCTGAGCTGACTCTACCACAACTGAGTGGTGGTCGAGCTGGGATTTTTGAAAACATGGGGCTGACTGAACTAAGTAAGTAGTGTCAGCCTTCCTGTGAACTGGAGCAATTGATCCAGGATTTTCCCAGTTCTTTTTGAGAAGATCAAGAAGTACTTGGTGAATGGGAATAGAGGTGATTACCTTGGAGGCATCCAGAAATTGGAGTAACTCCATCATTTGGTGCTTGTCATCCTGTTCCGTCTGAAGTTGAAAAGGAACCAACTCAGACATTTCCTTCACAAAATTTATGAACGAGAGGTCCTCTGGAGGAGAACGCTTTCTACTGTCAGTAGGAGAAGGTGGTGAAGGCAAGTCATGGTGTCTGTTGAAGTATCATCACCCCAAGTGTCATAAGGATCAGCAGACTGTCCTGTTGGATGAGAAGGGGGTTGGATACCTGAAGGCCCCGGGCGAGGCTCCGAAAAAATTGAAGGAATCGCCGGAGGCACCGATGATGGCATGGAAGGCATCGGTGCGGGCATCGATGGCGCCGATGGACGTATCGGCACCGGTGGATGAATCGGTGGCGAGGGACGTATTGGCATCAATGGCGGAGGTAAAACTCCCAATGGAGGAATGTGGAACGGTGTTTCTCCTCCTGATGAAGCCATCCTCGGGGAGGGCATCGGAACCATCGGAGACCTGGGATCCATCGGTGGAAGGGCGGCCATCAGCGCCTCCATCCTGGACAGCAGCGGTGCCAGCGCTGTGGGAATCCGGTCGGTGACAGGTTCCACAAATGGTGCCGATGTTGATGCCAGAGACGTTGTATCGCCTTGTCGATGGCCTCCTGCACCAGCTGGTCCAGTTCTTCTCAGAGACCTGGAGCAAGCAGCCCTGGCTCCTGAACAGAAGAGGGAGGCAGAGGCACAGCCGGAGGGACCATCTTTACAGGCGGAATCGTGGCTCCCAAGCCCCGATCGGGTGAGGGTGGCCTCGATGACCCGGTCGCAGGAATGGTCGGTGCCTTTCCTGGACGGGGCTTCTTCGACGGTGGCGAGGTCGATGACTTCACACCTCAACGGTCCAAGTCTTGCGATGTCGATGACTATGTTTCTCCCTGTGATCCCCTCGATCCTGAGGGGGAGTAGCGGGTGTCGATGGCCGTGAAGACGTTGATGGTGGTCTGTCACTGGTCGGTGTTTGATGCTGGCGTGAAGTCGACGGTGCCGGTTCCGAGGACGTCGATGCGATGGATGGAGTCGGGGTCTGAGCATGGAAAAGAAGTTCCATCTTCTCCATTCTGGCTTTGCGACCTTTTGGTGTCACGAGGGCACATTTGGTGCAAGTCAGGATATCATGCTCACGGCCTAAACACATTACACAGACTCCATGGGGGTCCGTGATAGACAGGGTGCGAGTACAGTCCGGGCACTGACGGAACCCCGATGCCATGGCCATTGAAAAAAATCGAGCCGTGGCCAGTAGGCCACAAGGGCCAAACTCGACTGTAATCGACGGAAAAACGGAGAAAAACTTACCGGAGTACTGCGGTCGAAGAAGGTTTAGATGAGGGACCTCTGTGGGGCAATTTAACTTTGAATAATTCCGTGAGGAAAATTCCTATCAGGAATCACTTTGGAGCTCCTAAACCGCAAGGCTACTGTTGCGCGGAAAAAAGAAGACTGAAGGGGGGCCCCTGCTGGCTGCAGGGTTAGTGCCATGCTGGGCATTCCCACTAGGGGCCAGTCAAAGTTCTGGAAACTTTGACAGAAATTTTCCGTGATTGGGCTCCATCCTGATGAAGTCACCCATATGTGAGGACTACCATCTTGCTTGTCCTGTTAGAAATTGTAGAATCTTAGAAAGCTGGCCTTAGGCCTGTTTGTGCTTTTTTCAAGGCCAAGCTAAGCTCACTGTGCAGACCTGATAGAATTATGTGAACTACAATAGGTGCTAGGCTGAAGCCGGTCAGTGTTTTATACTGACCAGAACTGGTATAAACAAAAATGTGCTTACTGTCAGTGATAAAACGTTTAGAGAAGAAAAGACTGTACATAGGCACAGATTATTATTCATAAGGTACAGAAACTGTTAACTGTATTTCAAACAGAACTTTTACTGGTCAAAAGCTTTTTACCTTATACTGAAATACATCATGTTGTAAGACTACTCAAAAGTGCAAAGCTCCAATTAAAAACTATGTACTAATTAATGACCCCCTGTTTAATATTGAGCAGCACCTGAAATGATATATTGATCTTTATTTGTTGATTTCTACAGATTAGCATATGATTATGATATCTCTTTTCATGAAAGTAAAATGAAGGCAATATTAACAGAGTGACTAAGTGTCATCACTGCTTGATAGCACCAAGCAAGGGGGAGCTCAAGATCAAAAGAACAAAGAAAGTGTGTTAAAATAGGTAATCTCCTAAAGAGATCCCACACTGGCAAGAAGATGTGGTTTGCTGATGTATATGTTACCAAATGACATATCTTATTTGAGGTTGATTCAGGCCTGGTCCCTGAAGCAGTTCCCTGGGAAGTAGGAGTGAACTATGTCAACTCGTGCTGCATTAACACCAGCCCAAACATGTTAAATGGCAACCCAGAGACAAACTTTGCTTTTTTCAGCATCTCTTTTTTGAATACTGCAGTCCAGCAATCTCACCAGAAGATGCATTCAGACACTCTTGTGGAAGAAGCATGTTAAGTTTGCTTTTTACAAGGCAGCAACTTCCCTTTCTAAATCCTGATATCTGCCATTTTGATGTAGCTTCTAAAGCTACCTACCTAGGAAACATCTGTTGTCCTCACGAAGAAGCATGTTACTGTCAAGAAAATAGCATCCATAGGAAGAATATATTGCAAGAACTTTCTCTACCTTGCTCCCATTTTCACACTGAACTGTAGCAATCCTTGAAGCAGAACAGCAAGAGGGCAAAATGAAATTTTCAAAGCTTCTGATGTTGCCTCTTGAACGAGAGCTGGCCAGTGATCACTTGAAATTTTAACCTGTATTGAATCAAAATACAGCATGTAAAATTTTACTGGGATATGAGTATGTTGTTGTTAATAAGAATTCAAACACTTTCATGGTGGTGTTATAATAATAATAATACTAATTAAATATTTGTTTCTCAGCAAAAAAGAATGCCATTGCCATTCAATTAATCATCAATTCTAGTGGGTTCTATTAGACAAGAGATGACTACTCATTCTTTGTTGTTAAAGCAATGGGGGGAAAATACATTTACTCCTTACACATTATTAATTTAAAGAATGAATATGTGCATTCCTCACACAGTAACTTATAAATGTAACATCAATATTATAGCTCTAGCTATATTGGAATAGAGATATACATATCAATGTGTTTCTCAATGATACAGATACAAGGTTGCCCAAAGGATTAGGCTTATAGCTTTGCTGATGAACCTAGCTTTTTCCTTGCATGCTTCTTTGAATGCTTGCTGCCATGCAAGAATAGGATGGTGGTTGATCACATGGGGGCTGAGGAAGTAGAATGATAGAAACCCATAAAAGAAGTCTCTAAAGATGAAACAAACATTATATAGCAATACACTGAACTTCTGCTAGCAAACCTGGCAAAATAAAAAAAAAAAAAAGCATTCTGTATATGGGGCAGAATTTCATAAGTGCACATGACTATCATTCAGACAGACTATATCAAATACAAATATTGCTACATCTAATTCTGACATTCTTTAAACATCTCTCCTGTAATTCCTCTGATACCTGGAAGCAGCCATAACAGCAACTTACAAATTCTTTCACACTTGATTTGATTGGTATATATAGGGTTGATGTCAGAAATGATACCACATACTGTATGAATCAGATTCTGTTTAATATAATTCCTGATATTGTTCCAAACACACACAACTGCAACTAAGGGTTGTAGACAACGCGGATTGGCCTATCGGGGGATCGGGCTTCCCCCGGTGGGCCGGTACCTCCCATCACGTGATTTTTTTTTTTTTTTTTAACTTCCCGGCCAAAGACAAGAAGAGGGTCTGCTGGCGCTGCGGCCCGAAGAGAAACCTGCGGGCAGGGCCGGCGGAAGCACTAGGCCTGGGGTGCCACGAGCAGTGGTATCCCGAGGGGAGCCAATGCCCCCGGGCACAGGGAGGCTCATGCGGTGCTGCGACAGGCAGATCGGCACCACGGCCCGAAGAAAAAGATCGCGTTTAAACGCGCTGATGCTCCTCCTCCTTCCTGCCCGTGCGGCTCCGGAAGTAAACGTTGCCGGAGCCACGTGGGCAGGAAGGAGGAGGAGCATCAGCGCGTGCAGAAGAGGAGCAGCGCTTACGGGCCGCCGCGAATCCCAAGTCGCCGCGGCCCGAGAAGATCAGGGCCGCTGCAGAGCCCATCCTGCGGCGACCCGCGAAGAGGAGGCCCAGAGGTGAGAGAGAGGCTGAGAGCCTGTAGAGGGTGTGTGTGTATGAGATGAGTTGAGACACTGTGTGTGGGAGTGAGGACCTGAATGTTTGCAGAGACAGCCTCTGTGTGTGTGAGAGACACAGCATATGACAGTGAGAGCCTGTGTGTATGAATGATTGTATGAGAGAGAGCATGTGACAGTGAGAGCCTGTGCTTGAGCAAGATAGCATGTGGGAGTGAGAGAGAGCCTGTGTGTATGAGTCAGACAGCAGGTGCAAGAGAGAGACTGTGTATGAATGATTGATGAGAGAGAGCATGCGACATTGAGAGCCTGTGGGTGTGTGAGAGAGAGAAATGCATGTGAGAATGATAACCTGACTGTGTGTTTGAGGGAAGAAGATGGAGAGAAAAGAAACAGAAAAAGAGACAATATAAAAGGAAATGGCAAAAAAAATAAGAAAGGGAAGGTGGAAAAAAAAGCCTGTGACCAACCAATTAGAAAACTAAGATCAGACAGCAAAGGTAAAAAAAAATAAATTACTTTTTAGTGATTGGCACATGTAATCTTTGGGAATGTGCAAGAATAGCACTTTCTCTATGCGGATCTCACAATGTACGAGATCAGCATGGAGAAAGTGGGGCCTGCACAGAGGAGGCAGCAGAATGGGCTTCAGTGTCAGTAGCAGCAATCGGCACCTCCCCAATAGCCATGTGGCAGCAGTGACAGTGGCAGCAGAGGAATGAGAGAGGCTCCAAGGTTGCTGGCAAAAGAGAGGGGGGTCTGCCTTTAGTGTGTGCATGTGTATGAATGGGACTCTGCCCGGGGGTGTATGTGTGTGAATGCATGGGTGCCTGCCTGGGGGTCTGTGTGTGTGAGAATGAATGTGTGCATGTCTGGGGGGTGGGGAGGGAGTGGTGTGAAAATGAATGGGAGCCTGCCTGGGTGTGTGTGTTTGTGTGTATGTGAGGGAGCCAGTGAGTGTGAGAGCATGAGTGTGTATGAGAAAATCCAATGGAGTAAGAGTTTGTGTTTGGAGGGGGAGAGAGTGTCTTAGAGCCTGAGAGTATGTCAGTGTCAGTGAGAGCGAGAGGTTATGGTGGATATAAGAGCATGAATGTGTATGTATGTGACAGTATGTGTGAGAGAGAGAGGATAACCTCCTAATCCTCGACAATATCAGGGTGACTGGAAATCAAGAGCTCCCACAGAAGGGGACAGCAGGGGCTTTTTAAAATCCTTATTAGTTTTAATTATTGAATATTATTTGATGTCTGCTTTTTGAAATATTTTATTGGTTTTATATACAAATTTTTGAAAATTTCCCTGAGTTAAATTACTGGAGGTTCTATTCATCAGCAATTTTGAAATATATATTTTTAGTATGATTTTCCTATTGTGATGTTTTATAGTTCTTGATTTTATTGTTTAATGTTTTATGAGGAATGATGGTATTTTCTGTTTTTCCATTGCTGCATTACATACAGTCTAACTTGTTGTGATTTCCAGTTCAGTTTGTCTGTGCATTTGTATATATTTTATGGTCCCTTTATTCTGTATTTGGTGACTCACTAAATTGTATGTGTAATTGGGTACCCATGGGCCAGTATGGAGAAAAATCCCCCAGGCCACTATTTTCCCACAATCCGCCCAGGTTGTAGAAGCTGCTGAACATTTTTTTTTATTCTAAAAAATAAACGAGATTATAAAACGCATCGACTGCTATCTGCTGTGTGTACCTCTTAAATATTCCCAGTACAATTTATTTTGAAATAGTAAGGAAAGTTCTAGCACTGGTAAAGCAAAGTTGCTTATCAATGCCTGCCACCTTTTTTCTGCCACCTTTTCTACTTCAGTCCCTCTTCATGTCACCTTAGAACGCCGATGCCACTTTTGGTGTCAGGTTGCCACTCTAGATACCATGAAGGGTTCATGTTACTGTTGCAGGTGCCTTGTGGTGTTCTTCCCACTTTTGCTGTTTTTTTGCCCCTTTCACAGTGATTTGGAGAATTCCTGCCAATGCTGGCACCCTTTTGTCCCTTTACAGAACCTTAGGCTACTCATGCCTCTTATTAGTGCCACTTTACACTGTTCTTTCTCCCTTCTGATGATTTCTTCCCACAAGTTCTAAGACAAGTGATTAGAAAATCCCAATTCTGGAGCCCAATACAGGCTGTAATGCTTCTTCCACTGATTTTAATAAGAAATGAAAAACAAATCAAATGAGAACATTTTTTTTATTTTGAAACTAAAGAAATTAATTGAGATCCCCACAAAAGGAAACAAAAGTTTTCTCTTGCACATCCCTATCTTGTAACCCATTGGATTGCAGACAGTTTATTTCCTTTCCTTAAGCAATCGCTCCATTAATTTTCTTACCACTGACGAAAGTCTAACCAGCCTGTAGTTTCCAGCCTCCTCCCTGCTACTTTTGTGAAGCAGGACCACAACTGTCCTCCGATCCTCCGGCACTATTCCCATCTCCAAGAGTCTATTGAACAGGTACCTCAGCGGGACCACCAGCACTTCTCAGAACTCCTTAAGTATCTTTGGCTGTATTTCATCCATCCCCATGGCTTGTCCACTTTCAGTTTTGCCTAGTTCCTCCCAAACACTCTCTTATGTAAATGGGGATGTATCTACACTACTCTCATTTGTACTCTTGCTAGCAAGCCACAGTCCTTTTCCAATATCGTCCTTAGTGAAAACCAAATTGAAGTAATTGTTAAATACTTCTGCTATTTCTTCATCTTTTCTATACCTTGTTCCTTGTCTCCTTTCAATATTGTAAAGCCTCCTCTGGTCTTCCTCATTTCACTAACATAACTGAAAAATGTTTTGTAATCAAAATTTACCTCTTTGGCAATCTTTTCTTCTACGCGAGCTTTCACCATCCTGATTTCTTTCACTCAGCTTAACCCAATATTCTTGCCTGTGTTCCTCTTTTTGAGTTCCCTTGTACTTTTTGAATGCTGATCTTTTTGCCTTTATTATCTCAGCCACCACCTTGGAGATCCAGATCGGTTTCCTTTTTCTCTAACTTTTATTTACTCTTTTTACATAAATGTTTGTTACCCTTGTTATAACTCCTTTTAATTTGGTCCACTGTCGTTCCACTTCACCCACTTCCTCCCAGCCTTCTAGCTCCTCCTCAAGGTATGTAGCCATTTTACCAAAGTGTGTGTTTTTGAAATCAGGGACCTTGACCTTCATGCGATTTCCCTCCTTTTTGACCCGTTATATCCAACCATACCATCTGATGATCACTAGTGCCAAGGTGGGCACCTACCCAGGCATTTGAGACACTGTCTTCATTCGTGAACACCAGATTCAAAAATTCTCTCCCCTTTGGGTTCTATCATCATTTGTCTGAGTATAGCCCTTTGAAGGGCATCCACAATCCCTCTACTTCTGGTATCTACTTCTCATTTTGGGCCAATTAGCACAGGAACAGCTAGTGCAGAAGCTACACTTATTTTTGTTGACATCCACTCTACCACTGTGGTCATTCTATTGAGATCACATTTTAGCATGCCCTAGGTAAAACTTATTGCATAGAAAGTTAAGTCCCATTATCAACATTTCCATTTCTTTTTAGTTCTGAGGTCAAATTTTTAGCAGGCTAGTCACTCTGGTAACTTTAACTGGATATGCAGCAGCACTCAGCCAGATAAATCTGTTGCTGAATATAACCAGCTAAAGTTACCCGGGTAACTTCAAAGCAGCATTTACCTAGCTACGTTTATCTGGCTAGCAGTAAATATCAGTGCTATCCAGATAAATTTTAGTCAGCTAAATTTTAGCCAGGTACTTTACTTATTCAAGTACAATTCTGCCGGTAAGAAGGGCGGAAATTTCAAATTTCAGGGTTTGTTTAGCTAACATAAGTTTGCAGAATAAAATCTTCTGAATATCAACCTCTTAGTTCTTAACTCTATTCTTCATCTTATCTTTCCATGTTTCAAAGCCAAATCATCAGTGATATTAGTACAAGTCTGTCTTCATTAGTGAATGTGCTTTAAACAATTACCTTACCAAGCAAACTTTAAGAGCTAGCATAGCTAGTCGGAGCAGACTGGATAGCTTCCCATTCCAGTTACTCTGCTGTGATGCCAGCTGTAGGCTCTTTCTATAACACATTTCTGCAGCAACCATCATTCCTTGGGATTGGTATACTTCTGCCAGCCACTGAAAACAGAGCAAGAAACTGTTTATTGTTTTGGATATGATAGCTCACCCTTCTACCAAGGGTGCTCAGAGTGGGTTATATTAAATTAGGAAATGTCAAACTAATCACAGAAGTTATAAAAAAAAAAAACAACACGTATTTGTACTACAAAGTTCTATTAGCCATATTGGTCCCAGAGAAAACTGGACAAGCTGATACATTTCTTATTTGATCCATATAAAAATTAGCCAAATATGATACTGTATATGCATTCACTTTTGTGACCTCATAGTTGATCTTTGTGGTCTTGAAAATTCATGTAGTTCATTATCTTTTAGAAGTTTGCATGTTGGTTCATATAAAGTGGATTTAAAAATTCCGATTATCTCTCTCTTATTTGTGGAATGTGTTTGCCAAGTATTCTCTTTCATTGACCATTTGATAGCTGTTTTATTCTTAACAAAATGGTAAAATGTTTAACAAAGACTGAGCCAGAGAAAAAGAGGCCACACTGCACTTACGGGGGACAGAAGAAAAAAAAAAAAAAAAGAGTATGGAGGGTTCAATTGTATAAACGATATTGCAGGCATAGCTGGGTAACACCAACAAGGGTGGCCAATCTTGACCAATGTGCACCTTCTGTATCAGACACCATGGGCAAGTACTAGAAAAACAGCTCTCAGACAAAAGTTTAGTTTGGCAGTCAAACTGGAGAACATTTTAATTGGGTGGAAAACAGTCAATTTTTTCCTGGATGAGGAACTTGTGGACCAATTGTACAGCTATCACATGTCATCTAAGGGATCTTAAGTGGGTTAAAGAAATTGTTTTGTGCTTGATTTACCCTCAGAGTTTTGGGTTTCCAATAATTGCTGCAGAATATCTGGTTCTTCTATCTCTGATCATAAAAGAGGAATACCTGGCTGCCATTCGTGCAGCTCTGAAACCTTTGAAAACATATTCAGAAGGTACTGAAAAAGAAAGTTGGAACACAAAAGAAACCAGATCTCTTTATTCTCACCCCAAAAGGTAATTCATCAATCTAAATATGTAATTTTTATTGGACTCCATGAGGGCTATACTCTGAACACATTTAATCCTGATCAGCCTAGTTTTCTTCCTTTTTGCCCACATATCTCCTATTTGAGTGGGAGGAAAGCAGAGTTGCATACCTTTAATAGGAGATCTCTGAGGACAGCAGGATGTTAGTCCTCACACATGGGTGACATCAGATAGAGCCCCAATGCAGAAAACGTATGTCAAAGTTTCTAGAACTTTGACTAGGCATTCTGAGCATGCCCTGCATGCCATATACCACATGTCCATGCGGGGTCCTTTTCCAGTCTTGTATCATAGAATTATAATTAAAATAAAAAAAAATAGGAGAAACTCAACTCCATGGGGTAACGGGCAGGTTTCATGAGGACTAATATCGTGCTGTCCTCAGAGAACACCTTATAGGTAAGAAACTCTACTTTCTCCAGGGATAATCAGGATGGTAGTCCTCACACATGGTTGAATCCCTAGTTACAGGCAGCTCCGCAACAAAAAAGGGGACCAACAGACAAGTAACTAGGTGCCAATGGGCACAACAATAGTGCTGTTCATAAGGGGTGACATAGCCTTAACCCAAACAATGGGCCCTAGGGGTGGAGAGTTGGGTTCTAAACCTTACACAGATTGATAGATTGGCTGAACCTGCTGTCATGTTGGCCATCCCTATCCAGACAATAGTGAGATGTGAGTATGTGGAGAACTCCATGTCGCAGCCTTGCACATCTCCATGGGAACTTCTCGGAGTGG
The DNA here is from genome assembly GCF_901001135.1 of Rhinatrema bivittatum. NCBI lineage: Eukaryota > Metazoa > Chordata > Amphibia > Gymnophiona > Rhinatrematidae > Rhinatrema > Rhinatrema bivittatum. The sequence goes on along the minus strand of NC_042615.1, from coordinate 651,924,339 downwards.
GCTACTGACGCTGTCACGGCTCTGACAGAATGAGCCTTGACATGACCCCTAAGTTGCAGTCATGCCAGGGCATAACAGAAGGAGATGCAATCTGCTAGACAATTGCATAGTGTGTCTTTTTGGCAATGGCAATGTCCAACCTTTCTTATCAAAAGAAATAAAAAGTTGGATGAACATAAGATATTCCATACTGGGTCAGACCAAGGGTCCATCAAGCCCAGTATCCTGTTTCCAACAGTGGCCAATCCAAGTCACAAGTACCTGGCAAGTACCCGGCAAGTACCCAAACATTAAATAAATCACGAGCTACTATTGTTTATAAATTAAGAGCAGTTTCTGGATTTTTCCTCTAGGAACTTATCCAAACCTTTTTTACACTTACACTAACTGTTGTAACCACATCCTCTGGCACTGAATTCCAGAGCTTAACTATGCACTGAGTAAAAAAGAATTTTCTTCGATTCATTTTAAATGAGCAACTTGCTAACATCATGGAATGCCCCCGATCCTTCTGTTATCTGAGAGAGTAAATAACCGATTTATATTAACTTATTCAAGTTCTTTCATAATTCTGTAGACCTCTATCATATCCCCCCCTCAGTCGTCCCTTTTCCCAAACTGAACAGCCCTAACTTCTTTAGCCTTTTCTCATAGGGCAGCTGTGCGATGCCCTTTTTTTTTAAATTGCCCTTCTCTACAATTTCTCTAGTGCAACTATATCTTTTTTGAGATACGATGACCAGAATTGTACACAGTATTCAAGATGTGGCCTCACCATGGAGTCATACAGAGGCATTATGACATCCATCCTTTTATTTGCCATTCCCTTCCTAATAATTCCTAACATTCTGTTTGCTTTTTTTTTATCACCACAGCACACCAAGCCAACGATTTCAATATATTAAGCACTATGATGCCCAGATCTCTTTCCTGGGAGGTAACTCCTAAGATAGAGCCTAACATTGTGCAACTACAGCAAGGGTTATTTTTCCCTATATGATCACATTGTACTTGTCCACATTAAATGTCATCTGCCATTTGAATGCCCATTCTTCCAGTCTCACAAGGCCCTCTCTTGCAATTCATCACAATCTGTTTGAGATTTAACTCCTCTGCATAATTTTGTGTCATCCGCAAATCTGATCACCTCAATCGTACCCCTTTTCCAGATCATTTATAAATATATTAAAAAGCACCTGTCCAAGTAAAGATCCCTGAGGCACTCCACTGTTTACCTTGTTCCACTGTGAAAACAGACCATTTAATCCTACTCTGTTTCCTGTCTTTTAATCAGCTTGCAATCCACAAAAGGACATTGCCTCCTATCCCATGACTTTCTAGTTTTCTTAGAAGCTTTTCATGCGGGATTTTGTCGAATACCTTCTGAAAATCCAAATACATTACATCTACTGGTTCACCATTGTCCACATGTTTATTCGCCCCTTCAAAAAAATGTAGGAGATTTGTGAGGCAAGACTTCCCTTGGGTAAATTCATGCTGGCTGTGTCCTATCAAACCATGTCTATCTAAATGTTTTGTGATTTTATTCTTTTTAACAGTTTCCATGATTTTGCCTGGCACAGAACTCAGGCTCACAGGTCTATAGTTTCCCAATCACCCCTGAATCCCTTTTTAAATATTGGAGTTATATTGGCAATCTTCCGGTACAATAGATTATTTTAATGATAGGTTACAAATTAATTGAATTAGGTCTGAAATTTCATTTTTTAGTTCTTTCAGAACCCTGAGGTGTATACCATCCGGGCCAGGTGATTTACTACTCTTCAGTTTGTCGATCAGGCCTACTACATCTTCAGAATCATCTGAACCATCACCTGTGAAAACCTTCTCCAGAATACATGTCTCCACAACATCCTCGTCAGAAAACACAGAAGCAAAGAAATCGATTCATCTTTCCGCAATGGCCTTAAGTTCCCCAAGTGCCCCTTTAACCCCTCGATCATCTAACGGTCCAACCGATTCCCTAGCAGGTTTTCTGCTTTGGATATATTTTAAAAGTTTTTATTGCGAGTTTTTGTCTCTATGGCCAACTTATTTTTCAAATTCTCTCTTAGCATGTCTCATCAATGTCTTACATTTAACTTGCCAGCACTTATGCGTTATACTATTTTCTTCTGTTGGATCCTTCTTCCAATTTTTGAATGAAGATCTTTTGGCTAAAATAGCTTCTTTTACCTCACCTTTTAACCATGCCGGTAATAGTTTTCCTTTCTTTCCACCTTTCTTAATGTGTGGAATACATCTGGACTGTGCTTCTAGGATGGTTTTTTTTTTTTAACAATGTCCATGCCTGATGCACATGTTTTACCTTTGTAGCTGCAACTTTCAGTTTTTTTTTTTTTTAACTATTTTTCTTGTTTTATCAAAGTTTCCCTTTTGAAACTTTAGCACTGGAGCCATGGATTTACTTACTCTCCCCCTTCCAGTCAATTCAAATTTGATCATATTATGATCACTATTACCATGTGACCCCACCACAGTTACCTCTCTCAGCAAATTCTGCACTCCACTGAGTATTAGATCTAAAATTGCTCACTCTCTCGTCAGTTCCTGAACCAATTGCTCCATAAAACTGCCATTTATTCCATCCAGGAGCTTTCTCTCTTTAGCATGTCTATGGCCTTCTGTCCACTCTAGATAGAAGATTAAGGCTCGCTTGTAGTCCAAATTGTGCAGTGCTCATTTGTCTTGGTGCAAATGGGGCCTGGAAAGAATGTTGGCAGGATAATGGACTGGTTAAGATGGAAGTCTGTCACTACCTTAAGCAGGAACATAGGGTGCATACATAAGATCACCCTGCCATTATAAAACTTAATGTAAACTGATTAAGTCACTAAGGCCTAGAACTTGCTAACCCTGTGTGCTGAGGTGACAGCCGACAAAATTTGACCTTCCAGGTCAGGTACATCAGGTCATAGGTGCACAGTAGCTCAAAAGGACATAACACCATGTTGAGGTCCCAAGACACAGTGGGAGGCCTTAGGGGAGGCTTGAATTGAAGAAGGCCCCACATGAATAGTACAACTTTAGGCTGTGCAGAGATTCGTGTACCATCTATACTTTGGTGGTATGTGCTAACTGCACTGAGATGAACTCTAATGGAGTTGGTCTTTAAGCCAGCTTCCGATAGGTGTAGAAGGTAATCAAGCAGGTTTTGTGTGGGCCAGGATCTAGGGCCTTTTGCCCACACCTCATGGAAAACTTCCTCCACTTCAGTCCATAGGACTTTCTAGAGGAAGGCTTTCTAGACGCCACCAGGACCAGAGACATATTCTGAAAGAACAAGTAGCTGCAGGATTAACCTATCAACATCCAGGCTGTGAACGACAGGGCCTGAAGGTTGGGATGCCACAGTCTGCCTTGATCTTGCATGATGAGATCTGGGGAAGTTCCCAGACTGATTGGTCTCCAGATAGACATATCCCGTAGGAGTGGAAATGAGAACTGTCTCAGCCAATGAGGGGCTAAGAGGATCATAGCCCCCTGTTTTGCGAACTTTCAAGAGAGTCTTTGCCACTAAGAGAATTGGAAGAAATCGTACAGAAAACCCTTGCCCTAAGGATGAGCAAAGGTGTCCAAGGCTGATATGCCATCTGACCTATATAGGAAGCAAAACAGAGGTACATTCCTGTTGCAAGGGGAAGCGAACAGATCTATGTCTGGCTGCCCCAGAGGTGGAATATCCAATTTGCTATCCCGTGCGGGGGTGTCAGCCCTCTGGTTGGGCAGGAAGGCCTTGGCCTGAGCCGTGTCCTAGCAGGGCACCTATGAAGTCCAATTTAGGTGATGGGCTGAGATTGGACTTTGGGTAGTTGAGAACAAACCCTAGTGACTCCAACACCCAGATGATCAAGCACATGGATCTGATGCACCTGTCTGAAATGTGTTCTTGACCAGCCATTCATCCAGATAAGGGAAAATATGTATTCATAATCTGCGGAGGTGCCCTGCCACTACAGCCAGGCATTTTGTGAAGACATGTGGAGCCCTGTGCTAGCTTGAATGGCAACACCTGGTACTGGAAGTGCTGATTTTCCAACATAAATCGGAGATACCTCCTATGACCGGGGTAGATCAAAATGTGAGTCTATGCATCCTTTACATTGAGGGAGCATAGCCAGTCCCTTTTTGTAAAAGAGGAATCAAGGTGTCCAGGGTAACCATTCTGAACTTTTCTTTTTTAAGAAACTTGTTCAAGGCTCTCAGGTTCTCTTTGGAATCATAAAGTATCTAGAGTAGAATCCCTGCCCTCTTTCCCTGATATTGGCTCAACTGCCCTTGCTGTTAAGAGGGAGGAGAACTCCACTAGTAGTATCTCCTGATGAGCTATCAGTCCCCAAAATGGGCACTGAGGGCAATTTGATGGGATACCCAATAGATTCAATTGGTACTTTTGATGGACCATGGAAAGAACCCACTGGTTCACTGTTATACTGGGCCACTGGTTTGCAAAGAATTGCAGCTTGTCCAGCATCCTGGGTACAGGCACATTGGCCTATGCTCCCTATGACCCAGTCTAAACCCTGTCCTTGGAGTTGACTGAGGAGCCAGCTGGGGCTTGGGAGCTCTCTGGTGCTTAGGATGGCCACAGGAGCTCTGATGGTGTGGTCGGGAGCGAGGGGGTGGAGGATAGTACTTCTTTTGGCAAAAGAAAGACTTCCTTGGCCCCTGTCTAGCCGGCCTCCTAGAAGAGGAAGACAGGTCCAGAGTGCTGGCGAAGAGCTGTTGGAAGATTTCATGGTGGTCCCGAAGCTGGGCCACAGTGTCCCTCATCCTATCTCCAAAGAGATTCTCCCCAGTATATGGCACGTCAGCAAGTCGTTCCCATACTTCTAGTCTGAGATCTGAGGCCCGTAGACATGGCATTCTGTGGGCGCCAATTTCTGCTGCAGAGACTCTTGATGCCATCTCAAAAACATCATAAGTCCCTCAGATTTTGTGTTTTCCGCACTCCAGGCCCTTAAGCACCAGCAACACGAGGATGTCCTGCTGTTACTGAGGCAGCTGCTTGGCCACTTCCTGCACCTGCTTCCAGATGTCCTGTAAGTACTGATTCATGTAGAGCTGGTAGGTAGCAATGTGGGCAATGAGCATGGCACCTTGAAATACCTTCCCCCCAAGAGCGTCCATCACTCTATGGTCCTTCCCTGGGGGCGCCGAGGAATAGTCCAAGAGTGCATGGCCCTCTTGACAAGTAGGGCAGCTGATGCTTATCGAATCGACAGCCTTCTGGATGAGGTACATCCCATCCACCTTTTATTAATGGGAGGCACTCTGAGGGGGTGTTCCCATACCCTCAGCAGCAGCTCCTTATGGATCTCATGCACTGGGAATGCCATGATCTCTTTAGGAGGCTCCACAAGCTGGAGGATCTCAAGCATTTTATGCCTGGCATCCTCCTCTGTTAATAATTGAACTGGGATAGCTTCTCCTCACAAACCCTATGAAGGTCAAGTCCTCAGGTGGAGACTTCCTTTCCTCCTCTGGAGGAGACGGGTCTGATGAGAGACCCGAGGACTCCAAAGCATCATCTCTCCAGGGGTCATAGGATTTCTCATCCTCACAGTAAGCAACAAGGGAGGAATCCCTAGGTGCCTGGCCTTCGTCCAGAGGTGCAGGCACTGGTAAAGCTGGACAGGGGGTGGCAGGCCTCAGAGACTCTGCCGGCTTTTGTAGAGCTTCCTCAGAGGAGGAACCGATAATGGCCATCGTATTGGTACGAGGAGGCTTCAGTGCCCTGCCAGGTACCAAAGCTGTCCCGGGAACTGACACTAGCTGGGTTGGTAACGCACTGATGAGTATGTTGAGCTTCTCCAAAGCAATTTGAGGACGGGCGGCACCAGATCCGGTGCCATAGGTCCAAAGCCCTGTAGCAACTGGACCTCTGCTAGCTGGATTTGGTGCTCTAGCATCAAACGTTGATATCAACACCAACTGGGAGGAAGGAGGGGTGGCCAGATCCTCTTTGGACCCTTGAGGTGGATCACTGACTGGCATCAGGACCGGTGGAGAGTGTCGCAGACCCTTGGCACTGATGGAGGACAGGAACTCCTCACCACAGGTTTGCTTCGGGGACATCGTGGCATAAGCTTGTGCAACCCTGTGCCCGACACTATGCATCGATGGGGAACAGTGCCGATGCTTCTTCAACTTCCATTGATGCTCAGCCCAGTGCTTCCCAAGAGCCGAGGCCAAAGACAAGGAACCCTACATCCTTGGCCTAGAGGAGCCTGACAGTGGTCGGTCTCCAGCACCCCTATCCGCCGATGTCGATGGCTCGGTGTCCAATAGTGCGGCTTCTTGGTCCTTCGATGCCGATGCTGCCTTTGCCGATGTCTCAGATTTCTTCAACCCGAACTGCTCCACCTTGTCGAGTCGAAATAGACGTCCCTTCAGGGTCATCTGGGTACATAAATGGCAACCCTGGACTTCATGCAATGCCCCTAAGCAGAGGACACATATCTCATGTGGATCAGTGATGGACATGGTCCTCGCGCACAGAATTCATCACTGAAAACAGAACGTGGCCATGTCGGACGAAACAAAAGGGGCATGAACCTGAAACTATGGTGGCAGGGTGGCGATGGCCAGTGGGCATTGACCACGAAAGGAAACTTACCAGAACTGCCAAAACCCTGACTAGGAGCACTACGGGAAGGTACAGAGAGAGATCCTGTGATGGAACAACATGGAAAAAATGCAAAAATCGCGAGGAGGAAAAGTTTTCCACAAGACCAAAAAACAGCCAAAGTGAGCTCACTTGCACCACGAGGTTTATAGTTCCACGGAAAGAGAAAGACTGGAGAGGGACCCTGCGTGGACCTGTGGTATAACACAGTAATGACAGCAGAATAAAACTAAAATGGTCCATCTAGTCTGCCCAGCAAGCTTCCCAAGTTAGTAACTGCAGCTCCGTGCAGGTTACCCCCAAGCTTTTTTATTTATTCCCATCCTCTAACCTTTAGGGATCCACAGTATTTATCCCATGCTCCTCTGAAATATAAGTATAGGGCATTCTTGGCATGCTAGTGTGCCTAGTCAAAGTTCTAGAAATTTTGATAGACGTTTTCCACATTGGGACTCCATCTGATGTCACCCATATTTGAGAATTACCACCCTGCTTGTCCTTGGAGAAAAAGGTTTGCTTTATCATCTTTTCCTCCCACAGAAAATCATGGAAGTTGCACTATGTCACTATCTTCCCTTTTACTGTATCTGATTTTATTTGAATTGAACTGGAAAAAAGCCTCAGCAAAGACTTTTTTCAAAGTCTTGTTTCAGAGTCCTCTCACAACAGCATTTAGAGGGCCATTTGCTAAGCCATTGCAGCACATTACCATTTGGTAAACATATTACTGTATAGCTAAGAAGTGGAATTTGAAATTTTGCACACTAGCAGGCCGATGCAATATAGTGCGCTCGGCTGAGCGCATGGTTTACAGGCGCTTGGACGCGTGTCCAAAAGCCCTTGTCCATTAAGGGGATTACAAAGGTATAGAAAAAAAAGAAAGTAGTTGTGGTCTTGGTCCTGACACTGCAGCACCAACACCCAAGCCCTGTCCCCTTGGAGATAGGTGGAAAGGTGTCTCTGGTGTCGGCTGGCACCCTTTGAAAATGACATGGGGTGCAGAAGCAGCCCTATGCTCCTGAGGGTGATGTGGTGGTGGGAGTTGAGGTATAGGGAAGGGGAAGAAATAATTTTTTGGATCAAGGTGGCATGGTTTGGGTAATGGGCGAGGGGTCACAGAACCAAGACCAGGACCAAGGCAAGGCTACTTTCTTTTTAATTTTTAAACTTTTGCCTCTTCAGGGTGTGGCTGAGGAGAGGGAGTCTCCCTAGACCCCCAGGGGTTTTTATACTTGGGTTGGGAAGGGGATTCTAGGGAAGGTATAGATCCTTTAAAAAATAGTGACCCCCTAGAAGTGGGGCTGCCAGTATGCGTTATGATATTTAATACCTTGGGATTGACTAACTTGTGGTACCACAGGTTAGTAAATCCCAAGGTAATTTTTCCCTGTGGCTCAATAATGCAGCTTAGTAAAAATATACTCCTTAGTCTGCTGAAAGTGTCTTTAATGGTTCTCCTCTACACCTTCCCCAAGCCAGCATTCATGCATCATCCTTCAATTCACTCTCACACCTACATTACTGGGACTTATCTGTATATGTGCATTCACATTCCAGCACTCAGACACATCACTCACACTTAATCACCACCAAACCTATTCAATATCACTCAGGACACAAAAGTTATCCAAAATAATTACAAAAAACAATTTTAAATGTTTTACTTGTTATCCCCTTTCCAGGAAGTAGGAGGAAAGGGGGTGAAATCCTAGCACCTCTCTAGAGTTGGGAGAGGGAAGGGGTTTCTGAGTTCTCTCTCCTGTTGCTCCTTACCAAGGAGGATCATCAGCATATTCAGGTAGATTAAGAGAACAAGTGGGAGAAATATACACTTCTAGCATATACAAAGTAGGTGCATTTCATAGTCTTTTTGTGTGACAGATTCAAGCTTTGGACAGACGTAGGGGATAGGGGGAAAATTAAAATTGACACATAAGGTTTCTGCACAGTTCTGAAATAGCACATCTTTTGCCCAAATCCACACACACACAAATATTTGCAAGCAAAAAGTACTGCAGAACTTTTGCCAGATTCTTGAATTTAACACTTTTGGCAAAAGTCCTGCAGCACTTTTTGTAGTTTTTGCTTGTTCATGTTTTTCCTGTAGACTCTTCCTTTCCTCAAGTTTCAGGAACTTAAATCTTTGGGCAAAAGATATGCTATTTTAAAATTATGCATGCAACTCATGTGCAAGCATTTTTTGCATTTTATTTGGTCTACTTCTGACCAAAACTGAAATCTAACCCACAATCTCTTCCCAGATTCTCTGAGTATACACTAAATGAGGGGAGCAAGGAAAAATTGGAGGGTAAAAAAAAAACAAAAAACTTACAATCCAAGCTGGCAGTGACATGGAATTGGACATAACTGTTTTTTTCAGTTCCTCCAAGATGGCTTCAGAAAGCGGTTTGTGCGACTGCAGGAGCTGTTTACACTGAACTTGTCTCAGGAGAAGGAACAGAGCTGGTTGATCAGAGCAAATATTTAAGCCCTGGGAAAAGAAAATTCCAGTATAGATGAAATTACTCCCTTCCTATTTCTTTGGACACTATACCTATGGCTAAATATATCACAAGATTTTTTTCCCATGTCACATCATGTGTAAAAAACTACTGAAAAGTCAGAATCAGAGCAATCAGCCACTATCAGGATGATCTGCTCTGCATGGCAAACTGGAAAATTATTCAAAGATCTGAAAGCATCATATTATGCGTCTGTCAATTAATAAAGAGCAAGGAGGAAATACTCCAGCTCCCACAAGTAAGATATGTTGATTAACACAAAAGCAGAGTGTAACAGATTATTTTTTCTGCTTCCCAATAAAATTATGTAGCAGCTTAGTTCACAAATCTTACCATATTCAGAATGAGAAATACTTCCATTTCAATTTTATAATTATCAATACCATACTTTATATTTATTTTGAGGCCAATATTCAGTAGGCTAAATGTCCCACTTGTTTGAAGTTATCCGGCTACATATAGCTGGATAACTTCAAACAAGTGGATAACTTTAACCCTAAGCAGCCACTGGTTGAATATGGCTGGTTAGACCTAAAGTTATCTGGCCGGATAACTAGCTACTTACCTGGATATCTTCAGAGATATCCAGGTATGTAGCGCACCTTAAAAAAAACCAAACAAACCATGGTTTATGGTTTATTGGTTTTTTATACCGCCATATCAGTAAAACCATCACAACGGTGTACAATACATTAAAAGCAAGAAAATACAATACTTAGTCAAATCAAAATATCAAGTAAGAACACAGGTATAAAATATAAAAAGAAACATCTTTATAGCTAGTATAAAATAATAAAAATATTAAGACATGATTAAAATAATAATGAGTCAAAGTATCAGTAAATTATTAAAAGTAAATTAAAAGAGTAAAGTAAGTATAAAAAACTGCATTAAGCCTATGTTGATCTGTCATTGTGTTTCTGCACATGCATTTAACTAGCCAGGTTTTAAGTCCTGCTTTGAATTTTTGAATGTCTGCTTGCAGTGTTATTTCTGCAGGGAGGGCCTAATGTTCATGCTCCCCACCACCTCCCAGAGGTGGCCTCATCCTTAAAACAAGCCTTTAAACTTACACAATCAGATCGCCGCCAGCCTGGGCCTTCCTCTTCACTAAAAAAATCTTTAAATTTGCCTCTTCTGCCTCTTCCCCCCCCAGTCATCCCCCAATCCCAGGCTGACACCCTCCTCCAATCTCAGCTGCTTCCATCCTAAGATAACAACACTGGAACCCTACTTTTACACTAAACAGTACACTTCCAGCGTTATCTAAGTAAATCTGGAAGTGGCTGGGATCACAGAGCACAGAAATCTCAGCAAGGAAAAAAGGGACTATGTTTGAAAGTAAAGGGTGGATGGGAGGGTCTCACTCTGGGGTGGGAGAGGGGGGATGGTTGTGGGGGGAGGCAGAAGAGGCAAGTTTAAAGATTTATTTTTAGCATGGAGGTAGGGGAGAGGCCTGAGCCAGCAGTGATTTAGTTGTCTAAGTTTAAAAGCTTGCTTTTAGATTGAAGCTATCTTTTTGGGACAGCAGAGGGGTTAGAGACATGTGATGGTGGGGGGATGGGCATTGGGCTGGGGATCTGCAACCTTTTTTTTTTTTTTTAAAGGTGCCCTACTTACCCAGATATCTCTGAAGATATCTAGGTAAGTAGCTACTTATCCGGCCACAAGAGGCTGGATAACTTTAGGTCTGCTCTGAAGCAGGCCACCTAAAGTTATCCGGCTAACAGTCAGATATATCCAATATTTGGCTAAATTAGCTAGATAAATGAATCCCTCCCCGGAATACCCCTAGAACACTCCTTTTATATCCAACTAAATTATAAGAACATAAGACTTGGCATACTAGGTCAGACAAAAGTTCCATCAAGCCCAGTATCCTGTTTCCAGCAGTGGCCCATCCAGGTCATAAGTATCTGACAGGATTCCCAATGGGCGGACAGATTCCCTGCTGCTATCTCAGGGATAAGCAGTGGACTTCCCCAAGTCCACCTTAATAATTGTTTATGGACTTTTCCTCCAGAAACCTGTCCAAACCTTTTTTAAATGCAGCTACACTAATGGTTTTTACCACATCCTCTGGCAACAAATTCCAGAGCTGCTATGGGTGGAGTAAAAAAAATCTTCTCTTATTAGTTTTAAATGCATTACCTAGTAACTTCAGTGTGTGTTACCTAGTCTTTGTATTATTTGAAAGAGTAGACAACCGATTAACATTCACTCATTCCACTCCACTCATTATTTTATAGACCTCTTATCATATTTCCCCTCAGCCATCTCTTCTCCAAGCTCAAGAGTCCTAACCTCTTTAGCCTTTCCTCATAGAAGAATTGTTCCATCCCCTTTATCATTTTGGTTACCCTACTCTGTACCTTTTCTAATTCTATTACAGAATATCTTTTTTGAGATGTGGTGATCAAAACTACACACAATATTCAAGGTAAGGTCACACCATGGAGTGATACACAGGCATTATGATATGCTTTGTTTTATTCTCCATTCCTTTCTTAATTATTCCCCTAGCATTCTATTTGCTTTATTGACTGCTGCTACACACTGAGAAGAAGTTTTAAACATATTAACGATGATGCCTAGATCCTTTTCCTGAATGGTGACTCCTAATATGGAACCTTGAATTATGTAGCTTCCTGCTTTTAAAACATGTTACTTAGTACAAGTCACACTTACCACCTCACCCCAATGACTTTTGTTTTCACGTCTATACAACTTTGTATAAAACCATTATACATATCAATTTATTGCTTGAATCCCTTGTACATATCTTATCCCCATGTGTCTGTCCTCACCCTCCCCCCGCCCCCCCCCTTTGTCATGACTACCCCTACCCCTCCCTCCCTAAGTTATTTAGTTTCTTGCTCTGTTTCTGCATTAGTTTCTTGCTCTGTTACTGCATTTATGTTACATACTGTTATTTGTAAAGGTATGGTTGTAAGTTACTTGTAAACCGGCACGATGTGCAAACGGCTGTCGGTATATAAAATTAAATAAATAAATAAAATAAATAAATGTAGCTATAATTTGGGATACTCTTCCCTACGGGCTGGATTTTCAAAGGTTTTACGCACGTACCTGGGCTTACGCGCGCCGGGCCTATTTTCAAAAGGCCCGGGGCTTTACTAAAGGGGAGGGGGGTGGGGTGGGGCATGGGTAGGGCGGTCTGTAGGCAGGGCGGGGTGAGAGGCTCCCGGCACAGCGGCCATTTGCCGCTGTGCGGGGCATCGAGCGCTGGCAGTTGGCCAGCGCGCGCAACTTACTTCAGCCCCAGGGCTGAAGTAAGTTTTAAAACATGAAAAAAAAGAAAAAGGTAGGGGGAAAGGGTGGGGGAGATAGAGGAAGGGAAGGGAAGGTGGGGTGGGGGGTAGGGAACGGGGGAAGGCAGCGTGGCTCGGCACGTGCAAGGTGCACAATTGTGCACCCTTTTGCGTGCGCCAACCCCCGATTTTATAACTTATTTATTTAAAACTTTTTATATACTGTTATAACAAATGGATTTGAACAAAACAATTTACAATTATTTCAAAATAAAAATAAAATAAAGAAATTAAAATAACTAAAACTTCAAATAGTGATAAAAGTGAAAATAAAATAGTAAAGTCAGAATAAAAATACATTGGTATCAAGTTATAAAATCGGGCGCACATGTATGTCTGCATAAACCTTTTAAAATCTATCCCTTAGTGCATTACTTTGCATTTATTCACATTAAATTTTATTTTGAATGTGCATGCTCAGTCTCCCAGTTTTCCAAGGTCCTCTTGTAATTTCTCACAATCCTCTTGTGATTTAACTTTAAATAATTTGGTATCATCGGGAAATTTAATCTCCTCACTCGTTTTCACCTTTTCCAAGTCGTTTATAAATATATTAAAAAGCAGTGGTCCCAGAAGAGATCCCTGGAGCACTCCCCTATTCACCTTTCTCCACTGAGAAAATTTACCATTTAGTCATATACTCTGTTGTCTCTCTTTTATCCAGCTCGCAATCCATAATACGATACTGCCCCCATCCCATTATTTTTTAATTTCCTAGAAGTCTCTCATGAGGGACTATGTTATATACATTCTGGAAATCCAGATACAGTGTATCAACTGGCTCACCTTTAATATCAATTAATATCACCTTTAATATGAATTAAAGCCATATAAGTAGCTATTCGGCTATAACGTAGCCGGATAAGGGGCGAAAATTGCCAAATTAGCCATTTAAACGGATAACTTTTCAGTTATCCGTTTAAATGGCTTTTGAATATGGACCTCCTCTTATTTTTCAGATCTAAATCATAGCTGACACAAAGACAATCTATACTGCTTATGCTTAGTAGACATTTCAAATTCTGCTATTTAAAGTACAACAGTACACAGTGGCCTTCACTGCAGTGCCTATATGGATCAATAATCTGCCATGTCCAACTGTAAGAATGGTTAGGATTTAAATTGCTGAATCAGGATTGGTTCCTCGGCTATGTGCCTGATAGCGCAGTGCGTATACTGGCATTAGGCGGGGTAGCAGCGGTAGGGGTGCGTGGCTCGTTGTTGCTATGGGTGTTAGCATTTTTGCGAACGGGCGACTTTTTTGTTTTAAGCTATTAATTGATTAATTTTGTATTATTCCTCCTTACTGTTGAATTTTGTTTTCTCTTCCTTACTATTTCGTCCCTCATTGTTTCTCTCATTTTCTGTTCAGAGTTCGGGTGCTTAGCTGTCTTGTGGCCTTCGGTGTAGTTGCCGCCACGTGATTTTCGAGCTTTGAGCATTCTAAGGAAGGGGTGTGAGGGGGGCGGTCACTCGGGTGCCCGCGTGCCGGCTACCAGGCCCAGTAATGGATGGAGGGGCGCAGCCAGACGGACCCCAGAGCCATGGCGAGGGTCGATGCAGCGGTGCAGGCAAGTGTGTGCAGTGCTTTGCCTCCAGTCACCAGTTCGGGCTAGAGTGGGCTGGAAGTGGATCCTGGTCCATTTCAGTCGTTGAGCGGCGCGCAGTGGCCAACCTAGCAGGCGTTGGTCCGCTAGATTTATTCCTTAATGCCTCCAGGACAGAGTTTGCTGCCCCAGGCAGTCCAACTTTAGGGGCTGCTGGGTCTGAGGCGGTGCCCATCCCTAAACCGAGCAGGAGCAGCAGAGAGTTTGAAAGGAGCGGGGAAAGGGGCCTGGCTGCTTTACATAAAGCACAGGCAGCCTTTAGGGGGGGGGGGGGGGGGGGGAGGTAAAAGCTTCTGATTTGAGTAGGGCCGCCATTGCTGGGAGGAAGCAGGTGGCCTTTTCCTCACATGAGGTGGGTTGTTTTAAGGAGTTGGGTAGGCCCAGCAGCACATTTTGGTTCGTGGGGCGGGGGGAGAAGTCTAGAGTGGGTGGCAGCAAGGCCAGGGCCCTTGATCCTTACGGCAGCGGTTCGGGTTTACAGTCTTCTAGTGTCTCCAGAGTCGGGGGCAAGCAGGCCCCGGGACGCTTTAGGGGATAGCTTGGTGGATACATGGGACAGCCATCGCCTTTCTGGTTTTGGTGGATGGCCGTCTTGGCAGAGGGAAACAGGGGGAAGTGTTGGAGGGCTCAGGAAATGAGTGTGTGGGGGGTAGACAATTGGAGCGAGGATTGTGGGGTGGAGGGGGAAAGCAGCTGGTATTAGGCGAGGGAAGAGGGGGAGCTCTGGGGCAGGGTGAGTTCGGTGCAGTGGCAGGCCCTGCGGCTTCTCCCTTTCTTCCTACAGGCTCTCAGGAGGCAGTTTACCCCGGCACTTCCAGGACTGAGTCGTGGAGGGACCAGATCTTCCCTAGGAGCACGACATCTGGTGAGCCAGGTAGTGAGCTTGGAGGGGCTCACGGTGGAAGGCTCAGTATGAGTCCAGGAACAGCTGATGTTGATCCCCGGGGTGAGAAAAGGGACCAAGGGTCGGTAAGGAGCAGGAAGCAGTCACATACATGTCTGTTCAGGGTCCGAGACAAGCTCCTCATCATCCACTTCTACTTCCAGCGTGTCTTGTGTCTTGGGGGGGGGGGTCCCTCTCAGGATATGGGGCATCCAGCATTGGCATCTTTGACTGAATTATGGGAGGGGGTTCCTAATAAATTGAGGAAGACGATTCAGAAAAGGAAATATGTCAATATTTTTAGATTACTGGAAGGTAGGAGAGGGGCTAGAAAGGAAAAAAGGAAGGGGAAGAAAAAGAAGAAAGGAGACTAGGGGACTCAGGTTTCCAAGAACATAGTGAATTGGGTCAGAGGTTTCTTCAGATTAGCAAGTGTAGTCGGGCTTTATCAGCCCACTCTGTATGGCGGGTTATTGGTTTACGGGGATAGCATGGATTATGAGGGCTGGGCATGGCTGAACTATGACGAGAAGTTTAGAGACAAGATGGCGGGCAACAAGTTCATGTCTTGGGGCACGCAGGACATTAATCTGTGGCTTACACAGATGACCAACAAAAGTGTCGGTGGCCTAAAGAAGGGCGGGACCACATCTGTTGGGGCGGGTGGAGGATCTGGGGGCAGTTGTGGAGGGGTAGTTCTTTTCGGGGCCTTGGAGCGGGGAATAAGGTTGGGTCTGGCCAAAAAGGGGGATCAGGAATGCAGGACGCATGTTGGAGATTTAACAAGGTCACGTGTTTGTTCCCAGATTGTAAATTCAGACATGCATGTGCTACCTGCAATAGCGCGCACCTGGCTTCCAAGTGCTTGCAGTCGCAGGCTACTTCCCTTGGCAAGGAGGAAAGTAATGAGTGCAGTTTTTCGAAAGGAGGACTCGCTGGTCATGTTAGCAGCCATGCGGGGGTGGTTGCAGCACTATACTGATCAGGGAGTGGCGCATTTTCTTTTCTGGGGTTTTAAGGAGGGTTTTCGGATTCCATACAAGGGGCAGGGGTACGGGGGTGGGAGTGGGTAGTGAGGAACGGTAAAGTCCTCAGTGCGTTTAGAAGACATAGCGCGTGAGAAATTTCATGCAGAATTGCAACTGGGAAGGATAGCAGGGCCTTTCGCGGAGCCTCCTTTTAAGTTCATGCACTTGTCGCCGTTAGCAGTTGTGCCCAAGAAGATCCCGAGGAAATACAGGTTGATTTTGAATTTACCTTTTCCGAAAGGGGAGTCTGTCAATGATAGTATACCCAGAAAATACTGCTCAGTGCAGAATGCTTCCTTTGATGAAGCTCTGCAACTCGTCCAGAAGGCGGAGCAGGGCGCTTGGATGGCGAAAGCGGACACAGTCTGCTTTCCAGTTGTTGCCTATACATCCGTCTAGCGTTCCGTTGTTGGGGTTTTCTTTCAAAGGGAGTTTCTTCGTGGATCGATATTTGCCCATGGGTTGTGCAATATTTTGGGCTTACTTTGAGGTTTTCAGCAGTTTTCTGCAGTGGGTCACTGAGCAGCATAATGGTTGTTCCCAGTTATTACATTATTTGGATGATTTTCTGTTAGAGGGTAGTTTCAGGTCCCCGGTGTGCCAAATGCAATTGGATGGTTTTATTCAAGTGACGGGAAGTCTGTGGGTTCCTATTGCAGCGGACAAGATGGAAGGTCTTTCGCAGCGGTTAACTTTCCTGGGAATTGAGTTGGATTATGTGGGTTTGGTGTCCAGGTTGCCTGAGGATAAGGTGTGTAAGTTGCAAGAGTTGGTGCGGGAGGTAAAGAATGCAAGGAAGGTGATTTTGATAGGTTCGTTGAATTTCGCTTGTAGGGTGATTCCGATGGGTAGGGCTTTCAGCTGGAGCTTGAGAGGCGTCAAAGCGAAACACCACCGGATCCGGGTTACATGTTGGATTAAGGAGGAGTTGGGGAGTTGGGAATCCTTCCTAGTGTCATTCAATAGGGTGTCATTGATCCCAGAAGATGAGATTTCCAACCAGGATCTTGAGCTCTTTTCGGATGCGGCAGGCAGCACCGGTTTCGGGTGTCTATTTTCAAGGGTAGTGGTGCGTGCTTTGGTGGCCGGCGGCTTGGACGGAGAGCGGATTAATTAAGAACATAACCTTTTTGGAGTTATTTCCTGTGGTGGTGGTGCTGGCCATTTGAGGTGAGCGGTTAGCCAACAGACGGGTGGTCTTTCGGTGTGACAATCTGGGCATTGTGCAGGTTATCAATAAGTTATCGGCTCATTGCTTGAAGGTTTCTGCCTTGTTGCAAGTGTTGTTAGCATATTGCTTGCGTTTGAACGACAGTATCAGAGCCAAACATATGCAGGGAGTGCAGAACACCATTGCTGATGCTCTCTCTCGTTTTCAGTGGACAGTTTTCTGGAAGCTGGCCCCTCATGCGAAGGAGATGGCGGAGCCTTTTCCGGAAGAGCTATGGTGGCTCGGGAGAGCGTAGAGTGGACATTGATTCAGCAGTCTGTTGCTCCTGCTACCTGGGCGGGCTACGTAGCTGGTTGGAATGCAGTGGCGCGTTTCCTGTGCACTGGGGGTTGGAAAAGGGAGCCTGTTGGGGAGGACCTGTTGGTGCAGTTCGTGCTGTGGGCCAAAGGGCGCGGGTACTCTGTTTCTACGGTCAGGGTGCAGATAGCGGCGTTTGTCTTTTTCCAAAAATTGCAAGTATGGGGAACCCGATGTTTAGTTTCCATTTGTAGAGGCTATTGGGGGGTTGGCAGAGAGCGTCCGGGCCGGTTGGTGACTCGCGGATGCCCATCCGTTATCAGGATCTAATTGTGCTTATCAGTTGGTACCGGAGGTTTGCTGGTCCATGTTTGAGGTTCTGCTATTTAAAACAGCATTTTCGTTTTTTGGGGCCATGCGGATTAGCGAGTTGGTGGCTAAGTCCTCCACGATGGTATCAGATCAGGGGTTGTTAGTGGACCATGCTCAGGTATTGGAGAGTTCCATAGTTTTGTTTCTTCCCAGATCTAAAATGGATCAAAGGGGTAAGGGGCAGGTAATCACGCTCCTCCCGGCTTGTCCTGTTTCGGTGTGCCCAGTGCGTGAGATGCAGGCGTATTTGCAGGAGAGGTCAAGGGTTTTGTCGTCTTTCTTGGTACATGCGAATGGGAGGCCGTTAACCAGGTTTCAGTTCTCCAGGGTGCTGCTTTTGGTGGTACGTGCCACGGGCGGGGATGTTAATGCATACAGTTCGCATTCTTTTCGGATAGGAGCAGCTACTTCCGCTGTGGAAGGGGGCATTTTGGGTGAGGGTATACAGGAGATCGGGAGATGGAAATCGAAGGCCTTCTTATCTTACGTATGGAGGTTAAATAAAAGAAAAAGAAACAAGGGAAAAGGGTGCAGGGAGGGGGTAGAGGGAGGTGCAGTGTCACAACTTTGGGGGAGGGGCTGTGATGGCTATTAACAGTGTTTTCTCTTTTGCAGAGCGAGGCAGGGAGGAGGGGAGATGAGAGTGTGTCTGGATCGTGGGCCACTCTTATGTGCACTGGGTGCAAATACGGGCGCAGAAGCGACCATATGGAGAGGACCTTTGTCTCGGAGGGTGAAATGTGACGGTTCGCTGGTTCAGCAAGCGTGGAATGATGAGGGAAGAACTCTTGCCTTTCCTGTGGGAAAGGGCGGATTGGTGGGGGGTGCCGGATGTATTGTTGATTCTTGGGGGAATGATGTGGGAGCTAAAACCTGCAGAGCCTGGGTGACTTGCGTGAAGAAGGATCTGTCACAAGTCTTTATTTGCTGGCCGCAGATAAAGCTGGGCTGGTCTGACATTGTCAGGTTGGGGTGTAAGGATAGCGCTCTGTGGAAGTCGGGTGTGCCAAAAATGAACAAACAGATTGGCAAATTGTTGGTGTGGGAAGGGGGGTTCTGGGTCAGGCACAGTTGGGCTTGGATAGTGGAAAGGGGTTCTTCAAGGGTGATGCCATTCATTTGTCAGATGTAGGGATTGATTTGTTGAACAATGATTCGCAGGAGGGGTTGGAGAAGGTGGTGGGGGAGGTATAGAGGCCACACTGGGGGGGAACAAGGACAGCTTGTGGCAGAAACCAGAGTCCAAAGAATTGTTTGTGGAATGGGGGGTTAAAAAAGGAATTGGGGGGGGGGGGTGCAGCTCGTTAGTGGGGGCTGCTACACGGGATGGCCAGTGAGCTGAGAGGCTAAGCTCGAGGCCAAGTTTGCTCACGCTAGTGGAGGGGCGGGGAAAATGCTGCGTGGAGAATGGGGGGTGGGGCAAGTGAAGGAGGGGGGGGGGGGGGGGGGGATGTTATCATTGTTATGCCTTGATGTTTATAGATGTTATAATGCCAAATAAGAATTCTGATGTGGTGTGTTATTTGGGGGACGAAGGGATCGAGCCGAGTGCAGGTCTTGACTCCTGTGTTAATAAGGAAAGTAAGGCAAAACAAGCTCATTCAATTTACTTCTTTGCAATGCCACAGATCACATTTGATCTCTGGCTTTCTCTTCATTTGTTTATGTTGCGCATGTCATGTAGTGCTTTAGAAATAAGTAGGAGTAGGAGAGGGATCCTCTGTACTTAGCCAATCCTTTCTTAAATTTTTGCCTCTGCTAGCTCCCCTGGAAGACCATTCCTTGTATTCCTTTCTGGGAAGACATTTTCTAATTTTAATTCTGAATTTACCCATTTTGAGCCTCATATGAAACACTTATTCTAGAACATTTTTTCTAAACATTTTTTCAAAAATGTTCTTGTGCATTCATACCCTGAGGTATTTGAATGTCTATTATATATATATCCCCTTTTCCTCTTCTCTAGGGTATATATATTTGGTTCTTAAGTCTCTTCTTATAAAGCATTTGGTGCAGATCTCATACCATTTTGAAAGCCTTCTCTGGGCTGCCTCTATTCTGTGGGTGGGCATCCAGACTTGGATACAATACTCCAGATAAAGCCTCACCAACAACCTGTGCAAAAGAATAAACACCTTTTTTTCCCACTTGGCATGATTCTTCCTATCCACTCCAGCATTCCTCTGGCTCTCACCATTGCTTGTCACACTGTCTTGCTACCATGAAGTCTTAAGAAATTATCCTGCCAAGGTCTCTTTCCTTCAGTTTCTCTCTCCCCATCACTTATTGCTTCCTTGGATATCTGCATCCCAAAGGCATGAGACTGCAATTTTTAGCATGAAATGCTGGTTGTTATGCAACTGACTACTCCTCAACCTTTCAGATTACTTTAAACCTTAACAGAAGATCTGCTAAATGTTTTTCAGTTTAGATGTTTACAAGATGGAAGACATCTTCAGCTTTGAGTAAAAATGGTCTGAAAACATTGTACATATTTGTAGTAAACTATAATGAAACTACTATACACTTTTAGATACTAAGATATTTTAGACCCAACAACTAGCTTTTTTTTTTTTTAAAAGGCATATGAGATCCTGAAGCTTCGATATGAGTTAAGAAAAGAGGAACTGAAATAGCATAATTAAATATAACTTTTAGGGCCGCAGTTCTTTTTCTAACTCAGGCGCTAAAAGAAAACAAGTTTGCTTATCTGTAAAAAGGGTTCTCCATAGACAACAGGATGAATTAGCCATTACAAGTGGGTGAGGATCATTCAAAGGCACTAATATCGGCTCTCAGAGCTTAGTAAAAACTTTACTGAGCATATGTGGGAGTTCCCGCATGTGTGTGCTGCCTCATGAGTTCCTCAGTTTCTTCCAGAACTTAAACTTTAAGAGTAGTAGCTGACACTCCAGGAAGGCAGGCAGATATTAAATATTCTAATTTATTGGTTCCCAAACTTGACCTAGGGGACCTCTCGCCAGTTGAGTTTTCAGGATATCCGCAATCAAAATTCACTACCTCTACTGAATGCAAACTTATCTCATGCATATTCATTGTGGGTATCCTGAAAACCTGACTTGCTGAGGGTTCTCCAGGACAGATTTGGGAATCACTGTTCTAATTCATCATACCATACTCTGTTTACAGGTAAGCAAACTTACTTTCTTCATCTACAAGCAGATATGAATTAGCCATTATGCATGAGGGTTCCAATCTGAATTCAATTCACCAGGCAGAGAGTGGACTACTGGGTGAATAGGCTGTTCATAACAGTTTGTCCACAGTTACCATCTCCAGTTGTAGGATGTGTAGGTGTGCACAGACAACCAAGTATCAGATTTGCACGTGTCTTCCACAGAAATGGCTCTGAAGTCATCATGGCTCTCTCATTATGAGCCTTGATCCAGTCTGTAAACTTAAGTCACCAGTACAAAATAGTGCACTATACAGTCTGCTTGTCAATCGGATAGACTTTGTTTGGCAACTGTCATTCCCAATCTATTGAGATCAAAAGACAGGAATAGTGGAGGAGCTTTACATTTAGGTTGAGTTCACTTTAGGTAATACGACAGGACTTTCTCAAAGAATGAAAATCTTGCTCTTTGTACCACACAGCCTTGGAAAGAATGAAGGCTGCACAATGGTCCAATGAATGTGAAATGCAGATATCTTTGTTGGAAGAATCTTGTGATGAGTTCATAGAACCATTCAATGTGAAAAGAACTGCAGGTATGGTGAATATGAAACCAGAGTCCATTCACTTACTCTTCATGCAAAAGTTATGGCTACAAAAAACACTTTCCAGATGAGAAACTTCAAGTCCACCGACTTGAGAGGTTTGAAAGGAGGTTTCATGAGTTGAGCTAGGACTACACTGAGGTCCCAAGGCATCAGATGCTTACAATGCCATAGTCCTTTCATGAATCTTGATATCGAATGCATAGTGAGAGAGATCACAGCCCATTTCACTTGCTGGTAATATACCACAATGGCACGAAAATCAACTTTGGCTGAACAGATGCTAAGACTTGAGAACAAGTAGAAGAATACATACTAAAGGAAGTTCCTTGGGCCAGATCAGAAGCGGTCCAGCTGGCTGACCCTCCACCAAGTAAAAACGTCTTCTATTCGAAAATGTAGAATCTTCTGGTTGAATGTTTACTTGCAGAAATCAGATCATCATTCACTTCTCTGGTAAGGAATAAGGAGGAGATTAATACATGTTCAACATCCACACTGTGAGGGCAAGTGCTGATAAGTTTGGATGGCAGAACCTACTTTCTTCCTGTTTGATGAGATTCAGACATTCCCAATGAAACCAGAAATTGAACTGATAGGACGACAAGATATGGATACCATACGTGCTATGGCCAGGCTGGAGTTATGAAGATTAACCTTCCTTGCCCCGAAGGATCTTTTGGATGGTTCAAGCAATGAGAGGAATTGGCAGATATGCATTTAGTAGATAGATGGTACAATTTAGCACAAAAGCATCAGGAGCTGATTTATAGCTGTTTGATGCAAGGAGCAGAACTTTTATCTTTCAGTTGTCTTCTGAAGGAAACAGATCAATCACTGGCTTTCCCCAGTGACTGAACAAGTTGTTTGCAATCTCTTGATCCAGGGACCACGTGTGCAGTTGTAACTCTCTACTGAAGCAGTTCACCAACATGCTCTGGAGTCCTGGAAGGAAGGTCATTTAGAGGCAAGCAAAGTGATGACCTGCTTACAACCATATTTTGGAGGGCCTTCTGGCAGAGGGCATAGAAGCCTGTACCTCTTCTTGTTTATGTAGAATATGGCCACTTTGTTATCTGAATCAAGATTCTATTTCCCAAAAGAAGGTGAGAAAGAACCCTTAGAGCATAGTGTGTGGCTTGCAACTCCAGATATTTGATTCGTAGATGATTCTCTGCTGGGGCCCATGATCCTAGAGTCCATGCTTCTCCAGTGTGTACACCCAGCCCTTGGTGGAGGCATTGGTAAACGAGTCACTTGTTGCGGAGAACATACAAAGGGAGGCCCCACCTTTAGAATCTCCAGATTCATCTATCATTGAAAAGATGCTATCATACTGGGGGTCACAAAGATATTGTGGGATAAAGACTCATAGAATAGATCCCATTGTTTTGAAGGCTCTGCATGTGCAGACATGTCAGAGTATCCACATGCACTGCAGCAGTCATGTGTCTCAGAACCAGGAGTGACCTTGCTGTCACTGTCATGATGAAGAGGAGACCTTACCAGGACCCTCAGTAACACTGCTCTTTTGATAAGGAGATGCTGTTAGGGCAAAAAGGCATTTGGTGGGCTTTGAACAAGGGTTTGCCTGGTCAAAGGCTGTTGTCCTGCCAGTGAGGCTATAAAATGACAAACAGGCAGCCCCAGACTTGTGTTAGCCCAGAATATGGCCCTGGATTGGTCCTCGGAAGAGTTTAAAGGGGTTGCTGGGAAAGGTTCAGCATTCAGGTATCTTGAGGGTTGAAAGCTGCAGAGTGGAGTTGAAAAGTGAAACTCCAATGCTGCAATGAAAGCCTATATTCTTAACAGGGAGTATCAGAGAAGATCTGGATAAAACACTATGAGTAGCAGACTGTTGAACCAGGTTCTTTGTAATCTGTAAAGAAAACCCATGTCTGTAAATAAAACTGGCATTGAATAAGAAGGAGAGCTTTCTCTGTGTCCATGTCCGGGAGCAGCCCTAACCTGCTAGTTTAGCAGAATTCCTTTCCTCCACTTCCATACTCACACTGGCCAGAGTTGCTGCAGGAAGCAGGCAAAGAGAAATAAAATCTTTTATATGTGAAGTTTTTGGGGGTTTTTTGGTTATGATCTGGGCTGTAGAGTCTAGCCCTGCCTTCATTAGACAGACTTGTCCTGAGTTAGCACTCCAAAACACAGTGTTTTTTTTTTTTTATTGCTTTCATAGTAACATAGTAAGGACAGCTGAAAAAGATCAAATGGTCCATCCAGTCTGCCCAGCAAGTTTCTTATGATAGTAACTGTCACTCCATGCAGGTTATCCCATGTTTCTGTTAAGGGTACTGCGAGGGAGTATTCCAGAAATTTCCTCAAGCCACCTTAAGGGACCGGTCACTGCTATCTAGCACTGTCCTCCATAAGAATCAGCCCTGCAAGGGATTCTGGGTGAAGGGAGGCTCCCCTCACCATACTATAAGGAGTCAGGGCCCAAAAGGATTAGATGGCCTCTGGGGAGCAGGCAGGAAGCCACTCTATGAGAAAACATGCTGTGTGTGATGTCTCTGTGCTACCTGAACTTTAAGGCGAGCTGCGTCATTTGTTTGTTTTTACTCTGCACTTTGTTTTTCCCACTATAAATAAACTGCACAAAAGGAATCAGGCAGAGTCTGCCTCCTTTTTCCTTCCTGTTGTTTCCAAGCTGCTATTGCCTAAGTTACCACAGTTAGGTTGTCCCTATGCCTTCTATTAATGGTAGCAACTGCCACACCATTCCAATTACTCCCAAGCCTTATGTTGAGGGTAGTAATATTTACAATCAAAACCAAACAACTGTCAAATCCATAACAAAATTACTGCTAGCAATATTTTTAAGGGGTGAGCAGCATTCTTGATAATTCAGACAATTGGGAACATTTTGGAAACTGCAGAATAAAACATTGAATAAATACACAAACAATGGTGTTTGAACATGCTTTGCTTTTGGACTTGGCCATAGAAGCAGTGCTGTGCTTTCTCTCTAATGTTTGCGTATCAGTACCCCAGACTGTAAAAATCAGGGCCCAGTGTTGGCCGTTTCTAAATCCAATTCCCCTTGTCTCCCCACCTGCTGTCAAAGTGGAGAGTGGTGTTGCCTTCTGTTAAGGGCAGTAGCAACTGCTGCTCTATGAAGGCCGCCCCAAGCCTTTGTGTAAACTATATGTATAGCAGAAGTTACCTCAATTTTTCATTTCCATTCTCAAGCCAGCAGGAATCCTCTGTGTTTGTCCCATGCCCTTATGAATTCCATTACCATTCTTTTCTTTACCACCTCTTTCGGGAGGGCATTCCATGCATCTACCACCCTTTCTGTGAAGAAATATTTTCTGACATTTTTCCTGAGTCTTCCCTTTTTCTTCAAGGAAAGAGAAGTGGAGTTCACCAGCAAGCAGCAATTTGGCTACAACTCTCCGCACTAGTAAGGAGCCACACCTTGGAAGTAGTTTTCAGTCAAACATATAATAATTCTGGTTTTGCATCCTATCAGGAAAAAAAAGTGAACAGCACTCTCTCTCCAAGAAACTCTGCAAAGAAAATTTACATAATTAGGATTATCCCTAAAGGACTGTGTGCCTGATGCAGCCCCCTACAATGGCTGCAGCAACAAATTCAATAGCTGCAACTGAAGCAGCACCTGCCATGAGAATACCAGGCACAGGCAGTCCAAAAATCTGTTCCAGAAATGTCAGCAACTCGAGGGAATGGCTCAGTGGAATTACCCAAACCCCAGCTTATTGCCACCGAACACTCTGATGTAAACAGAGGATGCTACCAAGGATTCCCACGCCAACAAAATCTACATTTTCAGTTATAACCAGAGTGCTTCCAGTAAAGAAATACAAAGTTGTATTGAGCAGTATCCTTGTTTACAGGAGATACCTTGGAATAGGTTATTGCTCTCATGGAACACCAGGCCTTGACCTGGGAGAGATTTCACAATGAATTTCAGTGAATGTTCTCGGATCCACACCAAATATGTTGCATAGAGAAAACCTTCTACAGCTGAAGCAAGGCAGAGGTTTGGTCCTTTCTTAGGCAGCCAAGTTCCGGCAGCTGCAGGGGAACACTGAATGAAATGAGTGAGCCCTATGGCATCAGTTTCACCTGGGATTACATGAGGAATTAATTGACTTGGGTAGAGCCACCCTGATCCATGAAGGAAATGGTCAATACCAGTATTCACATAGATATTTATTTATTTTATTTATTTAAGGTTTTTCTATACCGGCATTCATGATAAGATCATATCATGCCGGTTTACATATAACAGGGGGTGCAAAAACTGTTCTTTTAACAAGTGCAACGGAAGCAAAAGTTACAATAAAACAAGGTTGTAGAACTGGGAGAGGAAGGAAATAAGGATAGTAGCGTAAAAATTTACAGAGGTAACTTATTTACATTGTGCAGTGATGTCTCTTTATGGATATTAACATTGTGCAGTGACCAGGAGAACAAGAGTATTGTAGAAGTAATTCAGGATGGCCATGTTCTTGTACATGAAGCTCCTTGCCCAATACTCTTGAAGAGAATAAATCTGAGTTAATGCAATAGATGCAACTCACTCCTGGCAACTTGGTTCAGGGGAAAAAAACAGGACAGCCACAACTCTGGTGTCTGTGGTGTGAGTGTTTTGGGAACTTTATAACAAGCTGTCTCCAATGAGGCACAGAGTGTCATGTCATGTGGAAGAGAAGGATCGTGGGCCCCTGATTGTAAAGAGCTGGTGTGCATACAAAAGTGATAGGGTACGAAAAACTGCCTCCCTGGTGCAAACTAAAGTGGATAGAACATAGTCACTGGCTCGCTTCCGGGAACAGAAATTCATGAACAAACTCCAAACTTTTACTTCCCAAATGAGCAAAATCATGAGCGCCATTAATTCCCAGCTAGACATGATAGTAAAGTTGGCAGTATCCCAGCTGAGTCAAGCAAGTGTGCATCTCCAAAGAGATGTAGCATATCTGAAAGAAAAAGAGTGAGATTTTCAGGAATTAACCCAGGATAAGTGAGGGAGCAACCGTTGATCCTGAAGACAGCTCCATTGATTACATCCCCCCTGGGGAAAGTACCCAGTGGATCCACAGTGCCACAAATACAAAGCCTCAATGGAAGAAAGGGAAAAGTTGCTGGCAACAGGCTGTTATCCATGAAGCATATGACACTGAGCAAGCCAAGCTAGCTAAATAAGCAGCTTGGACTGGGATCTTATCTGAAGGGAAACAGACTCAAATAAATTTGAGAGTCAGAATCGCAGGAGTGAAGCTTAGCTTCTTTGGGGAATTTATAGAGTGCAGAGTCCAGTGAAGGGACTTGCATTTTGTAGACTTGGGCGAGATTGATTCTGATCAGCTCAGGTCTAACTCTCTCCCTGTGAAGCCAAAGCTGGGCTATGACTTCAGATCGGCTGGCCCATTGGCACCAAGTAACAGATAAAATACCCATATAAATTATTAGAATATTTATTATAACTATTAAAAAGTATTCATGCACAAATATATAATACAAAATGTATCCTATACAATCACATTGTAAATATGATACATAAACTACACTGATACATTGTATCACTCGTATCTCCATGGTTCAGGACATGCATTGGAACATTGTGTCAATTATAAGACCACAGACAGCGTAAAATACATAAACCTCAATGGAATCATATCCAACATCCAAATTACCACATTTACCCCTATCTTAATCCTTTTATGTACCCAAAAGGCCTTTGTTTCACCAATGGCTTCATCAGGGGATATCAACTAGCTATCTAGGGGATCAATAACACTTAATACTGAAAAATCACATCGAAAACCCGACAACACCATTGAAAAAAAGGCCGGCGTGCAGTTGATGACCGACGGGACCCAGAAATGAGAGTCGGGAATCGACTGCAAATTGCAGAGGCAAAAGCCAAGGGACCTATCGGAAATTGAATGCGAAGGGAGACCAGACGCAGAAAGAAAAAACCCTGAAAAACGCAAAACAATGCTTCAAAGGTTTGGAGCTCCTTAACCACGAGGCTACTGCACTGTGGAAAAGAAGAGGCTGAAGGAGGACCTTGCTTGAACACATGGATAGCAGCAGGCTGGGCATGCACAGTCTGCCAGTCAAAGTTTCTAGGAACTTTGACAAAAGTTTTCGGTCCTGGGCTCCATCTGATGATGTCACCCACATGTGAGGACTACCATCCTGTTTGTCCTAGGAGAAAGCCTCAAATCCTCAATTGCACGACCCTCTGTTTTCCAATGCTGTACTAATGGTGCATTTTCTTTATTCGTGCAAATACAACTGAGATGTTCCAGTATTCTTATTTTTACTGGCCTCCTCATCTGCCCAAAGTACAACAGTTTGCATGGGCTTATAATCACATATATCACCTGCGCTGTATGGCAGTCAAACCTGTCCGGTAACACCTATGAGCGATCTGTCAAAGAAATATGTAAGGTCTTAGTCTCATATACATACAAACATCACACCTGCCACATTTATACTGGCCCAAATCTTGCTGCACACCTTCCAGCTTGGGTTAGTCTTAGAAATCAATATATCGTGTAGTGATCTATTCTTTTTAAACGCAAAAACTGGCGGATTTTTAAACAATCTCCTTCCAAGATGGACCAGTGGCATCGAACTATGGATATGATGTTATTGGAATGGCAAACAAACCTTGCCAATGGGTTTTTATTGTCTGTCGGTAGAAGATTATTTTGTATGCTTTTCTGATAATTTTTACTACCCTCGTTCTAAAAATCTATCAGCAAGCTCTTGTGACTGTAATTTGTACTCCAACAGTAGTACAAAGTCGACACAATCGTAAAAATTGACCAATGGGGATATTTTCTTTTAATCTTCTGGGATGGAAACTCGAAAATTCCAATGTAGTATTTTTATCAGTCTCCTTTCTATATATTGCAGTATGTAACACACCTTCACTTTTATACACCATCATATCCAAAAACGCTATCTGATATTGATAGACTTGAAACTCAAATTTAAGATTCTTATCAAAGGAAATGATCCACACAATAAAATGTTGCAAATGAGATCTAGTGCCTGCAAAAATACAAAAAGTGTCATCGATAAATTGTTTCTACATCACCATCTCACTCCAAAAACCAGAGGGATATATGTATCGGCTTTCAAAATTTGCCTCATATAAACAGGCCACCGATGGGGCCATTGGAGACCCCATCAGAATAACCTTCACCTGATGAAAATATCTATCCCTGAATTGAAAAACACTCTTTAACACCCACTGCAGATGACAACTGAACTAACAATTCCTTCTTATCATCTGATAGATCTAATCGGGATAACACACCCTGAACTACTGAATTTTGTGGTATATTGGTATAAAGAGAGGCAATGTCACCAGTCACTAACCACCAATCATCTTGTACTGTACCAATCTGTGTTAATAATTAATAAAGTTTGCAGAATCCTTAATGTACGATGGAATCTGTAGAACATTCAATTGTAAATAATGATCCACATATTTAGAAATCGGCTCAATATGGACCCCCAAACCTGACACTATAGGCTGCTTTGAGTAGGAACAACAAGAAAACATTGGAAATCACAGCATGGCATACGACACATTGTGATTTTTCAGTATAAAGTGATAATGATCCCATAGATAGCTAGTTGATATTCCATGATGAAGCCATTGGTGAAACAAAGGCCTTTTGCTGGGTACATACAAGGATTAAGATAGGGGTATATGTGGAAATTTGGATGCTGGATATGATTCCATTGAGGTTTATGTATCTTACACTGTCTGTGGTCTTATAATGGACACAATGTTTCAATACATATCCTGAATCATGGAGATATATGAGTGATACAATGTACATATTTACAATGTGACTGTATAGGATATGTTTTGTATTATATATTTGTGCGTGAATACTTTTTAATAGTTGTAATAAATATTCTAATAATTTATACGGGTATTTTATCTAATATGTAATACCTGTTTCACCCCTTTTTTTGTATATGTTACCTTTGGCACCAAGGCCAAATCCTGCGGACCTAAACTTAGTTTCTGGGACATGTAATATTCTCAGTACCCAACTGACACTGCTCAAGTGGGGTGATGTCCCTAGACTCATTAGGGTCTACATCCACCGGGCCTTGCTGAGAGAGGGGTGCATGATGGTGCCTGGTTGCTCCTGCTCGCCTAAGCTCCGATAACATCTCGGGCTGCAAGTCATGCCCCCTCCCCATGATGTTAGAAGGGGGGGTAAAGAACCCGCGAGTGACGCCGAAGGAAGTCTTGCTGCTGCCATTGCCCTTACAGCTCTGCCTCAACCAAATGTTTATTAAACAAAGATAAACATCCTAATTCAAATAAAAGGCAGAAACTACTTTTGGAAGAAAGGATAGAACCGTACGAAACACCAGAAAGGGCTCTCTGCGGGACAATGCCTGCAACTCTAAGAGATCCTCCTTGCTGAACAAATAGTTCTGAGAAATAGCACCTTCAAGGAAGCAGTCTGAAATTTCCCTATCAGGTTCAAACCACAGACCTAACAAAAAGGACAAAACTAAAATAAGATCCCAAGATGGGACAGGACTCTATAGAGGAGGCCTAATATGCTTCAGTCTCCTCAGGAAACAAGACACAAGAGTTTACCTATTATGTGCCCCCTATAGCAAGCAATAGCTGCTAAACTCTTAGAAAGACCTTTTGCAAAATCTCCAGAACCACTGGCACCAATGCCTTCCTCAGGAACAATTGCTTCCCAGTGCACCATTGTCCAAATATTCTCCAGCATTCCAAGTGAATACCTTCCTGGCCTTTAAAAGAGTACTCAGTATCTGTTGGGGATAACCTTTCTTTGCTAGACGAGCCCTCTCAAGGGCCACCCTGAAACAGAACTGATCCAGGTGCAGAATCAGATCCTGAGCAAGCGACTGTGCTGATGGAAATGTAATGGTTTTCCATGTTGAGGAAGGTTGCTTACTATAAACTGTGTTTTTTGTAGATAGCAGGATGAATTAGTCATTACACCTGCATGGTGTCATCCAGTGGCACCTACGGAGCATTGCAGGAGTTCCTATGTGGGAGTTGCCTTGTGAGTCTCCTCAGTCAATAACAGCTTAATCCAGCTAAGTAATTTACTCTCCAGGGAGGCGGGTGGGTATTTTGCATGGCTAATTCATACTGCTATCTACAGAAAACACTGTTTACAGTAAGCAGGCTGAATTAATCATGACTTGTGGGGAGTCCTAAGCTGAGGGTTGCAGCAGAGCATTTTGTTGAGTAAGCAACTCAACCTCCACTATGGAGAGTAAACTATTACAAGAACAGGTTGCACAAAGCTGCTTGCCCAAATATAGTCAGCTCAAAAGAACATAAGATATTCCATACTGGGTCAGACCAAGGGTTCATCAAGCCCAGTATCCTGTTTCCAACAGTGACCAAACCAAGTCACAAGTATCTGGCAAGTACCCAAACATTAGATAATCACAAGCTACTATTGCTTATTAATTACTGTAATAACAGTTTATGGTTTTTTTCCTCTAGGAATTTATCCAAATCTTTTTTAAACCCAGTTGCACTAACTGCTGGAACCACATTCACTGGCAATGAATTCCAGAGCTTAACGATGCACTGAGTGAAAAAGAACTTTCTTTGATTTTTTTTTTTTTATTTATGCATTTTAGATATATTACATCATATATCAACAAGGAAATAAGAAATCCAAACATTTTAAATCAATAGAGAAAACTTATACATACACAATTCCAAATGGATCTCTTACTATCAGGAAATAGTGGACCAAGATAGGAATTTATAGAGCTCTTCAATGTATCATATAAACAAACAGGAATTATACCAAACACATAGGAAAATCCCTTACTCACTACAGCAAATTTCAAATCTTCCCATCTAAATAATTCCTTAATTGTTCTGGCTCTAGAAAAATATATTTAGCCTCTTGATATTTCAAAAGGCATTTACAAGGATATCTTAATGTCATACTAGCACCCCTATTAATCACTTCTTCTCTCATATGGATGAATTTCCTCCTTCGTTCTTGTGTACTACGGATCACATCCGGATATATCCATATGTTTTGTCCGTAGAATTGTACAGTTCTATTTCAAAAAAAGAATTTTAAGACCATATTTCTATCCTGTTTGAAAGCAAAAGATACCAGCAATGTCCCTCTTGACTTTACTTCGGTATGCATGGATAACTAACAATTCCGACACATTCATAGAGGGTTGTTCAGGTGCTTCTACTGATTCAGAAGGCAATATCTTTTTGGAAACAAAGAATACTTTAGTGATTACTGGGGTAATATCTCTTGGAATTTTTAAACAAGCTTCCATATATTCTTTGAACATATCCAATGGTGGAATTTTCTTTACTACAGGAAAATTAACAATTCGGAGATTTAGATAACGTAATGAATTTTCAACATTTTCAAGTCTCCTTTCTGAAATAGTCTCCGTTTTTATCAGGTTACCCTGAACCTTTTCAATTATTTCAATTTTTTCTTCTAATTTTCCTATTTTCTCATGATTTTCTTTTGCCACTTTTTCTACCTGCAACCCTCTTTTATTAAGATCCAAAAAAGCTTGAGTCAATGTTGTTACTGCAGACTCGATTGAGGTCATTGCATTCCACAGAGATTCTAAAGTGACTATGGGTGGTTTCTGCAAAGAAAAAGCCAGTTTCGGTTGTAATTGTACCAGATTTTGAAGCGCTGTTTCCTCGATATTCCTTGCTGGCTTGGCGTGGA
Organism: Rhinatrema bivittatum; assembly: GCF_901001135.1. NCBI lineage: Eukaryota > Metazoa > Chordata > Amphibia > Gymnophiona > Rhinatrematidae > Rhinatrema > Rhinatrema bivittatum. Next base: position 651,891,986 of record NC_042615.1, on the reverse strand, counting down.
GGTAACCACGGCTCCCGCCGCTCCTCCTGCTTCTCCGGGCATCGAAACCCCGTCCTCCTCATCCGTTTCAGTTTGCAGAGGCTCTCTCCTCTCCGTGAGAGCTCGCGATGTTTCACTCTGCTCCTCCCCCGGGTGAGCTTTCGGAGGCTTTGGCGTCTCGGGAGCCCCCGGGCTCAGCGAGATCTCATCGGCCATGGACAACGAGCCGAGCTCCTGCTCCGGAGTCCCAGCGGCCCTTGCCTCCGGCGTCCTCGGGGCAGAGTCGAAGAATCTCTCAATCTTTGGCTGGTTTAGTCCTTCTTCCTTTAAGGTAATATTCTCCTTTAATCGCGCCTTGCGCTTCGTATGAGGCATTATCCAGGATTAGAAAAAGCAATTAGTAGCAGGTAAAGTTTCAGGAACCAAAGAGCAGAGCGACCCTTCCTCACTTCCTATGTGTCGGCCATCTTGGTCCCTCTTTGATTTGTTTTAAATGAGCTACTTGCTTACTTCATGGAGTGCTCCCTGGCCCTTCTATTATCTGAGAGAGTAAATAACTGATTTACATTAACTTGTTCAAGTAATTTCATGATTTTGTAGACTTCTTTCATTTCCCCTTTTCAGTTGTCTCTTCTCCAAACTGAACAGCCCTAACCTGTTAAGCCTTCCCTCATAGGGCAGCTGTTCCATGCCCCTTATTTTGGTCACCAGGCTTCTCTGCACTTTCAGTGCAGCTATATCCTTTTTGAGATGCGGTGACTAGAACTGCACACAGTATTCAAGGTGCGGTCCCACCATGGAGAGAGAGAGAGAGGCATTATGACATCCTCATTTTTATTTGCCATTTCCTTCCTAATAGTCCCTAACATTGTTTGCTTTTTTTGATCGAAACAGCACAGAGAGCAGATGATTTCAATGTATTATCCACTAGGACGCCTAGATCTCTTTCCTGGCTGGTAACTCCTAAGATAGAACCTAACATTGTGTAAATACAGCAAGGGTTATTTTTCCCTATATGCATCACTTTGCACTTGTCCATGTTAAATTTCATCTGCCATTTGGAAGCCCAATCTTCCAGTCTCGCAAGGTCCTCCTGTAATTCATCACAATCTTCTTGAGATTTAACTACTCTGCATAATTTTGTGTCATCCGCAAATTTGATCACCTCACTCGTCATACCCCTTTCCAGATCATTTATACATATATTAAAAAGCACCAGTCCAAGAACAGATAACTGAGGCACTCCACTGTTTACCTTTTTCCACTGTGAAAACTGAAGGAATCATGGTCTGGCCCAAGCAGCGATAGCAAATGTTGGGTGTATCTGTAACGGACATCTGGTGTCTTGACAATGATGAGCATGGACTTCTTGGCCTTCTCCATACTCATTTTAGCTTTAACTTTTTTTTTTAAAGAAATCAAAGTTTCTGTTTGAGGGACTGCCAAGACAGTGGCAAGGAACCCAAAAAGCAATGAAGCAAAAAGCTAAGGTGAAAAGCTGAAAAACCATAAGAGAGCTCAGACAAAAAGATAGAGGGGCTCACAAGGCAACATGCATGAGGGAGTTCCTGCACATGCTCTGAGGACTGGGTCTGTATCTGTGCCATTGGATGACGTCACCCATGCATAATGGCATATTCATGTTTGCTTGTTGACAGAAAAAAGGTGTTTTATAAAAAGTTACTTATGAAACAAGAGCAGACAAAACTTGTACAAGAGATGATAAAGTTGAATCAGACAACAGCCAAAACAGAGATCCTGAAGTGTTAGGGGTGGTGCAATGATAGTAGTCAACGTGTAAGGCACAGGTAACTACTATTTTTAAGCATGCTTTATAAAATACAATTTATTATTAAAGTCTTTGCCAACCTTTGAGAGTTCACATTAAGCCTTTCTGTTGAAAAATACATTTGCTTAGCCCACAGCCCACACATGAATGAGTAGGATGTCTTAATGCTATTCTATAGCAATACTTGCAGAGCAGATCAAGGGAACATTTTAGGGAAGGGGATTCCTTAGAGAGCTCAGTTCACCACCCTCAGCTGGGTGCAAGAACCTGGTAACAATATAAAAAGGGAAAACGGCATGTCTCTGGGTTTGGTCTTTCCTATGAAGTGTGCTTTGCTCACAAGATTCTGTACATGTTTCAAAAGGCAAGCATTAACTTGCTTTCTCAAACTATATTGTGAATAAAGTTCTTATCCCATCCACCAATAACATTTTTACTATATAGTAATATTTAAAAATCTTCTAAATGCATTAAAAGCAAACATGAACTTCACTCAAACTATGGTCAGGTCACTATATTAAACGTTTACTGAGAGCACTTAGGGGAGAATGGGAAACTATCATCAACAAATGAAGTGTGCAAAATAGTTTTATTTATCTGTATAACTTATTAGGTCAGGACATATGGAAAACAAACATTATTCATTTACCATAACTTGTGACTTTAAGGTCTTTTTCCCCAAATCCATTCAATAAGATTTGCAGATTACTGGACAATCTGTCTCTCTGTGGAAGTATCGCTGAATTGCCTCATAGCAATGCAGATATGTACTCCAAGAACACTTGCAGAAAAACCTCACAAATACACATTTGCTTGGTGCACATGCACTGGGCATATTCCATGAGCTGCTCAACCACCTCTGAAAATAAGAACCAATGTGTGAAATTCTTTCTGGGTTTTACATGGTTTCAGTTTGCACCGTTCAATGAGTATCTGACACAAAAATCATTTGAAAGCATCTTGACATGCTACAGTCATCAGTACCTTTGTGCACAAGGCTTTGGCTTCTGAGCTTCTGCCTGCATCATTTAAACCAGTAACAGCTTGGCACACAGACCAGTTCTCCAGAGCCTGGGTGTAGCTCGTTGGAAGATGAGCCTTTTCTTTACCTGGAATTTTAAAAAGACATTTTAAGTTTGATAGACAAATTCACAATAACCCCATAAAAGGCAGTAACGTACATCTGAAGAATAAAATCTCCTGGTTTTAATACCGAACTTCCACTAGCAATTTGCATGATCAATAAACATTTATTTTATTTACTTATATTTATAGTTAATATCTTTAATTTTTTAAAATAATAAATCAAGAATTATTGACAAACAACAGTATAGATAATCATAATAATATGAAGAACAAATAAATATATATAAAGAAGAAAAAAGCTAGGTATAATCATCATTTGTAGACCTCAATTTGGAGGAGTCATAATGGAAAGAAAACACACAATAAGAAATTTCTACAAAAAACAAAATAAAAGCTTAATATCATCAGTGTTCAGACATTCAGATTAATTATTGGACAAAATTTAGATAAAGCTCTGTTCTGCAAGAATCCCTCCAACTGTTCATATTTAAAAAAAAAAAAAAAAAAAAAATCTAGCTCCTGCATGTTTAACTACTCATCTACAGGGAATTTTTAATAAAAATGTATTCAATCACTCTGTTTCTTCATAAGAAAAAGTTTACGCCTTTGTTGTGTGGACATTGCCACATCAGAGAATGAAGACATTTTCTGACACAAAATATCGCTTTTTTCATACAAAAGAACATTTTCAAAGTCCAGATCTTATCCGGCTCTAATGCAAAAATAACCAATAAAGTAGCTCTAGTAGAACCTTGTTTGTGTTTCTTGCAGAAAATTAGAAAGAGTCAAACTATGAGAAGGTATTTTCAACTGCTCAGGAGATTTCGAGCCCAAGACAGGGTTTTCACAAGTTGGAGAACTTTAGATACAGGTGGAATTTAATCAAATAAAACTTTCAAACTTTCCATATATATATTTTTAAACATTTTCAAGGGAGATATTAAGGATGATTTAGGAAAATTAAAGAAACAAATTAAGCTTCTGGAATAATTTTCCATATTCTCCAATTTTTGGTGCAAAACTATTATGCCTCCATAAAGCTACATAACTATTATGTAGGGTCTTACACTGAGATTCACATTCCCATGTTCTAGCTTCCTGATCTTTAATTTGTTGAGAGTGAGAATCTACTTGAGCATGCAAATCCCCTAGAGGGGATAAGCAATTATCAATTTTGATAGTTGGAGAACTTTCAAATTCATTATTGCTGTCCTCAGTGTATCCAAAGTAATTAAAAATGGCTTCATAGGGATAGAATGAATCACCAGAGCCTGGGTCCTCTAAGAAATAGATTCATCAAGAGGATCCAAAGTTCCAGTCAACCTCTCCTACATAGGAAGTTTTCCAGAAAGGCTCAAAACACTTCTGAATGCCAGTCTCATCTCCTAAGCGCCTGTGGGATTTCAAGCCCCAACTTTGGGAAGAATACATGAATCAGGACTAAGAGACAAGACTCATTGGGAGCAGAAGCACCAAGCTTATTAGATCCTAAAACTGTACCTTGGTTCGGCAGAAAGTGAAAGGCTTCAAGTGATCTTATTTTGGAACGATGGTATATAAAACACCCAAATAAATAAGTAAATAAAGTAGGAGGAGCAGAAGAACCGGATGGGAATGATCTTACTGCGCCTTTCCTCTTCTTACCCGTATGCCAGCTTGATTACCAAGTAATGTGGATAAGCTAGGCTAACTCCAAACAAATTTCTTCCAAGCGGCGTGATCCTTTAGTACACAGCTTCGGCTGTGCACCACTAGATAAGATTCAATAAAGAAGTCCCGGCGCCTTCCAATGACATCAGCCACGTTTATCTCAGGGCATCTTCTCCTCAGATAGAAACTGGGGCTGAATCAACCCCTCAGGTAGGCAAGACGGAATGATCTCTCTTCACCATATTCCCCACTCTCAAAGCCCACTAGGTGCAGATTAAAAAGGAAAGTCCCAGTGCTTTCAAATGACATCAGCTATATTGTCTCAGGGCATCTTCTTCTCACAAGGAAACCAGAACTGAATCAACCCCTAAGGTAGGCAAGATGGAATGGCCTCTTTTTAACCACACTCCCCTTACTTAAATATATTTAATAACCCGCTTTTAATTGTAAAAACCCCAAGCAAAGTATAACCCAAGCATAACATTTAACACCCCACATCTCCCATTCACCTCAGTCTATCCCTTCTCCAATCATATAAATCCCATGAATACAGAAACATATTTAATACATGATCTAAAAGAACGTTCATTCATCATTGCTGGATCAACAATATGGAACACCATGCCCTCTGAATTACGCCAGGAACTTTGCCACAAAAAAATTTAAACTAAACTTAAAAACCTGGTTATTCAAAAAAGCCTACTATTAATGAACTAAGTCCTATTCTATTCTTCCTAGTTTATCTACACAGACACTCATACATTGATTTTTCTCTTAATAGATAGTTATTCATGGTACTGTATTTTTTCAGTTATGTTATATTGTAAAGCACTATGCTGAATTACATGCACATGCTCTTCTTCCCCTCTGGAACGCACAAGTTGTGGCAGCCTTCACCTTCAACCCATGCAGCTGACGGGGCTACTCCTCTTTTCCTCTCAGGGCATGGGCTGATGCTCTCCCTGCTCCTTTTTTCTGGCCACATGGGCCAACATTGCTCCTGTTCCTTCGTCTCACTCATTCACCCCTTTCCCTCTCACTCTCACCTTTCTTCCCCTCCCATCTAACCACCTTTCCTTTCACTCACTCCTGCTTCCCTCTTACTTCCTTCCCTTTCACTCTCTGGTCCTTCCATTTCCTCCCCCTCTCATCCCCTTCCTTGTTACTCCTTCCCCTTCTTCTCCTCTCACCCCCTTCCATCTCACTTCTCCTTCTCTTTCCTTCCCTCTAACCCCCTTCCCTCACCTGTTCCTTCTTCCCTCCCCTCTAACTCACTCACCCTTCTTTTTCATCCCCGTTCATCCACTTTTCACTCCTCCTCCATTCCCTTACTCACAACCCCTTCCCCTTTCCTTACTCAGCTCCCCTTTCTTTACTTCCCTTCTTATTAAGAAGAAAGGGAGGAAAGAGAAGCAAGGGAGCTGAGAGAGTGAGGGAGAAGTGATGGGATGGGAAGAGGAGGAGCCACTGCTTGGCTGCCTCCTTTTACCTCCTCTGGTCTTTCTGGTAGGAACTCTCTTCAGCATCACATCAGTTTCTTTGTTCAGTTCAAGGGGGATGGGAACCCCAAAGGCACATCATCACTGGGCCACTGTGGGTAGTGCTTGCGAGGAGGGGGGTCACAGCATGAGAACATAAGACCCCCCCCCCTTAAGCATGTCTCTCACACATATGTGAGACTTAGTATGTCTGCTTCCCAGCAGTATTCCCTTTTACAACTAATCACATCATTCAACCATCATTCTCTCTCATTTTCCAGCAGTTCTCGCATCCCTTCTCTCACCTGCCTTACAGTTCCTCTGTCCCTCTTTCCCTTTCCCAGTTCCTCTATCAGCTTCCCTCTTCATCTCTGTTATACTTCAGAGCAGACCAAAGGCAGGAAGCCTGCCTGCGCTAAACTGCTGTAGCCCAGTGGTCAGAGATTCCATAGGCAGCTGTTAGACTGCATGGGAAGGGAAGAGCAGTATCAGGAAAAAGGAAAGTACTTCATCCTACTCTTTCTTGCAGCCCTGAAGCATGGCTCTCTCAGCTCCTGATTTACAGGAATAATGGAGACAATTTTTGGGATGCACAAGGAGCCACAGAGCTGGTGCCTATGATAGACTATTCTTGTACAGTTTGAAATTTGCCCTCCATATTACCTGCAAAGAAGAGTCATAAAGGAGAGAAGGCACAGCAGACTTGCACAGAAAGACAGAATGGCTGCATCAGGCGTCTAAGAAGAGGCAAGACAGTTATATCCTCAGATATAACCTAACAAGGGCTACAGATTGACTTGTCTAGACTTCCCAGTTAATAACAAAAGGAAAAAGAAGCAATCTCCAGTAGATGGTGAGTCTTTAAAGGATCATTAGCTAGAAGCTCTCCTTAACATGAATAGGGAACACAGCAGCAACCAGGCAGACTGGATGGGTGAAATGGTCTCTCTATCTACACCTTACCTTGTTATTAGCTATAGTTGTCAGATTATCTATGAAGTACACAGTGATTTACTTTAGAAATTCACTTTCTTTGGTAAACATTTTCATTAGTATGCAATTATAAAGTATTGGAAAATTTTTGAATAAAAACCTTTGTTTTCATCATCTGTGTTCCATTTTTACCATTTATTTTTATTTATTTTATTTATTTTTAATTTTTATATACCGAGGTTCTTATAGAGACTATAAATCACTCCGGTTTACATATAACGATAAACTGCCCAACAGAGATAAGGGGGCTTTACATAGAACATTGGTACATATGGAACATTATAACTGGATGACAATTTAACATAATGATAATAAATAATATAGAATAGTTTTACTTGTAATTAATAAAATTATGTAATATAAACTGTATAATTTAAATATTTAACTTGGATATAGTGACATATTAACCATGCCAAATATAAATAATAAGATAAAATGAATTTTGAACTTAGAAATTGTAGTCCAGTTGCAGAGGAAAATATAAATAAGATTAATTTTTAGAACTCAAAGATTGTTGTCCAGTTGCAGAGACCTGAAGGTAGGACTTGGTATGGTGACCATAATTAGGGGATACTTCTTATTTGGAAGACTTTCCGTCTTGGTAGGATTGTGAGTCTGGGAAGGCTTGTTGGAAAAGAAGAGTCTTTAGCCTTTTTTTGAACTCTTGATGATTGGGTTCAAGTCTTAGATTTGGGGGGAGCATGTTCCACTGGTGGGGGCCTGCTAAGGATAGCGCTCTTTTGCTCAGAGATGATTTTACTTGTTGGGCATGCAGTGATCCTTTGTAAGCGCTTCTGATAGGTCTGGAAGATGTGTGCGGTTGGAGTTGAAAGCTTAACGTGATGGGAGCTATTTTGTTTGTCGCTTTGTGGATGATTGTGAGTACCTTATAGAGTATCCTTTGTTTAATGGGAAGCCAATGTAGATTACTAAGGATTGGGGTGATGTGATCTTTTTTGTTAGTGCTTGTTAGAATTCTGGCAGCAGAATTCTGTACCATCTGTAATGGTTTGATCGTGTTGTTGGGTAGACCTAGTAGCAGGGAGTTGCAATAGTCGAGCTTTGATAATATTATGGATTGAAGTACTAGCCTGAAGTCGGAGAAATAAAGGAGGGGTTTAAGTTTTTTGAGGACTTGCAGTTTGTAAAAGCAGTCCTTCGTGGTATTGTTTACGAACTTTTTTAGGTTAAGATGATTGTCAAGCCATGCTCCAAGGTCTCTGACGTCCGGTGAGAACATGTTATTAGCGTTTGGTAGAGAGAAGCTAGAAGAGATTGTGAGTGGATCCTGAGAGACAATGAGCATTTCGGTTTTATTGGCATTCAATACTAGGTTGAGGCTTGAGAGTAATTCCTTAATGGGCTGTAGGCATTCGTTCCAGTAAGTGATGGTTTTTTTGAAGGGATTCTGTAATCGGGAGAAGGATTTGAATGTCGTCTGCATAGAGGTAATGGGTAAGCTTGAGGTTTGAGAGTAGGTGGCAGAGAGGGAGGAGGTAGATATTGAATAGGGTGGGAGAAAGTGAGGATCCTTGCGGGACTCCTTGCTCTGTAAGGATTGGATGCGATTCTTTGTTGTTTATCCTTACTTTGTAGAATCTGTTGCTTAGGAAGGAGTGAAACCATTTGAGAGCTGTGCCTTTGATCCCTATATTAGTTAGTTGGTCTATAAGTGTAGTATGTTTTACCGTATCAAACGCCGCAGAAAGATCAAGTAGAACCAGCAGGTAAGATTGTTTTTTCTCCAGGTTCACGAGGATGGTATCAGTGAGCGATAATAAGAGAGATTCGGTGTTTAGTCGTTTTCGGAAGCCATATTGAGCTGGGGATAGAATGTTATGATCTTCCAGATATTCTGACAGTTGCTTGTTGACAATTTTTTCCATCAGTTTGGCGATGAGTGGTAAGTTTGCAATCGGTCGGAAGTTAGCTGGGTCTGATGGAGAAGCATTTGGTTTCTTCAGTAACGGTTTCAGGATTGCCAATTTTAACTGGTTAGGAACTGAGCCTTGAGACAGGGATGTGTTGATAATTTCTGCTATTGGTTTTGAGATGGTGTTTGGTATGGCAATGAGGAGATTTGTTGGTAATGGGTCTGATGGGTGTGAGGATGGTCTTTTAACCCAGGTAGTTGTCAGAATAATGAAAGTTAAAAGTATGAACATACTTTTGTTTTCATTATTGCTCTCTGAAAAATTGCCCACAGAGAATTGAACCTGTTTTCTCTGTGGCCAAGTTTTCTTTTGGAAACATGTATACTTTTCATTATACACATCTATGCACATAGTTCCATGCCCCGCCCTCGGGAATGCCTTTTAAGAATGCAGGCAAAATTACCAGCATAGGACAATGTGGATAATTTTGCCTGCATTAAGGATGGACAATTCAAAGCCTCTATTTCCACAGATAAAACACTAAGCCATTGAAATGGCTTTCTTTATTGCCATTAAGGCATTTAGTAGAAAGGGTGACCCAAGTCCCAATCATGAGTACGATTACAGCATGCTTGTAATGCAGAAAGAGCTGTCTAGGGAAGAACTGGTTCTGCAGTGCTATGGAATGCTTTTCCAAGGGTTCTCTGACAGGCAGACAGGAATTACAAGAGGCTGCTCAGTGTCAACTGTCTGTTACTTTACATAAGACCTGTATCTGCTTGAAAGACTGATCATAGAGCAGCAGATTGCCTTTAAAGTAATAGTTCAACACAGAGCAGCTGGAGATCAGAAATCAGAAAATCTCCAAATAATAAAAGCCGTAACCACCAGCCTGGGGTTTGTCATATTTTCCTTTTTGTTGTATTCTTAACCAATGGCGAGAAAACAATTTGTCAGATGATGTGACTGGGGGAATAAGTTTATTCTTCCGCTTTACAACTTTAATGACTGCTATCTGATACTAACCCATCTAAACAACAGTAACATTCCCAAGTTGGACCAACAGGAATGACTAAACATAAGCAATATTTGTCAAGAGGTTGTGCTTGGCTACTTACTTTTAGCTGAAATTGCAGCGACAAGCACCATTTCAAGGCCTGTTCTCTTGGGAAGAGTATTCCTCAGGTAGGACACCGTGTTTTCAGTGTGACAGGCAGCCAGCAATCCTGCCCATACAGCAGGGTCATCTGCAGCAGCAAGAACATATACAAATATAAACCAGCATGTCAAATATACACTAGCACAGGTTATAAGCAGCAAAACCACAACAGCTTTTATTTTCTTGCAAAATGTGGCCATACAGTAAGTGGGGTTCTCTATGTAATTCTTTGTTGCTGGGACTCCCAAATTTCTCCCTGCAACCATTGCAGCTGCTTCAAAATTGGGTTGCCCGGCTGTTGACAAGCTGTAAGAAATTTGATCTTATTATGCCAGTTTTGGCGGCACTGCACTGGCTTCCTATGAGATCACAGATTGATTTTAAGGTACTAATGCTGATGCATAAATTGATTAACCAAAAATCTTTGTTTGGGCTCAGCATTGAGGGTCTATACACCATCTAGATCTCTCCGCTACCAAAACAAGTGTTTAATAGAAATCCCATCTATTAAGAATGCACATTTAGGCAAGATTCGAGATCATGCCTTTTCAGTGGCAGGACCTTACACCTGGAACATGTCAGAACAATTACACAATGAGATAACAAGCTTTAAAAAATTATTAAAGACACGGTTGTTCCAGAAGGAATTTGGAACTGAGTGCTAGAAGGAAGTCCCTGGACAAAAAGGAACTTTTTTGCATTGGGTATGAATGGAATTCAGATCAGAAAAATGGTGTTATGTACTTTATACTTTATGTATGTGATTTTATATTGGAAACCGCAGCAATATAATTGTGAGTAGCAGTATACAAATGTTTTAAATAAATAAATACATGTGCTGCTTGGTAATTCAAAAATATGCATGGAGAGCAGAAATATTTACCTGTAGCTTAAGAGGGCAATTTTCTAGAGCCATTTCTCCAGCTAAATACCAATTTCTCCAGGTAAAAGAGCTGTCTGAAAACTACCCATCATTAAACCAGCTAACATGTAGGGGTTGGGGATTCTGCAGCACATATGCTTTTTACCTTGGCTAAGGGGAGGCACTCCCATGTTTGTGTTTCGGGTGGGATTAGGAAATAGCATGCATACATCACATTTTCAAATGTACATGTGCTATTTCCCAGCTGAATTCAGCCCATACAAAAAGCAGGTACAATGTCTGTGTGGGCCAGTTATACCTGTGGGAAATTTTCAAAGAAAAAGTACACACAGACTTTCTTTCTGAAGGTCTGTACAAAGTCTGCAGGTGAAAAGTACCTGTGGATTTTGCACCTGGGTGAGTCATTTTGAAAAATGCTCCCCCCACTGGTACATTATATTTTTAAAATTCTTTTAAGCTGATCTCTGGTCACAAACCTTACTATAGCCACTGACACCTGATAAGAATTATGCAGTGTATAAGTAATCTATGACTCTTCCTGGAGACCCAGCAGGAGCAGCTTAAAACATTTCAGGAGCAGCATTTTAATTTATATGGGTTGAGAGAGAGACTGTTTGTTATGAGCACTTCTGAAATATCAACTATTATCTGGAGGAAAGAGCTCACTATTAGTGAAATAGTTTGCACCTGCTGGTAAAATAGGCTGGTAAGAACCCAATTAAAAATGTACATGGAAACATAGGCAGTAAGTGGTCTTTATGACATTTACGGGTCACCAGAAAATCAAAGCACAAACATTTTGATTGTCCACATTTGTTACTTCTTGGCCACAGAAATAACATTCTTTCTAAATTGCATCACCACGGAAACTGGAAGCATTGTTCTCATAAGATTATGTACTCTCCGGTGGGACATAGAAAGCAAAATTTTCATTGAAAATAGTTTTCAGCTTTAGTGACATGATGAGAAAATTGGGGGAATTGCTCATCATAATATGATTTTGTGATTACAAACTCAAAGATCAAATCTACTTTTCTTGTGGCCTGTTAAAACTGCAAGAATTTAAAAGAACACACAACTAAAAAAAAAAGCATTACATGATAATTACATTGAGAAAAATCTAATTCTAAAACTTTATGTAATGCTTAAAAATATCTGCACCCTAGGCTCTGATTTAATGAGATTTCAGAAGTTAAGCTGGATCTGCCAGTAGTGGGGATGGGATGCTGCAGGCAGTGATGTCAGAGGCACTTGGCTGCTAACTACTTGGGTGATTTATTAAGCTGTCAGTTTATCGCAGGAGCAGCCAAATATCGCAAAGGCGGGGGAGCATCCCCAAGATATTTGGACCCCTCTCTGATAAATTATTGTGGCATTACTGGAACACAATTTTTTTTTATTTTTTTTTTTTTTTAGCAGAGATAAAACCGTGCACCAAAATGCCATGCTGCAATAAGGGTCCTTTCTCAGCGATGGTGGCCCACATCGGCTGGAGCTGCCATCACTTAAAGGGCCAGTGGCCCAAATAATAGCCTTCCCCTAACGAATAAAAATCACTCCTGAGGTTGATGGTGACCCCTGCATATCTCCCACCACTTTCCAAGGCTGCACTGGCTCCCCCGCCCCCAAAATGGAAAACCCCCCACTTATGTTGCACATGCGACAGCCCTTTCCTTTCCCCCCTTCAAAGCCAGAAAAGTAAAATTTGCTCTTACCTGATAATTTTTGTTCGAAACTGAAGATGCTACCGGAGAATCATAAACTGCAGAAACCTTTCGTGGTCATACCTGATGGCTATGTGCAGATAAGCCTCTGTCAGATCTTCGAGATGGCAATAACGCGTTTCCTTGTTCCGCCAGGATGACTGACCTTAAGTTTTCCATGCGAAAACATGGAACCGAGGGCCGAATTTACCTTCTTTAAATCCAAGATGGACCTGAAAGATCCTTCCTGCTTTGGAACCACTAAATGGATGGAATACCTCCCTGTTCTTTGTTCCCCTATGGGAACTGGCACTACGGCCCCCAGAAGTTTCAAGCAATCCACTGTCTCTTGGACCCCCAACTGCTTCATAAGCGGATTGCAAGGGGAAATGACAAAGGCATCCCTGATGGGACGAGCAAAATCTAAAGCGTAACCATCTCTTACCACCTTGAGGAACCACTGGTCCGTGGTAATCTTGACCTACTCCTCGAAAAAAAAACCTGATAAATGCCCTCCAACAGCTGGAACTGAAGAGGGAGCTGGCCTTGCATCATTGCAAAGGCTTTTCACTTCCTGAACCTGTCCCAGAACTGTCCCTGGTGGCTCTACGGCCCCCTCGAAAGGACTGAACCCAGGATGAGGTCCTGGCAGAAAACTGGCCCTGCGGACCCACAGAATATTTGGACTGACGGAATCTTCTGTTGTCCCGAAACCTAGTCCGCACGCCAGTACCAACTTTCTACCATTAGGATTGTCCTCCAGTAACTTGTGCACCTTGGTTTTACCCAGATGCTTCATAATCTTCTTCAAGTCTTCTCTAAACAGCAACTTTCCTTTAAAAGGAGGTGCTCCAAGCTGTGTCTTGGACGAAACATCTGCTGGCCAATTTCACAACCATAGCAGATGCCTAGCGGACACTGCTGTGAAGAGGTCCTGATTAAATCATAAAAAGCATCAGCACCATAAGCCAGCTCTGCGTCCAGTCGATCAGCCTGATGTGCTTCCGCTCCTCCCACAGGATGCAACTCCTGCAAATGTTGGACTCACTGGAGGCGCGCCCTCTGCACCATACTGCTGCATACTGCAGCCCTGATGGCCAGAGTGGAAATCTAAAAAATCCTCTTGAGATGGAGCTCCAACTTTTAATCCTGCACATCTCTCAATGCGGCAGAGCCTGCTACCGGAATAGTAACTATCTTGGTGACTGCCGACACCAAGGCATCCACCTTGGACAGAGACAACTCCAAGGTGTTCTCTGGTAAAGGATAGAGCTTCGCCATAGCTCTTTCGATTCGCAGACTAGACTGAGAAGTATCCCATTCCCTGACTTCTAGCTTCTTCACAGAATGGTGGAAGGGAAAAGCTTTAGCTGTCCCTCTCAGGCCATCCAAAACTGGATCTGCTCTCTCCAAGTCTGAAAAGGCAAAAACTCACAGTAAAAGCTTTTTAAAATATATCCGAAGCAGAAAACCTGCGAGGGAGTCAGTTGGACTGTTAGATGATCGAAGAATTAAAGGGCCACTTAGAAAAGATAAGGCCATCGCGGAAAGATTAAATGATTTATTTGCTTTGGTGTTTACTGAAGAGGATGTTGGGGAAGATACCTGTTCTGGAGAAGGTTTTCATGGGTAATGATTCAGATGGACTGAATCAAATCATGGTAAACCTAGAAGATGTGGTAGAGCTGATTGACAAACTGAAGAGTGGTAAATCACTTGGACCGGATGGTATACACCCCAGGGTTCTGAAGGAACTAAAAAAATGAAATTTCAGATCAATTCTAAAAATTTGTAACCTATCATTAAAATCATCCATTGTACCTGAAGACTGGAGGGTGGCTAATATAACCCCAATATTTAAAAAGGGCTCCAGGGGCGATTCAGGAAACTACAGACTAGTTAGCCTGTCTTCAGTACCAGGAAAAATAGTGGAAAGTGTTCTAAAGATCAAATTTGCAGAACATTTAGAAATAAATGGTTTAATGGAACAAAGTAAGCATGACTTTACCCAGGGCAAGTCTTGCCTAACAAATCTGCTTCACTTTTTTGAAGGGGTTAATAAACATGTGGATAAAGGTGAACCGGTAGATGTAGTGTATTTGGATTTTCAGAAGGCATTTGACAAAGTTCCTCATGAAAGCTTCTAGGAAAAGTAAAAAGCCATGGGATAGGTGGCAAAGTTCTTTTGTTGATTATAAACTGGCTAAAAGACAGGAAACAGAGTAAGATTAAATAGACAATTTTCTCAGTGGAGGGGGGTGGGCAGTGGAGTGTCTCAGGGATCTATACTGAGACCCGTGCTTTTCAATATATTTATAAATGATCTGGAAAGGAATATGATGAGATAAATAATCAAATTTGCCGATGATTCAAAATTATTCAGCGTAGTTAAATCAAAAGCAGATTGTGATAAATTGCAGGACCACCTTTGTAAGACTGGAAAATTGGGCATCCAAATGACAAATGAAATTTTAAGTGGATAAGTGCAAGGTAATGCACATAGGGAAAAATAATCCATGCTATAGTTACATGATGTTAGGTTCCATATTAGGAGCTACCACCCAGCTCAGTGTGCTGCAGCAGTCAAAAAAGAACAGAATGTTAGGAATTATTAGGATGGGAATGGAGAATAAAACGGAAAATGTCATAATGCCTCTATCACTCCATGGTGAGACCGCACCTTGAATAC
The DNA here is from genome assembly GCF_901001135.1 of Rhinatrema bivittatum. NCBI lineage: Eukaryota > Metazoa > Chordata > Amphibia > Gymnophiona > Rhinatrematidae > Rhinatrema > Rhinatrema bivittatum. The sequence continues at coordinate 651,876,703 of NC_042615.1, read as the reverse complement.
TGTGTACAATTCAGGTCGCCACATCTCAAAAAAGATATAGTTGCGATTGAGAAGGTACAGAGAAGGGCGACCAAAATGATAAGGGGAATGGAACAGCTCTCCTATGAGGAAAGACTAAAGAGGTTAGGACTGTTCAGCTTGGAGAAGAGATGGCTGAGGGGGGATATGGTAGAGGTCTTTAAAATCATGAGAGGTCTAGAACAGGTAATGTGAATTGGTTATTTATTCTTTGGATAATAGAAGTTACCATGAGGCACATTTAAAACTAATCGGAGAAAGTTCTTTTTCACTCAATACACAATTAAACTCTAGAATTTATTGCCAGGGGATGTGGTTAGTGCAGTTATTGTAACTGTGTTTTAAAAAGGATTAGATAAGTTCTTGGAGGAGAAGTCCACTATCTGTATTAATCAAGTTGACTTAGAAAATAACCACTGCTATTACTAGCATCAGTAGCATGGGATATACCTAGTTTTTGGATACTTGCCAGGTACTTGTAGTCTGGATTGGCCACTGTTTGAAACAGGATGCTGGGCTTGATAGACCCTTGGTCTGACCCAGTATGACATGTTCTTATGACTCTTCCTGTGGCATCTTAATTCCAAGCTCCTGAAGAACCTTTGGAATCAGCAGTCCAAGTTCCTCTCTGTGAAAGAAGTGAACCTTGGGATTGTCTCCTTCAGCCACAGTCACCTCCTGTGGATCCTGTATCAAGTCTGGTGCACCCTGCAGTGGAATCTCTCCTTGGACCCCCCAGGGGCCTCCTGCTGATCCTCAGAATCCTCCGTATCATCCTGTGTATCCCCAGAACCCAAAGCCAAGATGAAAAGATGCCAAGATCCCTTAGCACACTTTTTTTTTAGGAGGATTAGACTTTATTAACGCTTTAGACCCTCAGGGGTCGAGGCCAAGAGTCACCTTGCCTACCTAACGCTTTTCCTGGCCAGAAAAGCCTTGTGCATCAGAAGAACAAACTCAGAGGAAAAAACCTGAGTCTCATCAGAATCATGATCCTGAGGGGATCCAATATCCGCGGGCCCCGCATCCAGAGGGAAATCTTTCCCTTCAAGGTCATTCGGAACAATCCCAAGCTGGGAAGAGACGTGGAGAAGGCCCAGGCTCCCCTGAAACTACAGTAGAGCACAGGGGCAGCTGCACGTCAGCATCCAAAATGGCTTCTGCCCCCCCATGCTAGAGAGAGAGGCTCTGGGAGAAGCTCTGGCATGGCGTGCCGAAGATGCAGTGAAAAAATGAGGGGAGGGCCCTGCCAACCTGTCTTCCTCACCTACAGCCCACCCGATGCATAGGCTGAAACACTTGAGCTGTGAACGCATCTCCCCACAGGTCTGGCAAAGAGCAGCACATGGCATGACCAAAAACGCGTGCTTAGTGTCTGAAACCAGCCCCTCACAGCACTGCCGAAAAAAGAGATGCTGGGCAAACTCGCCTGCTGCACTGCACCCCCTCAGTCATCTGTCCTCCCTGAAATAAGCAGCAAAACAGTGGTAGAGAAAAGGAAAAAAATTACTCTTACTTTTTTTTTTTTTTTTTTAAAGAAAATTTTAACAGAAAAAGAAGGGAAGCCAAAAGAAATAAGATTTCCCTGCGGTCCTTGATGGAGTGGACAGGATCGCCAGTGGGTCAACAGTGCTGCCTCATGAAAGTCGATTGATCTGGACCACCAGATGTCAGCCACATGGTAGCAGGAGTGAGCTAAAGAAGGGCCACCAACCCCTGCTCGTCTGCCTTGACCAAGGAGGATAGCCCCACTAGGACCTCACAACTTCCTGGGAGGCTTCTATAATTTCTCCAATTTTTTATTTTTTTTTGTACTCAGACTCAAGGTTTTGCATTGTCTGCCATCTGCTGGAGACAGAAAAATACTGAGGGACTGCAGGTGGCACTCTACGTTATATAGCAGTTTCAATAAAACATTATCTGTCTCCACTTGCTGGCAGAGCTATAAAGCCCAGGAGTCTGGACTGATCTGGGTACATACAGGGAAAATCCATTGTCACAGAATAGCCCCCCCCCCCCCCACTTCCAAATATTTAAAAATGCCTGATGTCTATAGTGTTCCCAACCCCCTAAAATAGTAACCTGGTGGTCTGTGCAGGGTCAGGTGGACCCCCACCAATTCGAAAAGGTATCTTAGATAGCCAGCTGGAGGCCCTGGGTGCCCCTAGGCCTGGTCGGCACCATTTTTTTTTAATGGTGCCGATCTTACCTAGCCCCTATCAAATGACGGTGCAAGATCTAGGGATCAAAATTAAGACACATGGACCTTGCCCCGTCATGTGATAGGGGCAAAGACAGGGTGGCACCTGTTTGAAAAATGGCACCGAGCAGACTCTGATCTAGGGGCACCAGTTTGCTATCAAAGACATCTTTTTGAGATATAGTGAATTAGGGGTAGGGATAGGGATCCATCTACCCCAGCACAGACCACCAGGGTACAATTTTTTGGGGTTAGGGGACACTAGACACCAGGGATTTTATAATAATTGGAAGGGGGTTTGGGATGGGATATCCTGTGGCAATGGAGCTTTTTGGCATGTGGCATAAGTGTTTTATTTTTTCATTTAAGGAGGGCTAGTGCCGCCTTGGTAGGTAGTGGAGGAGAGGTGAGGGCACCATCATCCACTAGGGTTTGGGGGAGATTGTGCATTGGACCCCTTGGCCCTTTAATTTTCTCGTGGAAGCATCAGGGACCTTCGTTAGTGGCCTGATGCTTCCTCCAGAAAATAACTACACCTCCCTCAAATGTGATAAATATTGGGGCTGACTTTTTTCAAAGTCAGCAGCATTATTTTATTAGCACTGGATTGTTTATGCATAAGCTGCGTTGCATGCATTAGGAAATTTTATGCATGCAAATGATTGCAAAGCAGCTTATTCCAATAGGGGGAAGAACATCTTTTGCTATAACCTGCGATTTTGCGCAACAAACATTAACGAGTGTTACATGCGGCTTAGTAAATCTAGGCCTAAGGATTATGTTTTACAGATGAGTTGTTAAACTGGTTAACTTACCTAATTTTCAGTTTTATCCGGCTAAGTTAGACAGATAAATTTATAGCAGATCAAAGTTAACCAGTCTTATTTATTTAATCTAAATAAATAAAATAAATACATCCGGTCTTGTGAACCCAGTTAATTTGACACTTAACTGATATCTTCAAAGATATCAGGTTAAGTGGAACTGTTAAATAAAAAAAAAAGTGCCCTGTGGTCCGATTCTCAACCCCCTCCCCAATGTGTTAAGTGTGGCCATGATGGACCACCCACTCCCCTTAAACCTCTCCAGTGTTTATAAATAGATGTGTCTGCCAGTCAGCACCTCCACTCCATTTCCCACTGTTTTTTTTAATTTAAATGTAAACTTTTTCCTGTTCCCTCAGGACCAGCAACCCAGACTGCTCTGTGCCTAGATCCCCCAACCCCAGAAATCCCCAGCCAGAAGTGAGGTATTGACTTACTCGCTCCTGGCACTTCTAGAGCTGGCTCCAATAGGAGAAGCACTGGAAGAGTAAACTACCTGCAGTTTTTGTCTTCATCACCTCCACTGGGAGGCCATTCCATGCATTCACCAACCTGTTCTAGACCAGTCTTTCCTCTGATTTACATCTTTCAGGTATTTGAATGTCTCTAGGTCATTAAATCTCATCTCAGATGACTTCTTGTTTAGACCCTGCACCACTTTGGTAGCTTCCCTCTGGACCATGTCTAGCCTGCCTATATCCCTTCGAAAGCATGACTTCTAAAACTGGATGTAATATTCTAGGTTAAGTACCAGTCTTTATGTACAGAGGCAATATGTCCTTTTTTTCTGCAGGTTATTCCTGTCCCCATGGAACTAATATAATAAAATCCATGCTAAAATTGGAGTTAAATTTTAGAGTGGGTTTTACTTAATGCACACATTAAAAACAGGAGTCCCTGCGGGATGCATATCAAACAGTTAAAAATGCATGCTAAATGAAAATTTTGCACTAAAATGTGAGCTAATCTGAAAAATTCACACAAATGCAGGAAAGTGCTTTAAAACAAGAGTAAGGAGGTAAGTGCTTGAAGTGATCAAAATGACCTTGTATGCAAGACTAGCACTGGGCATCCTGACATGGGCACAATCTCATATGCAAAACCATTTGAACAAGGCATGCCAAGTGAAATCAAAGGGTAAATTCTCTAGGGCAGGCATCTTAGCTGAACAGCATGCATTTTGATGCTGTAGATCTCAAATTACTGTAGTTGCATTTTTCAGAGAGCTTACCCTTTCATTTCTCTTGGTAAAATGGCCTTGCACTGAGAGTGGCACTGGGCAACTTGACTTGGGCTCAATCTTGCATGCAAGTCATTTTGGACATACTCCTTCCAACTTTCAAGTGCTTAACCTTGTAACCTGGTTTAATGCACTTAAGTAGATTTTCAGGTTAACTCCTTGGCCTGAGGTGGAATAAAAATTAACTCATTTCCGGTTGGCATGGTATTCAGTAGTTGTGCCCACGTGATATAGATGTCTACCAGACTGGGCACGGCATTAGAATAATTTTGGCCACCAGAGATGTGAGTTTACTCTGCTTCAGACCAGAAGTTACATTTCTAATGTAAGCTCTTTTAGGCAGGCACCAGTCACAGGTTTTCTTTGTTTTCCTGAACAGCTAGAGAGCATATGCACATGTAGTGCTGTTGGTGATGAATAGGTAATACATTCTTTTACATGGGATTTGTGGGCACCTATGCTAATCTTAGCGCAGATTTTTACACCTGTTTTAGCGCATGTTTAAGATTTAAAACCCCTGTAACATACTACAGTTAATGTACTCCTGAAAGATGTGCACTAAAACAGGAGTAAAAACATGTGCTAACTTTAGTGCACCTTATTACATTGTCCCATATGTGCCGCAATATCCTCCTGGCTCTGGCCACTACCTTATCACAATATTTTGTTACCTTGAAATATTTAGATATGATCACTTCAAGGCCACGTTCCTATTTGGAGCACATCTGTATCTTACCACTCATGTACTGTACTACTCCATTGTAAAACTGCATGCCAGATGCATGATTCTACAATTATCTTTGCATGGTATCTTAGCTGTGAAACAATCAACCATTCCTTAAGTTTCTCATTCTGTCTACTCTCTCAGGGGCGTCCACTCTGTTGCAGATCTTAGTGTCATTTGCAAAAAAAGACAAACATTTTCTCTAACCCCTCTGAAATATTCACAAAGATACGGAATGAAACTGATCCCAGGACAGATCCCAAAGGAACTTCACATAATCACCTTTCTATCCCAAGAGAAAATTCCATTTACCACTACTTTCTGCTGTCTAGCACTCAACCTATTTCTAAAGCATATGAATGACCTTGAGGCCAACCTTGAGGCTGCTCACTTTCAGGCACTCAGCCGAGCGTATTGGTTAACCCATGGTTGGACGTGTGTTTTGGACACGCATCCACAATTCCTTATGCTATAAAGGAGATTAGTGCGTCCAACCCCCCCCCCCCCCCCAAAGCTAATAGTGCTCATCATATGTAAATTCATGTTGATGAGGCTATTAGCTATTACCTCCCGATGCAAAAAAAAAAAAAAAAAAAGTGTGCTCAATGAGCACATTTTTACACTCAGAAATTAATGCCTGCCTGGAGCAGGCATTACATTTTGAAGGGTCACTAAAGTTGACAGAAAAGCAGAAAATACTGCTTTTCTGCAGTTCCTCTGACTTAATATCGTGGCAATATTAGGTTGAAGGAACAGAAAAAAGGAGTTAGGTGAAAAAATTAAAAATAATTAAATACAAACGTGTACCGGTGGTCAGGTTAGGAAAACAGATGCTCATAAAACTGAGCGTCTGTTTTCCTAAGTGGCTAACAGCCACTTCCCCTAGTGTTTCCTTTTTGCCACGGCAGCCCATATCCATATTGCACTGGGCGCCCCGTTTTCTGTGCACCAATATTGCATCGGTCTGTTTATGAGCCTCCTTTGAGGGACAGTATCAAAAGTTTTGCTGAAATCCAAGTAAACCATATCCAGCAAATGACTTTCATCTAATTCTCTAGACATCCCATCAAAGAAATTGATCAGATTTATCTGATATGGACTCCTGCTTGTAAAACCATGCTGTCTCAGATCCCACAGCCCACTAGATTCTAGATACTTCTCTAAAGACAGCAGTTTTTCATTCACACACATGGGGCATGAATATGCTGGCTACCAAACGGATGGATTCTTCCAGAGTTTTCTGGAAAGAGCAATAGCCTTTCATTGCCCGTGCATTGTACTTCTCGTACTGTTGTAGCCCTGCAGCTTTCCTTAGTTCCATATAAAGGCTCTGACTGGAGAAAGAACTCCTATAATAGGGAAGGTTTGTACAACTGCTGAACTGCTAGTCTTGAGAAAACAACTGTTACAGGTCAGTAGCTTTGCTTTCTTTGAAGACAAGACGTTCACAGAGTCGCACACAAGTCATCTTCAACAAAAACAACCCAGCCAAGGAGTGGGAATATTTTTGTTGGGAAAACTATTTATATTAACATTTGCATCACACTATCATTTCAACAATATGTTTGGATTGCCTATTTCAGGGATAGAGCCTGACTCCAACTCTGCTAAGGCCTATATTATAGTTTTGTGTTGTCTTTCTTGTTAAAAAAAAAATATGGGTTTGCATAGAAATGCTTGTGACTGCAAGAGATTTTGGTAGAAATAATCAAAAGCTAACATGGACAAACTTCCATTTACCTGAGTAAAAGAAGGGTTTGATTATTCATTTCTGTGCACACAGTTAAATATATGTACACTGGATGGCAGCATGCATTATTATTATTTTTTTTTATCTATGCCAAAAATGGGCACTGATGAGGCAGACAGCAAAGCACAGAGATTTAATTAAGAAAGTCCTGTATGTATTTCCAAGGAGGTACAAAACTACAAAGGTACAAAGTACTTGCTTTCCTACAGCTGCATGAATTTTCACAATGCAACTCTGCAGGAAGATTCCTTTTGAAAATTAGTTTGATATACCCATGGGACTGTTAGCTCTACAGACACTTTTTTCATTATCCTCTGAGTACCCATGATTCCAAGGCTAAGCCAAATGGCAGAATGCAGTATTTGAGGTGTTGTTTCCCTACTACTAAAATCTGAGATACCTTGTGCTACTTGGATGTACCCATGTGAGAAATATTTTATGATCAAAACTGGATTTGAAGAAGTTATTGGCCAAATTCGCTTGCTTCTCCTTTCTAATGGCTAACAGAAACAGGGCAACAGAATTCACAATAGAAACTGCATTGAAATTTAGCTTGTAAGCATTAACGGTAATTTCTTCACAAGCCCACTGGAGGGCACTGGCACATCAAGACCGCATTACATTTCCATGAAACTATTTCAGTAACCTGCACACAATGTAAAGGGCTCTCTAAATGTGGGATCTAGATGAATTGCCAGTGGATCAAATTATAAGGCATGGCAAGAACTCAGCTAACTTTCCTGCATTTGGAGGAACAGTTTCTTCTTGGCTAAAACTGCTTTTTCCCTATTCTAACTCACAAATCACTGTCTTACGCAAGGTATTTCATGGTGGCGATGCCGCTTCCCTGTGACCAGTACTTTGAATCCTTACTTGCCAATGGGGTTTTCACTGATGTCCAGCAACAGAGGGGAAACATTTTTAAGCTGTCTTAGGGTTTTCAATTAGAAGAAAATATAGCTTAGTAAATCTGCTTTACAAAAGCAACTATTTGTGTGCTATTTCTGGGACAAAAAGTATTTGACTTCAGTGCTCAATGGTATACAGTGCTGACCATAGAGAAGTAGAAGGCACAACTCTGAAAATGTCAAAAGATATTTGAAACAAATGCCCTTGTACTTTTAAACAACTGTTGCTTCCATTTAACCATGATTCTTCCTAAAATGTCTGGGATGGTCACAAAAGCAGCAATCTTGTTGGTTTGATAAGTACCACAATCCATCGGCAATAATCATCCTGTGCCTACTAAAAAATAGTTTGGTGAGGGAGGAATAATAAAAGAAAGACACACAAAAGATAAAGGTGGTGGATCTGCTTTGCAATAGTGATCATAGTGTGATAAAATCTGAACATCACTGGAGCAGAACACTAAAGAAAACTACTGCAGTATCATTTAACTATAAAAAGGAAGACTATCATAAAGTGAGGAAATGTTAGAAAAAACTGAAAGGAGCAATTAAAACTTTCAGGAGGCATGGACATTGTTTAAAATTACCATCCTTGAGGCTCAGACAAAATGTATGGCATGCATTAAAAAAGGTCAAATGAAAACCAAATGACTGTTGGAGTGGTATAATAATGAAGTGAAAGAGGCAATTAAAACCAAAAGGGCAATCAATCAAAAAATGGAAAGCAGACCCAAATGAGGAAAACAGAGAAGAGCATAAGCACTGACAAGTTAGATGTAAAAAGGTAATCAAGCAGGCTAAGAGACTATTTGAAAAGAAAAGAAGTTTGCCATACAGGTAAAAACAAGTAGTAAAAACTTTTTCAAGTATGTTTGAAGCAAAAAGCCTGTGAGGGAGTCAGCTGAATGAATTCTTTGCCTCTGTCTTTACTGAGGAGGGTCCGAGTCATACCACACAGAAACATATTTTGATGGAGTCACTGTGAAACTGGAGGACATAACTCAGACTGACAGACAAACTAAAGAACAACAAATCATTGGAACCAGACAGTATGCACCCCAGAGTTCTGAAGGAACTAAAAAATGAAACTGCAGTCCTGTTTCTGGTGATTTGCAACCTATTATTTAAAACAGCCACAGTACCAGAAAACGGTTGGTGGCCAATGTGACTCCAGTTTTTAAAAGGGCTCTATGGGTGATATGGGAAACTACAGACCAGTGAACTCAATGTTTGGTGCCAGGCAAAATGGTTCAAGCTATTCTTAAAAAAAAACAAAAAAAACAAAAAAACCATTATTGACCACTTATAAATACATGGCTTAATGGGGGAGTCTCAACATGGTTTTTGCTTAGGGCAGTCTTGTCTTCCAGACAAAGAGAAGCCGAATGATATAAAGAAATTGGATTTTCAGAAGGTATTTGACAAAGTCCCTCATGAGAGATTCCTCAGGAAATTGTGAGGTCATGGGCAGGGCCAGCACGTCCATTAGGCAAACTTAGGCAGTCGCCTATGGCACCAACCCTTGGGGGGGGGGGGGGGGGGGGGGGAGGGCTGAAGAGCAGCCAGGTGGTGCCGCAAGTGGAGCTGCTTGCAACAAAGAGGAGTAGAGATTTGTCGGGCTGCGAGCAGCACGCACTGCTCGCAGACCTGAGAAGCTTAAAGTGGTCGGTGCAAACGAAGTAAGAGGAGTCGAGCCCAAGACTGGCGGGGGCAGCGCAAATGGGGTGCAAGGAGGAAGTCACCTAGGGCACCCACTACCCTTGCACTGGCCATGGGATAGGAGGCAGTGTCCTATTGTGGATAGGTAACTGGATAAAAGACAAGAAAAAGAGGTTAGGATTAAATGGTCAGTTTTCCAAGTGGGAACAGGTCACTCAGAGTGCCCCAGGAGTCTATATTTGGACCTACGCTATTTAGCATATTCATGAATGATCTGAAGAAAGGAACAACAAGGAAGGTGACTAAATTTGCAGATGACACAAAATAGTTTTGAGTCATTAAAAGAGCAGCAGATTGTGAAGAACTGCAGAAGGACCTTGTACGGGTAAGGAGACTGGGCTTCTAAATCGTAGAGATGTGCATGTGTCCTGTTTCAGCAACCCCAAAATTTTGGGAACATTTTTTTTTCGGGGTTAGTGCTTGCTAACCTGAAATTTGGGGCGGCCAAAAAAAAAAAGGCTCGAACTGCGGGAAACCGAAATTTCCTGCGGCGGGCAGATAACGAAGGCCAAACCGAAAGGTTCAGCCGAAGCACATCTCTACTAAATAGCAGATGCAATTTGATGTGGACAAATGCAAAGTAATGCACATAGGGAAAAATAATCCCAACTACAGGTGCACGATGCAGGGTTCCATATCAGGAGTCACCACCCAGGAAAAGAACCTCAGAGTCCTTATGGACAACACCTTGTCAAAAAGATAAATAAAATGTTAGGAATTATTTGGAAAGGGATAGAGAACAAAACTGAGAATATCATACTGCCCTTTTATAGATCCATGATGAGCTTGTATCTTGATTATTGTGTGCAGTTCTGGTTGCCCCGTCGCAAAAAGAGACATAGAAAAGGTACAGAAAAGGGAAACAAAAATGATAAAGGGGATGGAAAAGCTCCCTTATGGAGAAAGGCTAAACAGATTAGGGCTCTATAGTCTGAAAAGAAATGAGAGAGGGGATATTATTGAAATTTATAAAATCAAAGTGAGTGGAACAAGTGAATAGAGAATGGTTATTTACACTAGGACCAGGGGACCACTCCATGAAACTAGCAACTGGAAAATTTCAAACAATCATAGGAAGTAATTATTCACTCAGCATATAATCAAGCTATGGAATCTGTTACCAGAGGATATGGTCAAGGTAATTAATATAGCCGGGTTCATAAGAGGGCTGGACAACTTCCTGAAAGAAAGGTCCATAAACAGTTCTTGGGAAAGCCAATATTTATCCCTGGGAGTGAGATACAAGAAACAGATCAACTATTCAGGATCTGTCAGTTACCTGTGACCTGGACTGGCCACTGTCAGACAGCATATATTGGCTTGATGGACCTTGGCCTGACCCAGCATGGCACTTCTTATATTCTTATATTAAAAATGCTTAAGTTATTCTCTATGGCATGTCCTTTCATGGAAAGCAGATCAAATACATCCAATGGGACTGGAACATGCATCTGCTTCGAAACAGATGTTCTTGTGAGCAAACTGGGCTCTTCGCATTTAAGCCCAAAGTGCCACAGAAATCCACCATTTCAAATCCAGCTGCCCTGGAGCTAACATACAGTTGAAAGTATTTGCAGTTGGTTTGCTTTGTAATTGCAAATTTCCTTTGCCAGGGTGTTACAGTGGAAGTCATTGCTTTATATAACTCTCATAGCACACACAGCCAGTGGACTAATAGCATAAGATGCTTTGCAACAATGCAGGAACAGTGAGTCCCAAGGTTTGATAAAAATGTAGAAAAGGGAAAATATCAAAGATAGCAATTACTGGACATGCAGTAAGGCAAGTCTAATACTGAACGTTACCCTGGAGGGGCTTAAGTGCTTTGAAAGTAATAATTAGAAACAGTAAAGCAACACATTTTGTAAGAAAATAAACATATCTAATAAAAGATAACTTGTGTATATGACCAGGGTTATATATTATCTCCCTCAGGCCCCAATGCAACAAGGTGCACTTGTCTGCGTGTACATGCTAACATGCAGTCGTGCACACGTTTTCATGCATTTTCAGGTTAGCACACTTTTTTTTTTCAAGTCCTACTGCATTAGCATACCATTAGCTACCTGCATCAGAATTTAACTTTTTAGCGTATGAGTAAAGAAGATGTGCACTGAAATTCAATGCATTGTTTTCTTTTTTTTACTTGTATTTTATTACATTGGGGCCTCAGACATTAAAACCACTCATTCAAAAAGTTCACTTTTAAAAAATGAAATATCTTATGTTCTCTGTAGTACTTCTGAGCCTGGGGCTGCCAATATTTCAATAAATTTTAAAAGTTGGAACACATTCCCATTCTAGGACCATAAGGTTAGGGTGATTATTTGCCTCCAGGTCAGAGTCTGTCCTGGGCTTTCAGTTTCTGTTTCCAAGCATTCTGCACATTTTTTCAACACAAGAGAAAGCATTGATACAGGAGCTGGAAAAAACATATTTAAATTCCAGGTGCATGTTCCAGAATGCAGTTCAAATTGGGCATGTCTTAGTCTTAAATCCCACAGTTCCAGAGCATGATTCATTCCCAGTATCCTGCTTTGGTTTATAATTACCGCTTACCTGGAAAGAAATGGGCTGCCTTCTGGATGGTTTTCAGCATACTGCTACACTCTTCTTCAGCTGAAACACTCCCTGCTGCCAACTGATTCACTGCGGTGTACAACAGGGATGACTAGAGGTAAACACAATACTATGTTTGAAGTGTTCTTAAAATGCATCAGCAATGAAAATAAAATGAAGAAAGGGAATTTTCACATTTTACCCAAGGTTTTGGGGCTTCCCAGAAAGCCCCTCCACTCACCTTGGCTTGGTTGGCATGAAGAATATGAGCAACTTTGCCTGCCACAGTCCCACCCTGAAAGGTAAAATATGAACCCAGTTATCTTGTAAGAGAAGCTGTGCATGGGAAATTACAGAATAACTGTTAGAAACAGTCTCCCTGGTTTCTAAAGGGAATCACCTATCCAAGTACAGAAATACAGCAAGAAAAGTAGACTTGACTCAGGGAAGGTGGCTTTTTAAAATAGGATTGTGGCCACAATAAAAGGTGCATACCATTTTTTCCAAAACAAACTGGTCCTCTACATTTATTTTTTTTTAAAACTTTCTGCCATGAATACCACTCTAACAGCAGTAGAGATGTGCAGTACTGACTGTTTTCAGTACAAATATTGCATGTTTGCTATGTGTATTGACTGAAACGTCTCTAAGCAATAGCTAGTAAAGACAAGCCTGGATCCCTCAATAGGCTCACTAGATCTGTGCTTAGGGTGGCAAAAATCTGGCAGGGCAGCAGATTAACTGAAGACTTACTGCCTTCTAGCTGTGCTGAATCTCATTCAGCAGAGAACAGCCCTCTGCTTCCTGACCCAGTGTCTTCCCTTCCCTGAAGAATAGAAGGATCTTTGCCTTGTAGAGCAGGCTGCTTCCTCCCTCCTGGTTGCTGGTGCCTGAATGATGTCATCAGGTGGAGGAAGAGGCCTGCGATCTTTCCATTCTTCATGAGCAGAGAGGTCAATGAGGGAATCGTAGTAGCACCCCGTGGAGGTGAGCAATGTTCAGGAAATCATGCATCGTCCCACTGCCATCAATGAGGCTTCTTCCGTTTTGGACTATACCCCCATTCCGACGCCTATGAGTGGAAAAGCAGCACGGCTCCACCACAATCATCAGTGTGGTTGATGGGCTGCACTGCTTTTCCACTTCCTGAGGCCCCCTTCATGGAGGCGGTGCTATATCGCCTTTTGGTAGTGGCATCTATGGCCATGGCCATAGGCACGCTACGGCTCTGAAATCACACCCACATGGACTCACCTACAAAGGCAGGAAAAATAAATGACACAGCTTCTCAAATCACCCCATCACACCTCCAAAAATACCCATAATTCTCCTTACACACAACTGTGCCATACATTACTTTTCCCTCCCCTCCCAGAGGACTCCTTCCTGCACACAAATCTACTCACACACACACACACACACACACACCCTAGACACCTACATGTACCTCCATATGTACATACATACCCATGCACCAACACAATCCCCACTAACAACCACATCTGTTACCTCTAAACACATCTTACTTTTTAAAAAAAAGTACACTCTACAACCTCCATACACCCCTCACACCCACTATCCACACATCTATCACTCCAGATACATTCACAAACCCATACTACATACAGCCCCTATAGCCCGCAAATACACACCACTACATCCCAAACATATACTTCCATCATCCCCCCAACCCTAGATACATTCAATCTCCCCATACATCCACATTCTCCATTTTTCCACAACTCTCCCCCTGTCCCATCAGCCACATCCTACATCCACACACACCCCTTCTACAAATCTAAGATGGAAAGCATTCCTGAAGCCACGCCTCTGCCCGCTTTCCCTACTTATTTTATCAAGGTTTATACAGCACTTTTCACCAAACTGAATAAGATATTGAAAGCTAATACAAACCAATCAGCTTGAAGCATGTAATGTCACAGTGACAGAAACATTTTTAACTGATAGAAGGAAAACCTTCTATTATCTACATTGGGTAGACTTCGCCTTTAAAGCAAATTGTACATTAAATTAGTCTGTTTTCAAAGAGAACCAAATGTGAATGGGATACTCTTCTTTGGTATAGGTGTATCAGAAAGAAAATAATATTCTGTTGGGTTACTTTTTTCTTATCTGAACACCAAAAATGTGCATACTAGTTTCAACATACAGGAGTAAATTAAGAGCATTTCTATGAACTGCTTCAGTGCAGAAAATTACAGAAAAGGTCAAGTGCCTCTCCAATTTAAGTAAAAAATAGTGAATCAGATCCTCAGTTAATTCAAAAGTAAATTGGTCAAGATGGTGTTTTAGGTACCCATTTATGTTAGGCCACCTGTAAACAAGAGATGTTGTATACAGTTATTCTTCTACAATAGCATTTTTCATAGTAGATAAGGAGGAACGAGAGAGACACTATCAAGTCCGATCCTCTTTTGAATGCCTAACAACTCTCTCTGCATCTAGAGCAAATTCTATTACTATAAAAAAAATTTCCATTCTGATCCTAAATCAACTCAGAATAACTGGATTAGCATTTTTCCATAGTGCTATAATACCTGCCAATATCTTGACCAATTTACTTTTAGATTGATTTAGGGCCTGATTCATTAAGTCTTTTCCACTTTTTTAAAATTAATTTTCAATTTGTTAAAATCCATAAATAAATAGTAATTTTGCATTAAATATATCAAAAAGGTATTGTGTTTAACTTTACTGTGTCAGCTTCTGTTCTCTTAGAAAATCACTGAAACATAATTTGACTAAGGGATCCTAAATGTTTGCACACAACTATAACACTAGGATCTGTATTAAAGTAGACACTTCAGAGGGTACATAGAATGAGGCATGATTTAAGAAAGCCTAAGGAGTGCTTGAATGCTTGTAACTAAATTTACAGAAGTAGTAATGGAATACGCAAAGAGGTTCTCTAGTTGTAAAGAGGAGAGGGGAAAGCAAAGTTCCTTACCTTTAACAGGGGTTCTCTGTAGACAGCAGGATAAATCAGCCATAATGCATGGGGTTGACTCAGACCTCTTCTGTCAGAGCTTAGAAATATTTCTGAGTATACACAGGAGTGTGGCATTACTTTGTGAGCCCCTCAGTCTCTTCCAGAGTTTAAGCTTAGGCTGGGTAGTTGACTCTTCAGAGGGATGGGTACGTAATAAGTATATTCTTGATTGGTCCTGTAGTCTATGGAGATTGCTGCTACAAGTAAGCAACTTTGCTTTCTTTGTTGACAAGCAAGATGAAATCAGCCATAAAGCATTGTGAGTTCCAAGCTAAGAGCTGACTTTCAGAAGCAATTACTTAGAATAATCCAGACCCCATCCTATGTAAAATAGACTAATGGGTGAACAAGCTGCCTAGAACTGCTTGCCCAATAGCACTGTCTCTTCAGTACACACTGTCCAGAAAGTGGTGGGATATGAAGGTGTAAACAGACAACCAAGTAGTAACTTTGCAGATGTCTACAATAAAAGTGACCAGCAAATAAGCCACAGAAGTAGCCATGGCTTGTATTTATTTATTTATAAGCATTTGATATTCCACCTTTTTCCAATTTCCTCTCAAGACGGATTACAATCAAAACTGAATCACAATTACAATTGTGTCATAATTTATATTCATCACAGGAGTTATTAATCACAAAGAGGGGAGAAGTAGAAAGTGGAGATAAGACGTAGATTGCCATGGCATCTAGAGTGAAGTAGATTATGTGCAAAATAGCTGGTTTGCTTGATATGTTAGGAAGTTGGGCAGAGACAGGTATCCGTGCTAGTGTCTAAGCATAAGGTAGGCACCAGATGTAGAAAAGTCATCATTACAGAAGAAGGTTGTGGGTTGATAAGAATTTTATGTTCAAGAGAACAGAAAGTCATTCAGGGATGGTGGGAGTCTATGAGAAGGCCTGAATGAATAGCCAATCCTTCACTTGTTTCCTATAGGTAAAGTAGCTTGCTTCAAGGTGAAGATGTAGTAGTAACTTGTTCCATAGTTTAGGGGCATAGCAGTTGAATGCCTGAGGTCTTGTGCCAGTTAATATGGCAGCTGCCAAAAGAGGAAAGTATGGGAGGGACTTGCTGAGCCTTGGTAGAATCTATAAATTGTTATCTTGCCAGAGCATAGGAGTGTAATATACAGTCTACTAGCCAACTGGACAAAGTTCTTTTGGAAACTAACCTTCCCAATGTATTGGGATCAAAGGACAAAAACTGCTGAGAACTTTAACGGGGCAGGTGAATCCTCTGTAAGTAATATACTAGGGTTCTCTCACAGTCCAATGAATGAAGGGGTTATGAGGGAGGTGAGTTGAATTTATTATGTAATGCGTCCTGAAGTCACTGTTGTGAAGATGTTATTAAATATAGCCTGTTTTCGTTTGTGTGCATAAGGTTTTGGCAAAAACACAGGCAGCATGATTGCTTGACTGATGTGGAATGCAGAACTACTTTTAGAAGAAACTTAAGTTGAGCGCATAGAACAACTCTTTTGTGGAAGAACTGAAGGTATGGCAAAATAAGAGACCAGGGCTTATAATTTGCTCACTTTGCATGCCTAATTGACAGCCACGAAAAACACGACCTTCCAGGTGAGAAACTTCAGCTCCACCGACTTGAGAGGATCAAAAGGAGGTTTCATGAGTTGAGTCAGGACCACATTGAGGTCCCACAGTATTTGAGACTTGGTATACTGCAGCCCCTTTATGAACTTTGATTCTAAAGAGTGGAGAGAGAAAGAGGAGTTCCATCCATTCATTAGTAATAAGCTATTTTGGCACAGAGATGAACCTTGACAGCAGAAGAGCTGAGCCCAGAAGATGATAGGAAGAAGATATTGGAGATATCTTGGACCACAAGTGAAAGGGTTCAGAAGACAAGATTTACACCAATTAGAGAATCTCTTCCACTTAAAACTGTAAGATCTCCTGGTGGAAGGTTTCTTAGATGAAATAAGAATGTATTCCACTTCTCTGGGAAACAGCAAGGAGGATACTAACTTGTGCTCAACATCTAAGCTGTGAGAAGAAAGCATGAAATATTTGGGTGGCAAAGCTTTCCAACCTCTTGTGTGATTACAGTGAGATATTCCCAGTCAGATCAGGGACTGAATTAACAGATGAAAGGATACCAAACCTGATGAGGCCACACTAGAGCTATGCGAATAGTCAGTACCTTGTCCTGAAGGACTTCTGGATGGTTCTGGAAATGAGAGGAATCAGAGGGTATGGATAGAGAAGACAGATACTCCAGTTGAGTGTGAAAGCATTGATAGCTGAACTGCCTGACCTTCTATTTGTCCTCCGATGTAAACAGTTCATTTCCCCGAGTTCCCCAGTGGAGGAACAGATTGTCTGCAACTCTGATCTAGGCTTGTGAGGCTTTAGGACTCTGAGTTGGTGTGACAGCATATTCTGGATGCCTGGAAATAGACACTATGATGACAGATCCATGACCAAATTCTGAGGGCCTCCACACAGAGGAGGTACAAACTTGTGCCACCTCGCTTGTTTATGTAAAACATGGCTACCAGATTGTCTGTTTGGATCAAGATTCTGTTTACTGAGAGCAAGTGACAGAAGGTTCTTAATGCAAAAGAGATGGCCCATCCATGACAGAATGGTGTAGTCCAGTCTCCAGGAGGATGTTTATGATCACCTATCGGATGCCCTATGCATGGGAAAGACCTTTTTTGGGGATAAGGTGCAGGAGACTGTGTTGTTAGTTAAAGAGCTTCAATCCACTCTGCAATAACTGTCCTCCACTTTTGGATGCTCATGCTTCATGTACAAGTGCCCCTTCTATCAGAGGAAGCACTTTGCTCTTTCCAGACGCATTGGATTCCTCCTGATCATCCTCAACAGCTGCCTGGCAGAGAGAAAGGTGGCAACCTAAGCTGTAACTGAAGCTTGGGCCTTGTTTGATGCCTTCGGTGCTTTAGTTGCCTGCTAATCTACACCACGACAGAATGGTGTAGTCCAGATCCCACACCATTCTGTCATGGAAGAACAAAACACTTGAGAGACCATGCTAACAAACTGCCTAGAAAAGATTAGAAGTTTTGGATGCTTTTGGAAAGAGGCTTTCAAGGATTGATGCTCAGCATAAGATTGCAGCTCACCAATTCTTCATGGTACAATATGTGGACAAATGTTTGCCGAAGCTTAAACTTTGTGTGAACTTGGAGGACCATCTTCAGGAAAATTTCCAGCAGGCCCTGGGAGATGTAGAAGAATATGATAGACAGCTGATTCATTCTGGTTATAAGGTCTTTGACACTTGATTTAAGGTCTTTGACAAGCTTGATTTAAATAGAGTCCTGGACTGGCCTGGACTCTATTTAAATCAAGCTTGTGCACCATTAGTAAGCAAGATATGCGGTTCTGCTACACTCAGCTGGAGGTCTCTTAAAAGGCCATGAACCAGAACAAAAGTGGACTTTGTCAGGGCTGAATGAACCAATGCAGGCTGAAAACATCTGCTCTTGGATAGTCTTCCTTCCTGAGATTAATGGACAGCCTACTTGCCATCTCCAGGAAGCAAGAGTAAATGTCCTCGGGAGGAAAGTGTGCCTTGGTAAAGATGGAGAAGGGTCAGTCGGCATATCCCTGTGGACTCCCTCATCCTCAGACCATTGCAGCACACTAATCTATGATTCAGATGAAGAGGTTGGCCATAGAGACGCCCCTCTAGTACTCTGAGAAAGGACTGCTAAAAACTCCAAAAAAAGTGAGTCTGCCTCTTCCTCCCCTAAATCTGTGAGCAGAGATGCCCTGAGGGAAGGGTAACCAGCCAATTTTGAGAAGACTCACTTTATTTGGTGAAATTCTTGGGTGGATGCTAGAACATCTTGGGGACTCCCTTGACATTGTTATGCAGGAAAAACTATTCCATACAGGACAGGAAAAGCTCCATCATTCCTCTGTGGTCCTCCAGAAGCAAGGCGGTAAAGAAATTCCTTATTACCTCTGACAGTAAGGCTTCCATCTGCAGATGGGACAATATCCTCCTCCTGACACCCAGATGGGCTCATATCCTCACTAAGTACTACTGTGGCTAGTGGTGAAGACAAACTCTTTGGATCAGGCACTTGGGCCTGGGAAACATTTGGTATCCACATGGTCTGTGCCAATGCACTCCTCTGGCTGAAACCAGCCTACGCTTTTGGCACAGGCAAAGAATATCCCCATGCCAAGACTATTTTACAGAGTCAAAGGCAGCTCACTTCTCGGCATCAAGGCATTCTCTGCTGAAGGAATCAAATGCACTTTGGTGCAGACATGTTCTGGGCTGATGCAACTGAAAGAATAGGCAACTGGGAAGAATAGGCTACCTAGTGCCATGGAGGGCCGCCACACCATGTAGGATTGTACCTTTTGCACCAAACTTCTCATTGATGAGAACAAAGGCGCTCTTCTTGGCATTAAGTGGAGATCCCCTCCAGCATCATGTCCATGAGCAAGTGCCAACAGGGGATGGAACTTTTCCAAAAGATTTGTGAAACGATGAGGAGACTGTTTTCTGGTGTGATTCGCGTTATTTCTTTTGCCAGGCACGAAGACAGGCCTCATTCTGGGAGGCGGAGTGATACCACTGCCCACCGGTGCACTAAAGCTTTATGGCCTTACCTGATGATGTCTTCCAAAGGTCCTCCATCTTCCAGGTGGAGGTATGGAGTGCGCATGGAGACATCCAGCCAAAATCTGGGACAATATAGAGCATCATGGTCTGGGTCTAGGCAGTCGTAGCAGACAGTGTGAGTGTCCATGACAGACATATAGTGCCCACTCCCGCAAGTCATAAATCCACCAACCACACGTTTCGTTGATTTGACTTTACCCATTTGCAAAGACACTGTTTTTTGGTAGAATTTATAAGCTTTGTTTGTGGGGCTGGCAAGGCAGCTGGATGAAGAACTACTTCACAAAAAGCAGTAAAAGCAAAACAGCAAATGATTTGCCAAAAAAATCAAGAAAGAAGGAACCTATTAATGCGGTAGCTTGGATGAAAACAGACTAAGAGGCTCATGATTGTGCACCAAAACTCCTATGCATGCTCAGAAACACTTCTGAGCTCTGAGAGATGGGACCCATGGGTTACTGGTGATTTCATCCTGCTTGTGGATGGAGAAAGTCAGTTATTGATGTCTATTTCATTGTACCAGGAATGAAATTGGATAGACTAAATGGGCTAATGGAATTCATCTGCTGTCACATACTGTTTCTGTGCAGAAATCCAACTAAGCAGTACGTAATAGATGTAAGACACTAATGTGTACCAATCAGGAGAAAGACTTTAGGTGATTATATTTGCTGATCTCAAGGTAGCAAAACTGTGAAACAAGGCGATGGCCAGAGTAAGAAGAATGCTAGAGTACAGAGAGAGAGAGAGAGGCGTAACCAGTAGAAACAAAAGAAGATGTTACTGTACAAATCATCGGTGATACCTTACCTAGAGTACTGTATTTAATTCTGGAAGTCATATTTCCAAAAGGACATACACAGACTAAAGGCAGTACAGAGAAGGGCTACTAAAATGGTGCAAGGCCTGCACCAAAAGTCCTAAGAGATTAATTTAAGGTCTAAATATGTACAGAAGAGCGAAGAGCCAGGGGAATATGGTAGAGCCAAATATCTCAATGGTGGTAATAGACAAACAGCAAACCTTTTTCAGTTGAAAGGAAGTTCAAGAACAAGAGGTGACAAGATGAAGCTCAAACAGGCCGATACAGTTAACCTTTGATTGGACGCGCGTTTTCCCTTACCCCTTAATTCAGTAAGGGGCGGAAAACGCGCATCCAACCCGCCGAACCTAATAGCGCCCTCAACATGCAAATGCATGTTGAGGGCCCTATTAGGTATTCACGCGCAATTCAGTAAGTAAAATGTGCAGCCAAGCCGCATATTTTACTTTCAGAAATTAGCGCCTACCCAAAGGTAGGCGCTAATTTCTTCGGGCACCGGGAAAGTGCACAGAAAAGCAGTAAAAACTGCTTTTCTGTGCACCCTCCGACTTAATATCATGGCGATATTAAGTCAGAGGTCCCGAAGGCTAAAAAATGTAAAAAAAAAAAATTAAAAAAAATTTGAAGTCGGCCGGCGGCTGTCGGGTCAAAAACCGGACGCTCAATTTTGCCGGCGTCTGGTTTCCGAGCCCGTGGCGGTCAGCGGGCTCGAGAACCGACGCCGGCAAAATTGAGCGTCAGCTGTCAAACCCGCTGACAGCTGCCGCTGTCAAAAAGGAGGCGCTAGGGACGCGCTAGTGTCCCTAGCGCCTCATTTTGCCCGTTTCTACCGCCGGGCCTAATTTAAATACTGTATCGCGCGCACTCCCGCGGAATTTACTGAATCGGCCCGAAAGGAAGCAGACTTAGGAGCAATATCAAAAATATTTTCCCATGAAAAGGGTAGTGGATGCATGTAACTGCCTTCCTCTGGAGGTGGTTGATGTAAAACAATAACAGTATTCAGGAAAGTACAGATTAAGTTGCAAAGTGAAGAAAGTCAGGGATCAACTGGGACTTTTGGCACAGAAACATGAAACAAATTGGGCTGACCAAATGGTCTTTACGTTTCTTATCTGCTGGCATAATCTATATTTCTATGATGTTACTTGAGCCATCAGTATGACTATTCAGGATACATATCTTTGAAAAAATTAAGAGCTTCCGTCTTCTCCCTTTTTCTACCTCAGGGCAAAATGTTGTCATGTTCTACTCCCCTCTCTCCTTCACTGCACACATCTAAAATACTGCTAAAATGTTTGACTTCTCTTTATATATCACTAAAATCCATCCCTTCCTTTCTGCATACCACCAAACTTTCCTTACCTCCTGTTTACATTACTGCAATATGTTCCTCACAGGTCTCCCCACTGAATCATCTCTTTCCACTAGTCTATGGTAAATTTAGCTGTGTAACTTTTCTTCTAAACTCACTACGACCATATAATCCCTCTTCTCAAGTCTCTATGTTGCCCCTCCATCCACTTTCACATGCAGTTCAAGCTTCTCTTACTCATCTACAAGTGCATTCACTCTGCAGTACCTCATTACCTCTCCTCTTTTCTCCCATTACTGTCCTTCTTGTGAGTTCTGTTATTTGGACAAGCTGCTTATCATCTGTGCCCTTCTCCTCCATGCTTTCAACCTTGTTGTGCCATATGCTTGGAATACACTCCTTGATCTGGTGCAACTTTTATCCCTCTCTATCCATATTCAAATCCAGTTTACATACCATATTTTGAGGTTGCTTTTAAATCTTAAACTCTAATTCTCAATGATCCTAGCCTTGTGATTTTTTTAATAAAATGCCTGAAGCACCTCTTATTTGTCTAGTATCTTGACTAGATTCCAAGCTCCATGGTGCATAGTCTTATGGGCCTCTACAGAACTCTGTGAATGTGTCCTAGTGCTACAGAAATAAGTATTAGTAGGTTACCTTTGCATATTGTGGAGCATAGTGAGGAACCAGCCGTGATAAGAGACACCACAAAGCAGGATCACCTGGATTTCTATTGAAGGAACAAAAAGAATATTAAAACACAATCCAGTTATGAAAATAGGGACCCATATCTTTTCCACATAATCAACATGAGATCTGGCATAGAAAAAACAAATGGGGTCCTGTAAATCTGCTCTTTTTGAACAAAAGACATTTGAAATGATGCACACAACTGGAACAAAAAGGGAGAAATATAAAGGATTCAATTCAAGCCTCTGTAAGACTGGAAGGAGGTACAATATATTATCACAAAACTAGATCCACTTCAGGTATACACGTAGCACATGTAGGAGAGTTTCTCACAACACAGTTACCATGTAGTAGTAAAAGGGGTAAGGCTAAAACCGAAAACATAACTTCTCTCCACCACTAGGAGCTCTGATTCCCACACAGGACTTGTCTCGGCTGCCATATGACCTCAGATTACAGGCAGGTTTTCTGAGTGAATCACTCATACAACACAAAAAGGATACTGAATGTTGTCATATTGCCATTATAATTGGACCACAGATACACAAACCAGAAAAACCACCAACATGCTCTTTCCTCACTACATACCAGGAAGTGTTTGTAAAGGAGGTGTTGATTTTCAACCTAAGCAAGTCCTGGTGTTGAACGAGCTTCAGTGCACTTTTGAGAGTGTGATTGAACGGATTCCTAATAGGCATAATTTCTAATCTTCCCTTATGATCTAAAGGACTCAGAGCATATGTGCAAATGGTTTATGAAAAAGCTCAGCCTCTCCAGTATGGTGTGGATCATTCTGAATAAAGATGAGGATTCTATCTTTTCTAGTTTCAGTCAAATATCCAATTCTAGTTTGTCTGGCTGACTAAATATGGTTGAGAGTTCTGGTCTTGATGGTGAGACCTTGTTCTCAGTTGTCTAAAGCAAGCAGAGCCCAAATTTATTTTTTTTTTTTAAACTGCTTCCTAGGTGAATCACTATGAAATGTCAGATGAGAAGGGTGGATCAGAGCTGCAGTGGATAGGGTCTAAAGCATACAACAGTGGTTTCTTATTTATTTATTTATTTAGCATTTTTTTATATACCGAGGTATAGCAGAGTTGCCTTCACTCCGGTTTACATACAGAACAACATGTTACATTGAACGATGTTTGAAATTTAAAAATATCAAAAATTAACAATGATGAGCAAAGACATAACAAGGAGAATGAGTATAACAGGATAACACAGGGTGGAAACCCTGAGTAGGTGAACAGAGATATCTGGGAACAATGAGAAACAGAGGACATCTGCATCATGAAACAGGGAGATTGATTGAAGGAGATTTTGAAAGATAGCAGGCTATGTTAATGTACTATAAGTTCATTGAGTGCAGTCTTTAAAAGATTGGCTGAGTAGCCAATAATCTTATAAGATCAATTGCTTCCTTGACCTGAACTCTAAAGAGATTTCCATCAATGTAAGGCACATCTGCAAGCCTTTCCTGCACCACCTCATAAAAGTCTGAGGATCACGATCATGAAAGGCTGCAAGCATTCAATAGCTATGGCACAAGCTTCCAATGCTCTCTCAAAAGCATTGTAGGTTGTGTTTTGAGGGCATAGAATTGAAATGATTTTGAGTCCTTTTTATTAAATCATTCCCAGAGAGTACTTTTTAATGGCAGTGTCTCATCCCCATGGCAACTAGTCTGTGACATTTCAAAAGGTTTTAGCCTCTCATTCTAATCAATAATTATTGTCAATGTTGTATTAATCATATCAATAAAAGATTAGCCTCTATATTAGATCACTGGGGGATTTGATTATGTCTGAGGGGATACATGTATGTTATCACAATGTATGTAGATGATATGCAACTATATAAAGAACTGGGACCTGGGAGACAAGATAAAAAGATAATATTAAATGGGCATCTTACAAAATTTTCTTTATGAATGCAGGAAAACGAAATTAAACTCAGCTAAGACAAAGATGTTATGGGTTAAGAAACCATCTATTTTTGCTGAAAGTCCTCACCTAATGTTAGAGGGGGAGATCCTGTGGGAGTATGACCAAGTTAAGATTTTGGGAGTTGTGTTGTCTCAAAACATTTTGTCTTTACTTGTGCTGGTAGATAGCCAGCTAGCCCTTTCATCCAGCTTCAGCTAATCAGACAGACCGAGTACTTACCTTCCAAACATTTATTAGAACAATTAATTATATGACACTCATTATGAAGAACTGTAGTCAATATTAATTGTGATAAGTTCATTTGATGTTTTAGTTGAGTTTATATGAAGCAAAACTACAACTGTAATAGAAGCTAGAGTTAAGAACATAAGATATGCCATGCTAGCCCAGACCAAGGTCCATTGAGCCAAGCATCCTATTGCCGACAGTGGCTAGTCTGGATCACAAGTACCCGTAAGATCCCCAAGAGTTTATCTATCTACCTTATAAATGGCCTGTGACTGACGGCCCGCAAATGCGCAGTAGAGCGCAGCTCTACTGCGCATGTGCGGGCAAGGATGTCGATCAGAAAAAAAAAATGGCGGTGGGGCCGCAGGAGCGGGAGGAGAAGCAGCGGCGCCGCGCGCGCGGTGCCGCTGCTTCTCCTCCCCAGATCTGCCGGCAGATCTCGGGGGGGGGGGGGTGTCACTCCCGCGCCCCCCCCACCGAGATCTGCCGGCAGATCTCGGGGGGGGGGGGGGTGTCACTCCCGCCCCCCCCCCCGAGATCTGCCGGCAGGAGCGGGAGGAGTTAATGGAGCCGGGTGAGGGTTGCGGGAAGTCGCGCTTACGGCGCCGGGAGGAAATGGAGGTGGGTGAAGGGAGGGAGGGAGGGAGAGGGGGACTGAGTGAGTGGGAGGGAGGGGAGGGAGAGGGGGACTGAGTGAGTGGGAGGGAGGGAGAGGGGGGACTGAGTGGGAGGGAGTGAGGGAGAGGGGGGGACTGAGTGAGAGGAGAGGGAGGGGGGAGGGGAGTGGGTGGGGGAGGGGGGGGGGTGAAGAGTGAGGGGAGAGAGAATGAGGGGGAGGTGAGAGACAGAGGGATGTAGCCCGTTTTAACGGGCTTTACGGCTTGTTTCTTATATTTCACTCCCAGGGAAGCTCCCAGCTCTAGCTTCCCCAAGTCTACCGGGCTAATAACTGTTTATGGACTTTCCTTCAGGAAACTGTCCACTATGTCTGTTGCTCTCACCACATCATCTGGCAATAGATTCCATAACTTGATTGTGTGCAGAGTGAAAAAATACTTACAATTTATTTTAAATCTGCTGGGTTGTTAGTTTCATGGAGTGTCTCCTAATCTTAGTGTTGTTTGAAAGGGTTTATAACCGTTCCCTATTATCCTTTCTACCCCACTCATGATTGTAGAAATTTCAATCAAATTTCCCCTCAGTTGTCTCTTTTCCAAGCTAAAGAATCTTAATCTATATAGCCTTTCTCCATAAGAGAGGTTTTCCATCACCTTAAGAACACAAGTTATGCCATACTGGGTCAGACCAAGAGACCATCAACCCAGAATTCTATTTCCAACAGTGGCCAATCCAAGTCACAAGTACTTGGCAAGTACCCAAACATTAAATAGATCTCAAGCTACTGCTTATTAATAGTTTATGGATTTTTCCTCTAGGAGCTTATCCAAACCTTTTTTAAACCTAGTTACATTAACTGCCGTAATCACATCCCCTGGCAATGAATTCCAGAGGTTACTTATGTGCTGAGTGAAAAATAATTTTCTTCAATTTGTTTTAAATGAGCTATTTGCTAACTTTATGAAGTCCTTTTATTATCTGAGAGTAAATAACAGATTTATATTAACTTGTTCAAGCCCTTTCATGATTTTGTAGGCTTCTATCATATCCCCCTTCAGTTGTCTCTTCTCCAAACTGAACAGTCCTAACTTCTTAAGCCTTCCCTCATAGGGCAGCCACTCAATGACCCTTATTTTAGTCGCCCTTCTTTATACTTTCTACACTGCCACTATCTCTTTGAGATGTGGCAACCAGAATTGCACACAGTATTCAAGGTCCGGTCTCACTATGGAGCGATACAGAGGCATCATGACATCCACTGTTTTATTTGCCATTCCCTTTCTAATATTCTGTTTGCTTTTATGACCTTCACAGCACACTGAGCTGATGATTTCAAAGTATTATTCATTATGATGCCCATATCTCGTTCCTGGGGGGTAACTCAGACAGAACCTAATATTATGTAACTACAGCAAGGGTTATTTTTCCCTATATGCATCACCTTGTACTTGTCCACATTAAATTTCATCTGCCATTTGGAAGCCCACTCTTCCAGTCTCACAAAGTTCCCTTCAATTTATCACAATCTGCTTGAGATTTAATTACTCTTTATAATTTTGCGTCATCTACAATTACGCAAGTACAGGCTATTTACTCTTTGAAAATTACCTCAATTTTTCTGTTTCCTTGCCCTCCCTGAGCACCCCTTTTACCCCTTGGTCATTTAGTGGCCTAACTGACTTCTTCACAGGCTTTTTGCTTCAAATGTACTTGAAAACTTTATTGCTTGTTTTTATCTCTATGCAAACTTTTCAAATTCTCTTAGCCTGCTAAATTACTTTTTTACATTTAGTTTGCCAGTGCTTATGCTCTTCCCAATTTTCCTCATTTGGGTCTACTTTCTGGGTTTTGAATGATACCCTTTTAGCTTTAATTGCCTCTTTCATCTCACTATTAACCCATGCTGGCAATCATATAGGTTTTCCTTCAGTCTATTTTTTTTTAGTGCAGAATACATTTTCTCAGGGTCTCAAAGAAGTTAATTTTAAACAGCATCCATGAATCCTGCAAGTTTTTTTTTTTCCAATGTAATTTTTATTCATATCGCACAATACAATTGGTTTAAATTTTTGCAGCCAGCGCAATTCAGCTGGTCGCTGGTTGATTAGTATTGGTCCCGATACATGATGTCATTCCATTTGTGGATGTTAGACAGTTTTTACCCTGTTACATGTGCATTTCATTTTCTGCATACATTGTACAGCAGTATTTTGTTCTTACTAAGTTGCTGATGCATATGACACTGTATAATTACTGGGTGATTTTGAATCTTTTTGTACAATGTTTCTATCCTGCAAGTTTTTAACCTTGCATTGCATCTTTCTTTCTTTAAAAACATTTTTTTAAACAAATTTCCTCATTTTATCATAGTCTAACTTTTTATAGTTAAGTGCTACTCCAATAGTTTTGCTTAGTATTCAACCTCTAGTGTTTGTGTTAAATTGTATTACATTATGATCACTGTTGCCAAGCGATCCACTTATCTCTTGCACCAGGCCCTGAAATCCATTGAGAACTAGATGTTATTTAGTTTCCCCTCTTGTTGGTTCCATGGCCAACTTCTGCATGAAGCAGTCATTGATAGCATCTAGGAACTTTGCCGCCCTTCCATGTCCTGATGTGACATTTAACCAATTGATACTCACATAATTGAAGTTTCCCATTATTATAGTGTTGCCCATTTTACTAGCCAGTCAAATCTCTGTTAGCATTTTGCATTCTGTTTCCTCATTCTGGCTAGGTAGGTGTTATAATATACTTTTCCCTTTTACTCTTGTAATTACTAGTCATAAAGATTCCAGAGAGCAATTTCCTTCCTGCAGAATGTATCCTGCTTGCTTCACGCATATCCAGCATAGCTCTCTGCTTCAACAGCAGGGGAGAAGAAAAACTGATACTTCACGCATATCCAGCACAGCTCTCTGCTTCAACGGCAGGAGAGAAGAAAAAACAACCAATAAGGGCTGAATAACAGTCTGGGTAAACAAATAAGTATGGGTGTAGCTTGCTTGTTGCGGCGGTTACTACCCCTAACTAATCAAGCTTGATATTTCACTTGGATGCAGCTCCATCACTGCTCTCTGCATTAATGGTGGGGGTGAAAGGGAAATAGAACCAAGGGTTGCTAAGAGCCAAGAGAAACAGATAAGTATGAAAGGAAAGAAGTGTGAAGCTTGCTGGGCAGACTGGATGGGCCAATTGGTCTTCTTCTGCCGTCATTTCTATGTTTCTATGCCATCCTTAACAAATAGTGTCACTCTTCCACAATTTTATCTGTCCTGTCATGTTGATATAATTTGTTCCCAGGTATCACAGTGTACCACTGGGTACCCTCTTTCCACCAGGTATCAGAGATGCCTATTATGCCTATATCCTTCCTTCAGCACCATATACTCTAACGTTCCAGTCTTATTTTTCATACTTTTGGCATTTGTATGCAGACATTTTAAAGTAGTTTTATTTTTATTTCTATTTTATATATACCTATAACCTGCTTATTTTCAGATGATACAGGCATCTGGAGACATTTTATCTGTATGTTCTGTATTTAAGTATCTGGATTCTTTCAGCTTTTACGACCACCTCTCTATTGGGAAATTCTAATTTACAAATGTAATCATAAACAATGCCTCTCTCAGTAGTGTGTGGATAAAACATTGTTGCGATACTGCCCGCAGCCAGAGCTATGGGCAGTTTCTTAACTTTGCGGCAGAAGCCGCGGACTTTCTGTTTTCTTTGCGGCTTTGAAGCAGCCGCCTCCAATGTCCTTCCGCGGCCTGGAGGCCGCCTTACTTCCACGGCACAGCAGTGCTGTGCTGGCGTTCTAGAGCAGCAGGAGCCGCTGACATCATCTCTTCTGCTCCGCAGCCCAGAGGCCGCAGTCCTCTGCATCGCCTGTGGCAGGGAGCCGCCTCCAGCTGCTTCTTCGTGGCTCGGATGCCACCTCCAACTTCGTGGCCTGCTCTTAGGTCCAGTTTCCTCTCTGCTCCTGCAACAGCGTCTCAGCAGCAGCATGGCCACTGTCCAGGGTCCTGCCCAGCTTCCTCTAGGAACGGGCCCGCATCTTCCTCTTAGATTTAAAGGGCCCGCGGCCGGATATACCCCGGGCCCCACCTGGACTCCTCCCTGGGCATCTCCTAATCTTCAGCCCTATATAAGGGCCCAGCTTCCAGTCCTTAGGGTCTTCGCAAGGAGTTAGTTCCTCTCAAGGACTTCTCGTCTTCGCTCCTGCTGGTATCTCCTGTTCTTCGGGGGATCCCTCATTGTTCTCAATGTTCCTGGTCTCTTCTGGATTATCCCTCATCTTGTCCTGATGTTCCGTGGTGTTCCTGATGTTCCGTGAGGTTCCCGATGTTCCTTCCTGATGCCTCATCTCCGCTTCTGCTTCCAGACCCTTGGTTCTTTATAGTCATCTCTTCTGGTGTGCCATGTAGTGTCTTGTCACCTCGTGGCATGGGCCTGTCTTCTCGTTCGCAGCGCAAGCCTCCTGAGGGTCAACCTCGCCTGAAGCCAAGTCTAGTCTTGGTTTTGTGTCTCATGCCTGAAGCCAAGTCTCGTCTTGTTCCCTGTCCTGAATCTAGTCTCAGCCCTCGGATGTTCTTGTGGCTGCTCCGTCCATGCCTAAGACTCTGACTGAACCTGTTCCATTCCAGCATGGTCAGTGACCAGCCATTTGCGGCTGTGTAGGGTGCGCCTTGGTACAGGCTTCTACTGAATCTTCGCCATGTTCCGGCTTCATCTTCCATGTATCCATCTGGAGTCTGCCTCGCACTCAAGCGTGGACTGTGTAGGGCGTGCTGCGTTGCAGCCTCAACCCAGTACTTGACATTGTTCCTGAACCTTGATCCTGAGACTTCACGTCCCAAGCTTCCTGTTTTGAGTCTTCATGTTCCAGAGCCTTTGTCTGCCCTTGTCTCCTGTCTGGCCTGCTGCCTTTGATGTTCCCAGCGGCAGGTCCGAAAGGGCTGTGAGTATTTGGAGGACCACTCAGAGACCAATCTTACGCGGTTGGCCTCACTCAGGGTGTGCAGATCCGCCGGGGCCTGGGCCTCGTCTTGACCCAGACATGGATCCGTCTCACCAACCTCTGTTTCCTCAGAGCTCCTCTCCGGGTTCAACGAGGTCCAAGGGCACATTTCTATTCTCTCGCAGTAGCTGCTCATGGACTCTCTTAACAGCTAGCCAAAGCCTGCATGCGCAACAGATATATAGAAGGAGCAGTAAAGCTTGCTGAGAGGTTTTTTTTTTGACAGAAAATCCCTCCAATCAATAAATTGTCCCAAGCTGCTTTGGGTCAAAGGGACTATGAAAAAATGGAAAAACATACTGAGAAAGAAAAGTCAGAACAGGCACCACGAATCGAGAAGTTCAAAACAATCTCAATGTCTTATGCAGTGGCAGTGCAATATGGAAAACATATAAAACACACTGTAAAGACAGAACTGGGACCGTGATTGAGCCTCAAATAGTAGCAACAGAAAAGGCTCCGTTTTTTCCATCTTTGCCAGTTGCATCAATTATGCCTATTCCAAGGAGAAAAGGCCTAGTAACTCGTATTCATTCTTTCATTATAAATAATTGGACTACAATAGCTCTCTATTAGTGGGGTTGTCAAAAGAAAACCTACAGAAGTTACAGAAAAAGTAGAGTTGCTTACCTGTAACAGGTGTTCTCCTAGGACAGCAGGATGTTAGTCCTCACATGTGGGTGACATCATCAGATGGAGCCCAGCATGCCACTATCAGCGCATCCACGCGGGGTCCCTCTTCAGTCTCGTAACATAGAATTCACAAGCATAAAAATAAAACAAAATGCAGGAAAACAACTTCGCGGGGGGGTGGGCAGATTTTCTGAGGACTAACATCCTGTTGTCCTAGGAGAACACCTCTGCTTTCTCCTAGGACAAGTAGGATGGTAGTCCTCACATGTGGGTGAATACCAAGCTACAGGCTGCTCCCAGATACAATGACCAACAGCCCCTAACTGGGTGCTGTTGGTCACAGAGGGAGGCAGCCCGAATCCTAACAATAGGCCCTAGGTAGGGAGAGTTGGATATAAGGTTGGAAGAGATTGTGAAGGACAGACTGGCTGAAACTACTGTTGTGCCGACCATCCTTGGCCAAGCAGTAGTGGGCAGCGAATGTGTGTAAGATATTCCACATTGCAGCCCTGCAGATTATGGTAATGGGAACTGCCTGCAAACGGGCTACCGACGCTGCCATAGCTCTCACAGAATGAGCCTTGACACGGCCTCCAAGCTGAAGGCCAACCTGCACATAGCAGAATGAGATACAATCCGCCAGCCAGTTGGACAGAGTTTGTTTGTCCACTGCAACTCCCAATTTATTCTTGTTAAAAGATAGGAAGAGTTGTATGGACTACCTGTGGCCTGCTGTGCATTCTAGGTAGAACGTTAAGGCCCACTTGCAATCCAAACTGTGCAGTGCCCGTGTTGCCCTGGTGTGAATAAGGCCTAGGAAAGAAGGTCGGCAGAACGACTGACTGATCTGAGATGAAAATCAGTCACTCCTTAGACAGGAACTTAGGGTGGTTCTGCATATGCATCCTATCATGAAAGAATTTTGTGTAGGGTGGAAACGTAATCAGTGCCTGAAGCTCACTGACCCTGCACGCCAAAATGACCACCACCAGGAAGAGAACCTTCCATGTGAGGAACATCAGATTGCAGGAGTGCAGAGGCTCGAAAGGATCTTGTATGAGCCGCACCAATACCATTATTGAGGTCCCAGAGGTTTCAGCTGAAGCAGACCCTGCATAAATTGCCCTACTAATGGCTGCACAGAGATGGACGTACCAGCAACACCCTGATGGCAAGCACCGATGGCACTCAAGTGTACACTGTCTGAATTTTCAACCCAGCCTCCAAAAGGTGCCACAAATAGTCCAGCAGCTTCAGAGTGGGACAGGCGAATGGATCCAAGCCATAACCCTCGCACCAGATGGAGAACCTCTTCCACTTCAGTCTGTAAGACTTCCTGGAGGAAGGCTTCCTAGAAGCAACAGAACCTGAGACATGTCATTAGAGAGGTCAAGGGACCGCAGGACTAGTCTTTCAACATCCAGGCCATAAGAGCTAATGACCTGAGGTTTGGATGGCGCAGTCTGCCTCAATCCTGTGTAATCAAATCTAGGGAGGTCCCCAGCCTGATCAGATCTCTGATCAACAGGTCCCACAGTAGCGGGAACAAGACCTATCTTGGCCAATAGGGAGCCACCAGGATCATGGTACCCTTGTTCTGCTGGAGCTTCAAGAGAGTCTTCATTACCAGCGGAAGCAGAGGATATGCATACAGAAGACCCTTGCCCCAATGGCGGGCTAAGGCATCTGAGGTTGGTAATCCATCTGCCCTGAACAGGAAGAAGAAGTGGCTCACTTTGCTGTTGCAAGGAGAGGCAAAGATGTCCAGGTCCGGGGCTCCCCACAGGTGGAAGATCCGGTCCACTACTGTTTGATCCAGCGCCCACTTGTGCGGTCGGAATGCTCAACTCAGGTGTTCCACAACCACATTCGCTGACTCTGCTAGGTACACTGCTCATAGAAGCATGCCTTGTGACAGAGCCCAGGCTCATATCTGCACCGCCTCTTGACAGAGGAGGAACGAACCAGTGCCTCCTTGTTTGTTTATGTACCACATCGCCACCTGATTGTCTGTGTGGTTCAGGATCGCTTTGTGGGACAAGCGATCCTGAAATGCCCAAAGAGCGGATCAGACGAAGCTTCAGGAAGTTGATCTGGCATTGAGATTCTTAAGCTGACCAAAGACCCTGGGTATGGAGGCTGTCCACATACGCCCCCCAACCCAGCAGGGATGCATCGGTGGTCAGTATGACCTGGGGCAGGGGAACTTGAAACAGGACCCCTTGCTCCAGATTGGACAGGTCCTCCCCACCAGGACACGGGAGACCTGGAGAGGTTGCGTAATGCAGTTACACGCACTGAGGTCCTGGGTCACCTGCATCCACAGACGCAAACATCCACTGCGCTCTGCGCATTCACAGACGGGCCAGGGGGGTAACGGACAGAGGCTCCCATGTGACCCAAAAGATGCAGTAGAAGGCGAGCCGAAACCTGCCAGCATTGGCAGACCAAACTTGCAAGGGACGATAGGGCGAGCGCTCGATCATGGGGCAGAAATGCCCTGGCTCGAACTGTGTCCAGTCTGGCCCCGATGAATCCCAGGCATGGCAATGGGATGAGATGGGACTTGGAGTAATTGATAAACCCCAGAGATTGCAGCACCGCAATGGTCAGATTGAGAGCACGTAGCGCACCCTGAGTGGCACTCTTGACCAGCCAGTCACCGAGGTAGGGGAACGTCTACCCCCTGATGGTGGAGGTGCACCTCCACAACTGCCAGGCACTTGGTGAAAACACGAGGGGCTGACGCAAGGCTGAAAGGCAACACTCTGTACTGGAAGTGTTCCCTGCCCATAACAAATTGGAGATATTTCCTGTGACCAGGGAAGATCTCTATGTGGGCGTAGGCGTCTTAAGTCGAGGGAGAACAGCCAGTCACCTTTTTGCAGGAGTGGAATCAGGGTGCCCAAAGAGACCATCTTGAATTTTTCTCTTTGAAAAACTTGTTCAAGGCTCTTACGTAGAGAATAGGGCAGAGGCCCCTGTTCTCTTTGCTATCAGGAAATACAGAGAGTACAACCCCCGTCCCCGCTGATGCAGAGGAACAGGCTTGACCGCTCCGGCTGTTAGAAGGGTGGAGAGCTCTGTTGAAAGTATTTCTTGATGAGCAGATGAGGCCTACAATGGACATAGGGGAGAGTCCGCCGGGACATCTCTGAAGTTTAGCCTGTACCCTTTGCGAATGACAGAGAGAATCCACTGGTCCGAGGTAACATAGGGCCAGTGTTCCACAAAAAGATGCAGCCTGCCCCCAACTGGATGGCAGGGTGCAGAGGGTACAGCAGTCTGGCTCATGCTCCCTCGCTCCCAGTCAAAACCCCGTAGCAGGGATCTGCAGGGGGGGGCGGAGGCTGGCTGAGTCCTAGAGGCCCTCTGTTGCCTGGAGTGACCCCCAGGAAGCTGCGTATGGTGTGCGTGCCCTCGAGGCAGGAGGGTAATATTTCCTATGGCGATAGGATTTCCTAGAGCCCTGTTGCCAGGATTTTATGACTGAGGATGGTGGGTCAGAGGTACTGGTGGAAAGGTACTGAAGGGTCTTCATGGTGGTCCTTCAGCTGGGCCACCGCGTCTCTGATCTTATCCCCGAAGAGTTTCTACCCTGTTCAGGGCAGATCTGCCAGCTTCTTCTGGAACTCCAGTCGAAAGTCCAAGGCACAGAGCCAGGCCATCTTGCAGGCGCCAACGCCCGCTGTGGCCACTCTGGCCACTGACTCAAAAACATCGTAGGTGGATCACACCTCGTGTTTATGCACCTCCAGACCCTGCTGTACCACTGCTGAAAAGGCTTCCTGCTGCTGAGGCAGGCGCTCGAGCAATTCCTGGACTTGCTTCCAAACATTCCGGTTGTACTAGGTCATATACTGTTGGTAGGAGGCAATAAGGGTGATGAGCATGGCGCCCTGGTAGACCTTCCTACCCAGAGCGTCCAATGTCCAATGCTCCCGACCTGTAGGAGCAGAGGCATGGGTGCAGGAGCATTTGGCTCTCTTGAGGGCGGACTCCACCACAACAGATTGATGTGGGAGGTATAGCCTCTCAAATCCTAACACTTGTTGTACTAAGTAAATCACATCCACCTTCTGATCGACCGAAGGAATGGTCACAGAGTACTCCTAGATCCTGAGGAGTAGCTCCTTTAAAATGTCATGGACTGGGACCGCCAGTATTTCCTTTAGGCCATCCACAAACTGGAGAACTTCCAACATTTTGTGCCGGGCATCCTCCTCAGTGAGGAGCTGAAATGGGATGGCCTCCGCCATCGCCCGGACAAAGCCTGCAAAATAAATGTCTTCCGAGGGGGGACGGGGACCTACTCCTCTTGCCCATGGAGATGGTTCTGAGAGAAGATCGCCTGAGTCATCTGAAGAGGATTCGGAGCTATCATCCCTCATGGATCATATGGGGGCTCCTCCTTGCTAAGATCCCCTGGGGGCCGACATGGAGGGCCGCTGCCCAAGCCTCTCAGTTTGGGCACCAAGGGCATCGAGGGCACTGATGGCCCCACGATCCCTGATGGCCCAGGGCCGGAATTGGTGAATCGCGACTGTGGAACTAGCACCTCTGTGGGTGTCACTGGCCGCATCGATTCCTCCTCCTCGAAAGACCTGATGATGGGAATCGCTCCGGAGGAGGGCAACTGTGGCTGCTGGGTCACAGATGGTACCCCGGGCACCGGTTGTGTCCTAAGTTCACCCAAAAGGACATCTAGATGCTCGAATAGGGGCGCCAAGAGAGTCAGCGCAGGCTCCGGCACAGGAACCGGTGCCGATGGCAGTTCAATACCCCTCAGGGCTTGTAGCACTGCTAGCTGAACCCTGCGATCCAACTCCTCTTGAAAGTCTGCTGAAAAAATAATGGACTGAGGAGGAGGCGGTGTCACCAGACCCTCCTTAGAGCCCCGAGGCGGCTTGGTGCCCAGCATAGACATCAGTGGGGAGTGCCTGGGACTCCTGGGTTGGATAGAGGCCTAGGCCTCCTCTCCACGAGGTCACTTTGGTGCTGTAACAGCAGATACCAGTGCCGTGTAAAGATGGTGACCAGTGGCGATGCTTGCGGGACTTCCCTCAGGGCTCGGCCCGGTCCTTCCCACGGCACCAAGGAAGGCGAAGATCCCGATGTCTTGGAAAGCAAGGACACCAGAGATGGCCTATTTTCAGCCCCTCTCTCTCAAGAGAAAGGGTCCCAATGGAGGAGTGGAGAGAGATGGCGTATCTAGCAGCTTCCTGCGGCCTCCTGGTGTCAACATCCTCGATGCAGGAGTAGATGGGTCAGACGTTTTGTGCCCAAAAAGCTTTTCCATCTTATCCAGCTAGGTGCGATGGCCTTTGGAGGTCATCTGATCGCAGAGTGCGCACCCCGGCCATCATGCGACCTGATAGACATGTTCCGTGGGCACTGGGAGCATCACTGAAAACTGGACGCCATAAAAAACAGCCTGTGAGCGGTGGATGGCAGGCAGCCAGCAAGAAGCAACACACCGGGAATCGACTGCAACAAGGGGAAAAATTCAACCTACCGCGCCGCAGGAAGGACATCGACCGGTGGAAGAGAGACCCGGTGCAGAGACTGCCAAAAAAAATGATGGAAAGACTGAAAAACGAATGAAAGAGCAGAGCTCCACTACCACGAGGTAAACACTTCGCGGAAAAGAGAGACTGAAGAGGGACCCTGCATGGATGCGCAGATTGTGGCATGCTAGGCATGAAACTTTGACAAAGGTTTTCCATGCCTGGCTCCATCTGATGATGCACCCACATGTGAGGGATACCATCCTGCTTGTCCTAGAATACAGAATTCTGCAGTGTACTTGGTTACTGGGATTACATCCCTGGGATATTTACCCAGCAAGGAATTTTTTCCATTGACTACTGATAGAATATTTTTGAAAGTCAAAGACAGAATCTTAAATTTACAAGCGGGCCGATACAGTAAAAGTCGCGGGAGAGCACACAGGCTACTCTCCTGTGTGCGCGATTCTGTATTCAAATGAGGGCCTGTGGCAAAAAGAGGCGCTAGGGACACTAGCGCGTCCCTGGCTATCAGCGGGTTTGACAGCCGACGCTCAATTTTGCTGGTGTCTGTTCTCAAACCCACAGACAGCCACAGGTTCGGAAACCGGACGCCGGCAAAATTGAGTGTCCGGTTTTCAACCCGCAAGCCGATTTCAAATTTTTTTTTAACTTTCGGGACCTCCAACTTAATATCGCTAATTTCTGAAAGTAAAATGTGCAGTTTGGCTGCACATTTTGCTTTCTGAATCGCTCGGGAATACCTAATAGGGCCCTCAACATGCTTTTGCATGTTGCAGGCGCTATTAGGTTTGGGGAGGTTGGACGCGCGTTTTCGACGTGCTATTACCCCTTACTGAATAAGGGGTAAAGCTCGCTCATCAAAAACGCGCGTCCAATCGCGGGTTAACAGTGCAGCTAGATACCTAGATTTGTTAGGTAAGTACTCCTATGCATGCCATCACCAGTCAAGGTAAAACTGATGGGTACAAAGGGCATTTCTCTTGTAATGCATCAAAATTAAGGAACATTTTAGTAAATTCAAGTCAGGAAATTGGCATTTACTCCATTCTTAGAATATGGTAAAGGATTTTCTTTTGATACTGTTTGTTTTTGAAGGATATTTTATTTGCTGTCCTTTTGAGAGCCAGTTGTGTGGAATTACTAGAAGAATATTTAAGGGATCATTTGTGTAGGATCAGAAGAATATTTTAGGGATAGCATATTTATATTTTATCTAAAAAATAGGCCTTATCTTCTTCCATTTACAGTATGTATGCATCTTATCACCCAGTTCAAATATATTAGACTGCAGATCAGGAAGGAAATGTAAAATACCAAGTTTGCCAATTATGGCCTTCTTACCTGTGGATGGCTTTGGAAGCCTGGCGCTGCACTGCCAAACTTCTGCCCTGAAGTGCAAAAATGGCAGCAGTGATCAGACACTTTTCGTAGATTTGGTCTTTTCTCTCATCATGCTTCAGTAGCTCATTCAGTGCTGCAGTTGAGAGAGTAGCATCACGAGTGGCTAGCCCCAGAGCACAAAGAGCCTGCAGACTTTCAATATAGGGTTCCTTTAAAATTGAACTATAAGTAAAAAAAACAAAAAAAAAAAAACAACCCAATGTATTTATAATCCATAAATGGGTTACTATTCAGCTCCATCAAAAGATACAAAGGCTCGAGGTTAACAGCTTTAATTTTTCAGTGGCAGGATGTATTATGTAGAGTTCAGCGTTTGGCCTGTTGATGTTAACCTATATGTTGGTGACTTAGAGAACACATACAAATCGGTCAAAAAAATGCAGATGGCATTAAAACACATTACTCGTTCAACAAAATTTCAAAGTAGGCTGAAAGATTGATAATGATATTTAGTGTTGCTTAATGCAATGTGATACACCTGGAAAAAACCTGAACAGATTACACTAAATGGACGATTCCTTAAAGCCATTGTTAAGGGGAAAGATTTACGTGTACATTTTTCCAAAACCCTAAACAAGAAAGGCAATGCATAGAAACAGCCAAAAAAGCAAGCAGAATCTTAGGATGAGCTAAAAGAAATTTTGTCAGTAAGGAGTCGTCGTCAATTAAACCCACATACAATATGGGGAAGGCAACTCTTGTCCAGGAATGTCAGACAGATCTGGTTTTCAGGATATTCTCATTAATATATTTGCATACAATTAAACCTTCTACATCTTGATTGTGGATATCCTGAAAATCAGACTTGTTTGTGATACTCTGGACTGGAGTTGCCTACCCCGTGTTAAGTTCAACCATATTGTGAATAGTCCTAATAGTTTTGATCACCACCCTATATAATAAGAACATAAGAAACATAAGAAAATGCCATACTGGGTCAGACCAAGGGTCCATCAAGCCCAGCATCCTGTTTCCAACAGTGGCCAATCCAGGCCATAAGAACCTGGCAAGTACCCAAAAACTAAGTCTATTCCATGTAACCATTGCTAATGGCAGTGGCTATTCTCTAAGTGAACTTAATAGCAGGTAATGGACTTCTCCTCCAAGAACTTATCCAATCCTTTTTTAAACAAAGCTATATTAACTGCACTAACCACATCCTCTGACAACAAATTCCAGAGTTTAATTGTGTGTTGAGTAAAAAAGAACTTTCTCCGATTAGTTTTAAATGTGCCCCATGCTAACTTCATGGAGTGCCCCCTAGTCTTTCTACTATCCGAAAGAGTAAATAACCGATTCACATCTACCCGTTCTAGACCTCTCATGATTTTAAACACCTCTATCATATCCCCCCCTCAGTCGTCTCTTCTCCAAGCTGAAAAGTCCTAACCTCTTTAGTCTTTCCTCATAGGGGAATTGTTCCATTCCCCTTATCATTTTGGTAGCCCTTCTCTGTACCTTCTCCATCGCAATTATATCTTTTTTGAGATGCGGCGACCAGAATTGTACACAGTATTCAAGGTACGGTCTCACCATGGAGCGATACAGAGGCATTATGACATTTTCCGTTTTATTCACCATTCCCTTTCTAATAAATAGTGAGCCATACACAAAACAGATACTAAGCTGATACATGAATTGCAGAAATCCCTCTGAGGACAAATTATATATAACCTAGAAGGAAGGATGAGACTCAGAACAGACCTGAGCTAGCTATCCAGATAATGAACGATCAAATTCTGAGGCCAATAGACATTACGAGGGCAGATTTGAAATGTGAGGGAGAAGGAATTAAGTTGGAAAATGGGGACATTGAAGTGCTTGGGATCAAGCTGGCAGGGAAGATAGGAGATGCAAATAAAGCACCCACAAGAGAAAGGTAGAAAGGGGAGAACAATACTCATATAAGGAAGGGTGAAAAGGGAGACACAGTTCCTGCAGGAGGAATGGAGAAAAATTCAGAGCAGAGTACAAGAAGAGGGAGAGGAGATTTTGCAGCAGGAAGAGGTGAAGAGAGAATGCAGTGGAACAAGAATGCAGATGGTAAACATAGGAGAAAAGAACACAGGAGACATGGGGGGGGGGGGGGGAACGGGGGACGGCAGCGTGTAGAAAGAAGGGGTTAGGGTTAATAAAGTGCAAGAATAAGGGGAGAGGATGCAAGGAAAAAGTCCAAAATGAAGGAGAGAACAAAAGAAAACAGTTGGAAGGGGGATAGATGAAAGTATACAGGAGGAAGATGAAGAGTGGTAAGGGGGAAAGAAGACAGCAGAGAAGAAATTAGATAAATAGGAAGAAGAGAGAAGAAAAGAGTAGAAAGAGGGAGGGGAGAAAAGATTAATGAAAAAAGACACTGCTGCTGAAAGAAAAGGAGACAAAGAAAGAGGAAGACACAAATATGAAACAGAAAAGAAAAAGGAAGGACACTAAAAAGACAGAAAATGAAAAAGAAAGCAAGATGACCAGAGAATGAGGATAGACACATGCTGAGCCAGAAAATCAACCAGACAAAGCAAAGACTAGAAGCTTTTTATTTTCTGAAAGAGAACATAAATGAACTAATTAACGAAAAATATCTTGAGACCTGATTCAAAAAACTTACAAGCAGAAAATTGCTGAATTTAATTGGTTGATTTGGCTGTACAATTAATTCCCTTTACTGAAGAACATATGCTGGGCTGCATAGAGAGAGGAATAACAAGAAAAAAAAAAAGAGGTGATAATGCCCTTGTACAGGTCCTTGGTGAGGCCTCACCTGGAGAACTGCACTCAAAACTGGTGCCTATATCTCAGAAAGGATAAAGTCAGGATAGAGGTGGTCCAAAGAAGAGTAACCAAAATGGTGAGGGGTCAGCATTGGAAGACTTATGAGGAGAGGCTGAAGTATCTGAATATGTACACCCTGGAAGAAAGGAGGTGCAGGGGAGATATGATACATACCTTCAGATATCTGAAAGGTTTTAATGATGCACAATCGTCAAACCTTTTCTGTTGGAAAGGAATCAATAGAACTAGGGGTCAGGAAATGAAACTCTAGGGAGGATGACTCAGAACCAATGTCAGGAAATATTTCTTCACGGAGAGGGTAGAGAATGCCTGGAATGTCCTTCCAGAAGAGATGGTGAAAACGAAAACAGTCAAGGATTTCAAAGGGGCATGGATAAACACTTTGGATGCCTAAAGGTTAGAGGCTGGAAATAAAGAAAAGAGTGAATGGGGGTAACTGGGGGTAACTTGCTGATGTGGCAGTTGCTACCCTTAACAAATAAGCCTTGATACTGTTAATGCAACTCCATAATTGCTCTCTGCTTCAATGGCAGTGAGAAAAGGGAAATTGGATTCAGGGAGCAACCAACAAAGGCTTCGACTTTTACGATTTGAGGAACAAATAAACATGGGGATACCTAAGAACATTAGAAATTGCCATGTTGGGTCAGACCAAAGGTCCATCAAGCCCAGCATCCTGTTTCCAACAGAGGCCAAACCAGGCCCCAAGAACCTGGCAATTACCCAAACACTAAGAAGATCCTATGCTACTGATGCAGTGGCTATTCCCTAAGTAAACTTGATTAATGGACTTCTCCTCCAATAACTTATCCAAACCTTTTTTGAACCCAGCTACACTAACTGCACTAACCACATCCTCTGGCAACAAATTCCAGAGCTTTTTTGTGCATTGAGTGAAAAAGAATTTTCTACGATTAGTCTTAAATATGCTACTTGCTAACTTCATGGAATGCCCCCTAGTCCTTCTATTATCCGAAAGAGTAAATAACTGATTCACATCTATCCGTTCTAGACCTCTCATGATTTTAAACATCTCTATCATATCCCCCTCAGCCATCTCTTCTCCAAGCTGAAAAGTCCTAACCTCTTTAGTCTTTCCTCATAGAGGAGCTGTTCCATTCCTCTTATTTTGGTCGCCCTTCTCTGTTCCTTCTCCATCGC
Source organism: Rhinatrema bivittatum (assembly GCF_901001135.1). NCBI lineage: Eukaryota > Metazoa > Chordata > Amphibia > Gymnophiona > Rhinatrematidae > Rhinatrema > Rhinatrema bivittatum. Next base: position 651,834,956 of record NC_042615.1, on the reverse strand, counting down.
AATTATATCTTTTTTGAGATGTGGCGACCAGAATTGTACACAGTATTCAAGATGCGGTCTCACCATGGAGTGATATAGAGGCATTATGACATTTTACATTTTATTAACCATTCCCTTCCTTATAATTCCTAACATTCTGTTTGCTTTTTTGACTGCTGCAGCACACTGAGCCGACAATTTTAAAGTATTATCCACTATGATGTCTAGATATTTTTCCTGGGTGGTAGCTCCTAATATGGAACCTAACATTGTACAAATACAGCAAGGGTTATTTTTCCCTATATGCAACACCTTGCACTTGTCCACATTACATTTCATCTGCCATTTGGATGCCCAATCTTCCAGTCCTGCAAGGTCCTCCTGTAATGTATCACAGTCCGCTTGTGATTTAACTACTCTGAATAATTTAGTATCATCTGCAAATTTGATAACCTCACTTGTCGTATTCCTTTCCAGATCATTTATAAATATATTGAAAAGCACCAGTCCAAGTACAGATCCCTGAGGCACTCCACTGTTTACCCTTTTCCACTGAGAAAATTGACCATTTAATCCTACTGTTTCCTGTCTTTTAACCAGCTTGCAATCCACGAAAGGACATCGCCTCCTATCCCATGACCTTTTGTTGTGTTTAAGGCATATTTGTGGACTCTTGGTCGTTGTGGAGATGACTCCTTCCACGGGGAGGGGCCCCATGGGGAACCACTACGATAGGGTAGACTCGCAATAAGCGGACACAGAGGATAGTTCTTTATTATACAGCAATGTAGCCTGGAATCGAGGAGACTTCACCCAAGGTAGAGCTGAGGTAGTGGTCCTTGAATGGGGCAACCCGAGAACCCTTGCTCCAGGTGTAGATGGTGTAGACAGATTTGGTAGTGGTCCGCGAGCAGAGTACGCCATGAATCTGTAAGGTGAAGCTTGCAGAGAGGTGGTAATGCATGGTACTCACTGAACAGCTGATGTACTGGATGCGGTATATTCCTCTGAGTAGTTGAGCAGAGAAGGACAGGAGGTCCGCGTTGCAGGATACCCAAAGTGCAGGAGCAGAAGGCCCTCGAGGAGCGAGTGCCCAGACTTCCTTCTGGTAGGGTTCCTGGAAGAGAGAAAGACAAAGGGCCCAAGGAGTGGGTGTCCAAGTTGGTAGTGCGGTTGGCCTCAGGAGAGTGTAGAAGCTGAAAAGCCCCCGAGGAGCGGGTACTCAAACTTCCATCAAGCAGAATACCCCGAAGGGTAGAGAGCGATGTTCCAAGGGGCAGCTTAGAAGCAGTCAGAGAAGCAGGACCGTAATCCTTGCTAACTCAAGGCACTGTTGGATTCTCGGAGGCTAAGTACCCGGAGGTACTGACGTCATGTGGTGGGGCCGGCCCCGAAGTTCCCGCCATGACGTAGACAAAAGCATGGGTGTCGTGCGCGCGCGCACCCTAGGAGGCCTCAGGGAGAACATGGCAAACGCAATCACCCATGCTGGTCCGGGGACGTCAGGGAACTCGGCAAACCATGGCGGAGGCAGCCATTTTTCCCAACGGAGCTGACAATGGGAGAAAGGTAAGGCAGAGAGGTCGCAGCGGTCTGCGACCGACGGAAGCAACACTTTTCTTAGAAGCCTCTCATGAGGGACTTTGTCAAACACCTTCTGAAAATCCAAATACACATCTACCGGTTCACCTTTATACACATGTTTATTAACCCCTTCAAAAAAAATGAAGCAGATTTGTGAGGCAAGATGTGATGTGATGTCTCACTTGGGGGTGGTGGATGTCTGGAGGGCTCAATAGCCATCCGGCAGAGATTATACTTGTTTTTCCCTGAGACATTCATCATATATAGTAGGATTGACTTTTTCTTCTGTATGGCTTCTATAACCTTGGGGCTGGGGCAACTTGATATCTTATCCAGTAATATCTCCCTGTTCTCTTGCCTTTGCAAATATCTCAGGGTCTACCAATGACTAAAGTCTGGCATTTCAATCCATCCTAACGAGAGGTTTTGTCAGATGATCAGAGATGCTATCAAGAATTTTGCTGTGGTTCACCAGGCAGCAGAGCAGTTGCCATTTGTTTTATTGGAGACACTTAAAGTCATCTTATGGGGCAAGATTATTAGCTTTGATTCCCACCAAAAGAAAATTAGGTTGCAGTGGGAGAGATCCCTGGAGAAGAAAATGAAAGCTTTAGAGGAGCAGCATAAAGCTACATGTTACTCGGGATGTTTACCGGTCGCTGCAGGGGACATGGAAGGAGCTCCACCTTTTACAAGTGGAGGGCATTGAAAGGTTGCTTTAGTTCTTCCACCAGAGGTTTTACGAACATGGGAACAAAACGGGGGCACTCTTGGCTAGAGCCATTTGAAAAAGAAGGGCCCAGAGTATCATTAATAGCATTCGGATGCCTTCTGGAGAGGTTACTTCTCATCCACAACTGATCAATGATGTCTTCAAAGCCTACTATTAAACTCTGTATGGCAATGATGAGCAAGGGCGGGAAGGGGAAAATGAAAATTACCTGGCAGGTATGGAATTGCCCTCTCTCATTGACAGACAATTGGATAGGTTAAGGGCTCCCATTCCAGAGGAAGAGGTTTATAGGGCCATAATGAGCTTACCTAAGGGGAAAAGCCCGGGCCCGGATTGCTTTCATATAGATTTTTTCAAAGCCTTCCCCTTTGAGTTAGCCTCGAGGTTGAAAGAGACATTTGATTTTCTGTAGAGCAAACTTGATGCTATGCATATCATGTCAGATGCAGTTATAGTTCTGCTTCACAAACTGGGCAGGGATGGCTTGGATCCGGGCTCATACCATCCGATCTCGCTTTTGAACTCAGATGTAAAAATCTTGGCAAAAATTTTACAGTTACAACTGGAGCTGGTAATGTTTAGATTACTTACCTGGTAATCTTCTTTTCCTTAGTGTAGACAGATGGACTCAGTACGAATGGGATAGTATCCGCGTGCTAGCAGTTGGAGACGGATCTGACGTCAGTACGGGGGCGTATATAGCCCCCACAGGAAGCGCAGCGACTCAGTAATCTTCCTTGCAAAAGCTGTTATGGATGTGTGTACTGACGCTCAGTGAAAAGTGAAAAGTGAAAACAGGATTCCCCTGACCGATTGACAGTGGCTGGAGACCGCCAGCATTCCCAACCGGAAAGCGTTGACACCTGGGAAAGTGCACGCTCTCATGTAAACAAAGGCATGGCTTACCTGGAACCGGTGAAACTCATGCACACAGGCAGCGGGGCGGGATGCTGAGTCCATCTGTCCACACTAAGGAAAAGAAGATTACCAGGTAAGTAATCTAAACATTTCCCTGCGTGTAGCCAGATGGACTCAGTACGAATGGGATGTACAAAAGCTTTACCTCCCACCAGGGCGGGAGGCTGCCTGAGGACCATGCAAAACCGCCCTCGCAAAAGCTGAGTCCTCCCTGGCCTGGATGTCCAGATGGTAGAACCTGGAAAAGGTATGAAGGGAGGACCACGTCGCTGCTTTACAGATGTCTGCCGGAGACAGCATCCGTGATTCAGCCCAAGATGCTGCTTGGGCCCTGGTAGAATGAGCCTTGATCTGTAGAGGCGGAGCCTTCCCAGCCTCCACGTCGGCGGCTCGAACGACTTCTTTAATCCAGCGGGCGATGGTGGGCCGCGAGGCCGCTTCACCTTGCTTCTTCCCGCTGTACAGGACGAACAGATGGTCCGTCTTTCGTAGGTCTTGTGTAAGTTCCAGATACCTGGGCAGCACTCTGCCAATGTCGAGATGGCGTAATAAACGACCTTCTTCAGATTTCTGCAAACCCGCCGTGGTAGGCAAGGATATGGTTTGATTAAGATGAAACTGTGAAACCACCTTAGGCAGAAAGGAGGGAACCGTACGAAGGTGGATAGCCTCTGGAGTGATCCTAAGAAAGGGATCACGGCAGGACAGTGCCTGTAACTCGGAGATGCGGCGTGCTGAACACACCGCCAGCAAGAATACCATCTTCAAGGTGAGAGAACGAAGAGACAGGCCCCGAAGGGGTTGGAAGGTGGATCCGGCGAGGAAATCCAAAACGAGGTTGAGGTTCCACAAAGGCACAGGCCACTTCAGTGGCGGACGAATATGCTTGACTCCTTGCAGGAAGCGAGAAACATCCTGGTGCCTGGCGATGGTCTTGCCATCCCTCTGAGAAGAAAGAGAAAAAAATCAAAGTAGTCTTGGAAAGCACGCTCGACTAGCGTGCAGGCACTCCAAACTGCTTTGGAGACGGAAATTACTGAGTCGCTGCACTTCCTGTAGGGGCTATATACCTATATAGGCTTATACCTATATTAGGCAATGTATCTTTACTGGTTAACCCCATATTTACTTATCCAAGTTATATCGACCTGTTCTTTGTAAGACATTTACTTGTCAATGTTATTGTTCTGTTAAAATGTAAACCGAATTGATCAGTAATTCTGTTATTGGAAAGTCGGTATATAAAAATGCTAAATAAATAAATATACGCCCCCGTACTGACGTCAGATCCGTCTCCAACTGCTAGCAAGCGGATACTATCCCATTCGTACTGAGTCCATCTGGCTACACGCCAGGAAATGCCCACTTTAGTGCGGGAGGATCGGACGGGATTTATTAAACGATGGCTCTCCTCTACGAACACAGGAAGCTTTTTAAAATAATTGCTCTAGCGAAGCAAATGTACTTTGGGCCTGGTTGTCGCACTTGATGCTGAGAAAGCCTCTGACATCTTCAGTAGACTTTAAGGTACTGGAGAAGGTGGGGCTCCCAGTTGAGTTTTGTGATTTGATACAGATATTATATGCGCATCCCCATGCTAAGATACTTATTAATGGTTTCTGCTCTGAGTTTTTTCCTATTGTGCAAAGCATGCGACAGGGATGCCCTCTTTCTCAGTTATTGTTTAATTTGGCCATTGAAATTCTAGCTTGAAAGGTCAGAGAGAACCCTTGTGTTCATGGATTTCAGGTGGATGGGTTCAAACATGCGGATGATGTCCTTCTCTTCTTGACTGACCCCAAGGTTTCTGGTTCAGAGTATATGGGGAGGGGGTCTCCGGGTTTAAAGTTAACTACACTAAGTCAGAGGTTTTTCCCCTGGGGGTCTCTGGGGGCTGAGGGGATTCTGAGATGTTTCCTGCCTTTAGGAAAGCCCAGGGTGGCTTTAAATATTTGGGAATCTGGGTGCCATATAAAACACGAGACATTTATAAACTTAATTATGCGCCAGTGTTTACTAAGGTCAAACAGGATCTTCTGGACTGGGATTGTCATTTTCTTTCTTGGGCTGCCGGGTTAATGTGCTGAAAATGAACATCCTGTCACAATTTATGTAGCTGTTTCAACATCTCCCCTGCTATTTACCTGGGGGTTTCTTTTCTGTCCTCATGGGAAAATTCATCTGGCATCAGAAACCTGCTCGTATCAAGCTGCGAACTCTGTGGCGGCCTAATGAAGCTGGAGGCATGGCTCTCCCAGACTTTCAGAGCTATTATTGGGCTTGCGGTCTGTTGCGAGCCATCTTATGGCTGCATAGAGATAAGTCAGTGCCCTGTTATTTGCTCGAGGCCAAGCTGGCGGGTGGGGCGGATCTTCCAATGTTATTATTGCAGCCAGATTTGCTGGTGGGTGCCTGGAAGGCTTCCGGGTCCAGTCACCATACATTGCCCTCCAGATTTTAAAAGTATGCAATCAGTGCAAAACTGCTGTGGCCTGACCAGGGCACTTCCGTGCTCTCTCCCTTGACAGGTAATCTTAGATTGGCTACCTCTATGTTATATAGGGATGCTGCTAGTTGGAGTAAAATGCTGATAGTTGGAGATTCAAATTTCTTGGCCAACTATGGGAAAATGATGGTACTCAGCTAAAATCATTTCAACACCTCAGGGATTAATTCGAGATGGAGGCAGATTCTGAAGTTTTCTATAATAATCTTGTAGCGGAATTGGGCCGCTTGGTAGATAGGGGTTGGCAACTCAAGTCCCAGGTCTGGTGGAGAGGATACTTATTCAGGAAGATATCCCTCACAAAGGCATCTCTCTTTTCCTTAAAGCTTTATAGAAGGATCAAATTCAACAGGATTCCTCTCTGGATATTATTCAGCAATGGAACAGGGATCTCCAGCTTGAATTAACTTGTCAGCAGTGGGAAGGTATTTGGAAACGAGTGCATAAGGTATCTTTGTGCACTTGTTGTGTTGAACTGATGGTCAGGATTCTCCACAGAGCATATACATACCCTTTTATTTTATACTAAATTTTCCTCGTCCTCGACAGGGTTATGTTGGCGGGGCTGTGGTCAACCAGGCTCTTATTTGCATGCCTGGTGGACTTGCAAGTACATTGCACAGTTTTGGTAATTAGTCAAAGTGGAAAGTCACTTGATATTAGGCCAAGACGTCTATATTAATCCTGAATTATGCTTACTGGGATTTTGGGAGGCGCATAACCTTACTCATCTCAGAGAAATTTGGTTGATCAATTATTGTTAGCTGGTAGTTCATGAAAGCCTCCAAGATTAAATCTGCTCCCATGTTGAGTAGGTGGCACATTAAGGTTCATGAAACAGCTCTGGTGGAGAAGCTTATTCATGTGATTAAACAGAATGAGACCCTGGATGACAAAATATGGTCTCCTTACTGGAAATATCTGAGCACACACATGGGACAGATTTGCAGAAGGTGTTGTTGGAGTTCTGGTATTCATATAGAGTACATGCTACACTTCAGTATGGTTTTTTTTCCCACTTGTTGCAACACGTTCAACGTTTGTATCATGACTACAAAGACAATAAAAGTCTGCTAGAAAAGAGGAGATGAAGCTGTTTCAGAATAAAACATTTTATTTAAGACTATATGCAGATGTCTTGAAAATCTGCACCTAAGCCTCAACTGTAAAAGAGAGAGAAGGACAATTTACTGATCTTTTGCTCTTTAAATAGCAAAACCATAGCTAGATTATGGCCAAAGGATGTCATTGCAGCGCTTGGCAAGTCTTTGGGAAGGAGACATGAGAGAACACAGAAACAGACCATGTATCAGCACAAGCATCACAACACAAATTCTCAAACTGAAAGAATAATCAAAGCTTAATGCAGGGGATTAAAGTTTAAAAATAGTCATCCTATGTATCCTGAGTTTTAAAATGTGTTTACAACACTATTTCATTGGGTGCCATCTCATCTTGATGTTAACCTAAAAGTTACCATTTAGTACATAAGTACCTCAGATACATACCATTTAAACAATAAGGTCTTTGCAGCATCCACTTTATCTTGTTTGTATTCCACTATTGCAAGAGCCGTCAAGATATGAGCTTTGTCTTGTTCAGACTCAGAGGCAGACAGGGCCTTCTCATAAGCTGTTAACAGGAATGAAATAAAGAGAATTGAAAGCACTGTGGAAAATATTGAGGTCAATGTTTTAGTAAACCAGTGAGCGGCAAAAATATTCGGGAATCACAGGTTTTCAGCATGATTTGCATAAGACCATAAGATCAAGGTCCATCAACCCCAGCATCCTGTCTCTGATGGTGGCTGGTCTGGGTCACAAGTCCTCTTCAGATCCCAAATAGTTCATCTATTTCTTGTAGCTCACACCCAGGGATATGTGCTGGCTTTCCCAATAACAGTTTATGGACTTTTCTTTCAGGAACTCGTCCAGCCCTTTTTTCAACCCCTGTGGTAACTGGATGATAGCGGCTTGAGAAACAGCTAGATGAAAAAAGGAGGCAGACTGTTTCCTTTTTGTGCAATTTATTTACAGTGGAAAATGAAATGCAAAGCAAAACAAACAAATGAAGCAGTTCACCTTAAAGTTCAGGTAGCACAGAATCATCTAAATAGCAGGTTTTCTCATAAAGTGGCTTCCTGCCTGCTCCCCGGGCCTGTTTAACCCTTCTAGGCCATGAGTTCTTATATTCATGAGGAGATCCTCCCTTCACTCATGATTCCTTGTAGTCTGGATTTTAAGGAAGACTGAGTGAGTCAGCTGTCTGAGGGAGTTTCCTATAGACTTCCCTCACACCCACTATGTTATTTGCCTGGACCATATCCTGGGGCAACAGATTCCATAGCTTGATTGTGTGCTGAGTAAAAAAAAAAGTACTTCCTACTATTTGTTTTAATCTGTCAGCTGTTAGTTTCTTAGAGGGTCTCCTAGTCCTAGTGTTGTTTGAAAGATTAAATAACCGTTCCCTATTTACCCATTCCACTCCACTCATACTTTTATACATCTCAATCATATCATTTTTGTCACCCTTCTCTGTACCTTTTTCATGTCTATTATGTCTTTTTTGAAATGGGCGACCAGAATTGCACACAATACAAAAGGTGTGGACACACCATGGAGTGACAGAAAGGCATAATGTATCAGTTTTATACTCTATTCCTTTCCAAATAATTCCTAACATTCTACATGCACAAGTCTGCTGCTAAATATACTAAGATAAAGTTACATATGTAGCCAGGTATAGTTAAGACAGCTATGTTTCTAACCAGATTTGTGCATTCAGCTTTAGGCAGAGAGCGCTCAATTTGTGCACTCACTGCCTAAAGTTTATCCCCACCATTGGTTGGCTGCCATTAATGCTCCTTTTCCTCCAGATAAATTTTAGGTGCACAAAATGTTGTGCACTCAAAATTTATATGATCCATGGGGATAAAATTTCAAAACTTGGCTTTTGTGTGCATAACTCAAAAGCTGCATGCGTAAAAGCTTTAAATATTGACCTCATTATATTCAATTTAGTAGAAAAAAAAGAAATGAACAAAATTGTGTGGTTTTCAATGAAAATGAAAATTGTTTTTCCTTTAATTTCTTTTTATATTCTTGAGATATTGTTAACTTTGCAGTGTTGGAGGGACTGTGCTAATCCCTCATGGTTATAAATGTTGAATAATACTTCAAGTGTTAATACCCAGTGAAGCCATTTGCAAATTTTTTTGTTTTAGGTCATTGACATATATGTTAAAATTACCACTGGAAAACAGACGGTAATTCTAGCGTGCATGCAAATACTGAAGCACGAGGGCATTAGCTAATAATTATTAATATATATTTAACATACACATTTTTGCTAAAATTCTCTAATAAACTGACTCCCTCAAAGAACAAGTGAAACAACCGGATGGTGCCTCTCTCATTTTCAAAGAGTTTTAAGCATGACAGAGACGTACTCGCTTTACAAAAAGCTGGAAGAGGCAAAAGAATGAAATACATAAGGCAAGCAGTAGAAACACCTAGAACCAGAAGTAAGGAATGGGAAAAGTCCAGCTGTATTATTTGTGCATCTTTTAGCCTGTACAACTGTATGGATGAAGCAAAATTTACACTAATTCAAAACTGTGCATGATAAATGTTTAAAAGATATTTCTATACTGCTACTCTCCTTCCATGGGCCCCGTCCTTGTGTGCAGGCCTGCTCCTATGATTAGTGCAGCACTAGTTGTTGTGCATTTTGGCACCTGTTCTCTGCTGCACATGGTAGGAGCAGCCTGAAGCTACTTAATCATCCATATGTGAGGACTACCATCCTGCTTGTCCTTGGAGAAAGCAGAGTTGCTTACCTGAAACAGGTGTTCTCCAAGGACAGCAGAATGTTAGTCCTCACGAAATCTGCCCACCACCCTGTGGCGTTGGGTTTCTCTTGGTCTGTTATTTTATTTTTTCGTGAACTCTGTTATAAGACTGAAGAGGAACCCTGCGTGGTTAGCGGCATGCTGGGCATGCTCAGTGTGCCAGTCAAAGTATCTTCTCTCTGAGCAGCCAGGTTCCTTGGGAGCGCAGGCCTTTTAGGTGAGCTCCCCAAACATGATGGGAAGTATTGTGGTTGGTGGAAAAATATACAGTACATTGTGCATATGGATATAACCATATTTTTTATTTATATTTTACCTTTCAACTACTTCAAAGCAGATTAGATTTAGATTCTGTAGTTATTTCCCTATCCCTGGAGAGCTCACAATCTAAGTTCGTACCTGAGGTAATATAGGGTGAACTGACTTACCCAAGGTCACAAAGAGCAGCAGTGGGATTTGAAGCCTGGCTTCCCTAGTTTGTAGCCCGCTGCTCTAACCACTAAGTTACTTCTCCCACATCTGCTTACAATTCAAAGTCTCACAAAGCACTTATAGGGTGTAATTTTCAAAGCATTTTCCTGCATAAAACCTGGTTTTATGTGCATAAATGGATGTACTAAAATACTCTAAGGCGAGTGTGTATAAAAGTACATGTGTAACCCAGCAGAGGCATTCCAGGCAGCAGAAATGGGGTGGAGTCGGGGCACAGTTGGCACTTATGCACATACTTATTTTTTTTTAATTATGACAAATGTAAACATTTGTTACACCCTCTGAAGAAGTATAACTTTATGTGAGTGAATGTGTACATGTACTCTGCCAATTATTCATGTAAATTTGCTTTGAAAATACAATGTACATACAGACTTTACTGCTATGTGGGCTGTTTGAAAATACATTCAGTGTGCTTAGTGCTTGGAAAAGCTGTTATTTTGACAGTTCTTAAAATTAAGTCCTGGATTTATTCACAGAATAGAAAGGATTTGAAGCAACACTGCAAGCTTCCCACCACCTGATTCAAAATATTCAACTCTTAAGCTTATGAAATAATCTGAAGGGATAAGAAGTTATTCAATTTTCATACCTTTTTATTTTGGTTATCTGAGATTGTTAATGAGGCAAGTTATTAGATACTGGGCTTCCACAACCAACTCATTTCACACCTGTCACTACACAACTTTCAGGCGCTAACAACTTTTGATCACAAACGTCTTTAATAATTATACATTTTGTAATGCACACTAACTGTCAAACTATAAATTGCATATGGGCTGGTCTGTTGGCTGCATGGTACTGTCATGTAGAGATGTGTATCATTTTTATATATCGTATCGGTTCGTACTTCGTTTTTCCCGCGGTTAACTTCATTTTTTCCATGTTTCGGGGGTTATTTTTTTTCATATTTCACTAACGGGACTTGGTGCGCGCTAACACGAAATGCTAATTTTTACAGAATTTCGGTGAATTATTGTTCGTTTCAGGGCACTCCCGAAACAGGACAAATTAAACAATTTTGTTGAATTATCTAATTCGTCTAAAATGAATGCACATCTCTACTGCCATATGAAGGACCTGGGCTCAGTTTCCAGATTAGGTCTTCCACTCCCTAGGCTGGCTGGGGATGCTGCAGAGGCAGCTTTCACAGTCCTTAGATGGAGGAAATCTCAGTTATTGTGCAATTGCAACATCTAATGGCCTGGAGGCAGCCTGGTGCATGGCTTCATGTCAAAAACTGTTGGTACTATGACTAGGCAAAGCAAGTTGGAAGAAAATAGAAAATAAAGGTAGATGCAAATCAAGACTCATGGCAAGGATCTCAGCCCTGATTGAGCTAGAAGCCCAAAGGAGCAGGAGGAAACTGCTGGGTCAAAAAATAAAAACTGCCTGAATTAAAGCAAAGACTGATCAAAAGCGAAGAGTAACTGCTTTGTCTATTTTTCCCCTTTTGTTTCTATTCTGTGCAAAGGTATTGCTAGGCAGGAGAACAAAGGGCCAAACCTGATTCTATTTACCAGTTCACTGAATTAGCAAGCCTTGGGCTCTAAACTTGCAGTCAAAAACTTGGAGACAGAGACAGCAAATGAAGTAGTCAGAGCATGTCAAGAGGCCATTGAAGTACCATGTGCGTGCATGCGTGCTTCCCTGTCCCCACAGAAAACCTGTTGCCACCTCTAATCACAGATCTAGTTTCCAAAATTCAGCACAGATGCTGTGAGTAAAGGAGGTGGTGGGGCAGAATGTTGCCACAGAGACAATAAGCACATGCACATATGCTATTTCTACAGCCAATGGGCACAACTGTTGGCTGATACCATCTGTGGGGGAGAGCACAAGAAAGACTGCCGAGTCAGAGGGTCAGAAAGCACTGGAGGAGACTTGAGGGTACAGGGTAGGATTGTTGAGGAGTGGAGCACTGGGGGAGGATGTATGAGCCTGAAGAAGCAAAGCACTAGGGGAGGAATTCATTGCCAGCAGTAGTCCATCAGTTTATTTTTAAAAATGTGTATAGTGCCTTTCCCCGGTCTTTATCAGAGTCCCCAAAGCAGTGTATAAATCAGTATCATCATGGAAAAAACTAATCAATAGTAACATGCAATCAATCTCACCAATCTAAATCTGACATCATGATACATCAAAACAATAGTTTAAACAATCACCTAATCAAAGCCAAGGTGCCCTGAACTGGGAATAAAAGGGCTTTTGCCTTCATTACAATGATTAAGTAGTGTGGTTCCTAAAGAAACTTCAGGAGAAAACGATTCCACATAAGACAGAACATCAGAAAAAGCCCTAAATATATTTTGGGCTAGTCACATTTCCTGTAAAGGTGGCACATTTGACTGGAGCATAGTTCTCTCTTTTGCACATGCCAACCTGAACTATTAGACATATGAAGAGGCTCCTTCTCCTTCAGAACCCAAAAACCAAGGGTCAAAAGTTTAAATTTAGTTCTTTCTATTACAAGGAGCCAGAGAGGTTGGGGAAGGACTAGAACTTCTGGAATTGCTTGTTAGCATTCTCGCAGCATAATTTGTAGTATTTGTAGTTTATGCAAAAGTTTCAAAGGCAAGCTCACATAGGGCATTTCAGTAGTCTATATAATAGAATGCTAATAGATGCATTACCATTTTAAATACTTGCAGCTCTATGTATAGCCTCAATTATCTTAGTCTCAATTTGGCATAAGCTCCACTCATCACAGAAAAAAATGTGACTCAAGTCAGATCGATGTCCAGCTTAATCAAATTCCTGACCTACTAGTGATGACCACATTTACACTATCAATCATAATACCAGGATCCAAGCTTGTATAGATGGGTTTACACTTTCCCTAAGATCTTCTTTAAATCATACAAAGATAGTTTGAAAAGTTGACATGGCCTGGTCATTCCCGTCCTGACTGTGACTCGACAACCCCAAAAGTATCAATGGTCTAATTCTTCTTTAGTTCTGAATCCGTATTACTGGGCCTAAATTGACTTGCTAGCCCCTGCTGCAAATCTTCTTTCTTTGAAATAAAACAGAAGGCTAATATTTCTGCATCAAATGCAATGGAAAGCATGGCAACCTTCTTAAAAGAAGTACCTAATAATCTTGTTACCACCTTAAAGATTTCTCATGGTTTATTTTGAGCCTTGGCAATTGAGTTTATAAAGAGCATTTCTTTGCCTTGACTACTGTGGAAAGGTATTAATTTGTGGCCAGCCTCCTAACAGTTTCTTTTTAGGACAATTAGTTTTTCTCCAAAGCCACAGCAGATGGTATACCAATCTCTTTAAGGCCTTCAATTCCTCAGTAAACCAAGGATGCTTATTCTGCCTGATCCATTTCTGCTTCCAGGGTGCCATGTCATCCTAAGTTCGTGGAACTCTTCATTTCAGTGGTTGACTAGCTGTTGAAACATTTTTATATTATTCTGCAATCTGTCACACAAATGGTCAATATCAATTTTTCCTGTAGTCTTATATAATATAATGGTCAATCCTGTTCAATTATCCTTGGGTCTAATCTGCACTATTTAGTGCTTGAGACTCAGGAACCGGACTGCTGTGAAATATCCCCCAGAGCTGGCTTGTCATCCTTCCAGCTCCTGGGAACATCCTTGGGTGGGTGGGGGCAATGGTAAAGGACGTGGGAGGATGCCGGAGAGAAAACCTGCACCTTCAGCGATTGAGACTTCAGAGATGGACTGCTACTGTTCCTATCCCAGTGCTGTTCTGCACTCTTCCCGCTGTGTAAAGCATCCCCTGGAGTTGGCTTGTCATCCTGGAAGCATGCGTATACTCTGTCACACACATGAAGAAATGTGACAGAGGAGCTCCTTTGTGTATTTCCCCCTCTTATTTTGAAGTTTTCTTGACATGATTGCATAATGGCTGAAGATACTATCACCCAGGCAGCTGCATTGGAATTCCCTGTCACCCTTGGTTTTAGAAGGTATGGAAAACTATCTAATGTCAATCAACATAAAACTAAACAAATGCTATCAAAACAAATTCTTGTTTCTACACAGTCTGTGTCATCAGCAATTGTTCCATCTGCTCTAACTATATTACTCGTCAATGCACAATTCATTATTAAGAAATTGCCAGTTCATTTATGACAGATCTCATTTACAATACCTCCCCATAAATTGAATTACTAATTGGTGTAAATATCAGTATAAGTTCTACTATCGTACTCTATGATTTCAATTTAGTGGTTGATCAATATCCTCTCTATCAGTCTCCTGCGAGACCTTTTTGTATTCTATTTTTGCCTTAGGCTGGAATCAAATTGTCTGTTATTTCATCTATAAGCATGGTCACACTTTAAATCTTGTTTCTTAATTTCATGAGTTTTTTCCCCATTTAGCCACTCGTCTGTTACTGTGGAGATCACACCTTGGGCTGACCATTATTTCTCTCTCAACATTATGTTGCATTCTAATGAGAAAATTAAAACCTCTGATCATCATACTGTGTTTAAGCACGGTCATATTGAAATCGACCTAGGAATTATTTGATTCCCCTTCTTGATGATTAGTACAAACGATTTAAGTTTGGCAGAAAATACATGGCATTCAGCTCTCTAGTCTATAGCTGATGAAATAGCCCCTTAAGAGCACGTCATCTGTGTCACCTAAAGAAAGCATCTTGGTTTACTCAAACCTTAAAACGTGCCAAACAATCTTTGTAGACTGAAGCACCAGTAGCATAATCATTGAACCTAAATTCACTATGAAGCCTACCAATCTTTCTTAAGTTCCTATAGATCCATGATAAAGCAAAAAGACTGTATTATTCCTCAGGATTTATTCCTCTGGCAATAATCCATATGAACTGTTTTGGACAGTGAACCATCTCACCCAATCTCTGGTCAACTTATGCAATCAAGATGTTTTCATTTTATATTAATTAATTTTAGAATATTTCCATACTTGTTCTTTCCTGGTGAAAGCATATAGTATTTGTATAGATCAATGAAACAAAATCCTACTTTTATATATTTTGATTTGCATTTTTTACATATCAAAATGTGAAAAATGTATAATTGTGTGAAGACTTTTGTAAGACACCATTTAATTATAGTTTATTGTATTAATATCTGATTGTTGCATTTCTTGTTTTTATGTTGTAATCTGCCTTGAACTATTATGAAACATGGGATAGAAACAATAAATAAGTGAAGATGAATGAGGCATGGGGGACAGTGGGGAAGGGTGGGTCTAGAGTTAGGTAGCACTGGGGTAGGATGAGGCTGGAGTGGAAGAGCACTGGGAGAGGAATTTGAAGAAATGACTAAAAAGGGAAAACAGGGGCAGGGAAAAGTTGGGAGGGAATGAAAGGAGAAGATGGAGGACTGCAGTTCACTAAGCAGGTAGAAAAGGTAGAGCGTGTAGATGCAGTTGGGAAACAGAAAGGGATAGAAAAGGTAAGCAAGAAGTTGGGAGTGGAACTATAAGGGAGTAGGGGGAAAAGAATAATATGTAACAACCAATAAATGCCCTGCTGTGTAGCTTAAATGAGTTATTTCTAATACCCTATTTAACTGATAACTAGATAATTTTACTGACTAACAAATTTGAGTCTTGCTCATATATGATAAAGCAGTACCAGGCTAAAGAAATATTGCAGAGGATGACTACTAGAATTAATAAATGTACAAAGTAAGGAACCAGTGCAGGGTATTCCTATGCTAGAAACATGCTACTGTTGCTCTCTGCTTGTCCCTTGGGTTAGCAGCAGGATCTGCCTCCTGTGTCCTTGTGCTTGTGCTGCTGCCCAAGCAATGAGAAAACTGATAAGCTTGTGCACAGACAGGTGGAAGCATACATGTTTTCTACTGGTTACAGGATCTACAGTTTTTTGGAAGGTGATCCACCCCATTCTTTTTTTTTTTTTTTTTTTAATTCTTTATTTATTGATTTATATAATTATTACAAGAATCCACTTGTACAAGAATGTCCTACATACAGTATATAGGTAGTTATCTCACAAGAATATAGTCAAAAGAAATTAAATATATTGTATCTGTAGGATAATAAAAGTAAAACAGGAGAGCTTAACAATTGAGCGTTATTTAACCAGAAATATAATTATATATAATTAAAGAGGGTGACGTGAGAGGTTCCTCCGTTTATATTTTTACATACACCATAACAACCTGTCTACGTCGGGTTAGGATGAGAATCAAGAAAAGTCCTCAAATGTATAGGATCTTGAAATACATATCGCTTTCCCTGAAAAACCAAACATTTACATGGGAATTGAAGTCTAAAAGATATTCCCTTCTGTAAAGCCTCTCCTCTCATCTCGAGGAAACTTTTCCTCCTCATTTGGGTTTGTTTTACCAGGTCTTGGTAACACCAAACATTTTGGCCAAAAAAACAACGTCTGGCTGTTTCTAAAGTAATTTTTAAAGACATTATTTTTGTCCATTAGGAAAGTAAATGTGACTAGTAAAGGTCTTCTACACGAAACAGTCATTTCTTGGGATGAATTCAGAAGATTTGACAATTCTGGTATATCTTGTTGTTCACTTTCTTCTTTTTTATTTGAATAAAGATAGTAAGCTTTGGATATCATAGGCTTCAGTTCCTCCGGGATTTTCAATATTTGAGAGACATAGAGCTTAAAAAGATCTACTGGGGAAATATTTTTCAAAACAGGGAAATTTAGAAATCTTAAGTTATGAGCTCTCAAAATGTTCTCAACTTTTTCTATTCTTTTATCAAATTCCAGTTCCTTTTGAATTATCACTGAATTCACTTGCTCCACTGACTCGATTTTCTCTTCCAGCTTTACAATTTTATCTTTCTGTGTTTTTATTTCTATTGCATTGTCCTTAACTTGCTGTTTAGTCTCAATTACTTCTTTGGTAAGTCCCAAAATTGCTTTTTCCAAAGATTGGAGAGCTTTCCAGATAATGTTTAATGATATCTCAGGTTCTGCTGTTGTATTTATTTGTAATAGATTATCCTGAGCCCCAACTTCACCCCTGCAGGCTGCTAGACCAACGCCATTACCAGGCTCCACTGTTCTTAACCTGGCTTCGAGACCAAGACCCGTGCTTTCCTCCCCTTCTCCGGGTTTTACCTTGTCTCCGTGCTCCTGCATGTTAAGACCTTTTCTTTCCCCAGCCTGCCGAGGTAGTGCAGCCTCTCCTCGGATCACCTCCGTTGGGCTCCCTTCACTCCGCTGGCCGTTTTCTTCCTCGTGGCCTGGTTGCGTTGGTCTCTCCGGTGAGCCGGGGCTGAGAGATATTTCGGTCGGGGACGTTGGCTCACGCTCCTGAGCACTTTCCCCAGCGACCTTCACACCCGGCGTTAACGGAGGGGCTGCAGCAAAGAAACTCCCGATAGTCGGCTGTGATGGCTCCAGCGGTGTAGAGGTATTTTCTCCGGTCTTTACCCGGGCTTTACGTTTGGTATGCGGCATGTTTGCAATGTTCCAACAGAAATTCTCAGGAGCTCCTACCGCTGCGTCCGCTCACGGCGCCATCTTGGAAAGCTCCCCCGATCCACCCCATTCTAACATAAGTAACATAAGAAAATGCCATACTGGGTCAGACCAAGGGTCCATCAAGCCCAGCATCCTGTTTCCAGCAGTGGTCAATCCAGGCCATAAGAACCTGGCAAGTACCCAAAAACTAAGTCTATTCCATGTTACCATTGCTAATGGCAGTGGCTATTCTCTAAGTGAACTTAATAGCAGGTAATGGACTTCTCCTCCAAGAACTTATCCAATCCTTTTTTAAACACAGCTATACTAACTGCACTAACCACATCCTCTGGCAACAAATTCCAGAGTTTAATTGTGCGCTGAGTAAAAAAGAACTTTCTCCGACTAGTTTTAAATGTGCCACATGCTAGCTTCATGGAATGCCCCCTAGTCTTTCTACTATCCGAAAGAGTAAATAACCGATTCACATCCACCGGTTCTAGACCTCTCAGTACTCACAGAACTTGCAAGTGAGGGACTGTCTGCCTTGGAGATACCAATTAAAACAGTAACTTTGTGGTGCAATGACATCTTCTTGGTGAACCTCCTATGGAATCTGGTCTGCTGGTTGTTCCGTTGACTATCAATTCCCCCTAGCCACAAAATCTGATTCAAGATACCCCTCAGACTCCACCCTACACTGGACCAACCAGAACCTCATGGTGGTAGAGCTTTTCCTGCTGGAGAGATCTGAAGGAAACCTTTGGGCAGCAGAAGCTACCCGAACAGAGAGACCAGACCTCTCCTCCTCCAGCACCACTGCCGCAGCCTTTCTAGTGCTATGGATAGCAGCGGGGTGTGACCTAAAGAAACTGTCAATCTGAGGACCTAGGTGTTGGGGATTCCGAAGGGGAAGTGACCCTTTTCCTCATCATTGCAGTCTAAACATGCAAACAGCAGCAAATGTTCTGCCTTCAGCTATTATTCCTTAGCTTTAGTGGCTATGCAGTCAGTTAAACCATATTCCCAGCTTCAGACAACAGAAAAAACACAAACTGATTAGATGAGATGAGGCTAATCAGCCTGGAAACTACAGACTGATTAACTTTCCCACCACCAAGATGAGACTAATGGAGAATCCTGAAGGAAAGAATAGTGAATTATCCAAAGGATGCCACTTGACTTTGGGTCCAAGCTCTGAATCTTTTATGTACCTAGCAATGCCTCTACCAAATATGATCGCATTACTCCAATATTATGTACATTACACTGGCTACCGTTGGATTATAGGATACAATATAAAATACTGATGATAATCCATAATGATTAATCAAAGACGCTCCTCATTGCATTAACTCATTACTCAATCTGTCATCCAGCCAAACGTCTATGCTCAGAGGGCCAATACATACTCAACATTCCAGCTTCAAATTAGTGAGATTGTCAGAAGTAAGAGAAAGGATGCTTTCTAGAAGAGGTGCAATGCTGTGGAATTAGCTCCCCTTGAATCTCCGTAAATAAGGCTGTGGGAAGACCTTTAAAAAAGGTCTATAAATATTTTAAAACAAATAAATATATTTTTATGACTATTAAGATGTTCAGGAATCTTGTCTTCTCTGACTTTATGAGGACATAACTTCTGTGGGAATGGCAACATGGAAATATTTGAATATATAAACTTTTATATTTGCAATAATTGGAAATCATGTGTGCATTTTTGGAACCAATGAGATCCTGTTGTAGTTATATTAAAAAAAACAAATAGAATTAAAAAAAAAACAACCCGAATTGCAAATATGAGAATGCCTTCAATCCCCTTACACAAATTAAACTCTTACCCTTGATGCTCTCAAGCAGAAACCCCTTTTTGAAGTAAGCTAGTGCAAGTGCTGTGATGTCATCAAACTTGGTGAGAGGAGATGATGTATAAGCCTGAATGGCTTTATCAGGCTGACCTATAGAGCTGAGAAGAAAATTTTAAAACGTTACTTTGATGTTGTGATCAGGGTCATCTACACACTACATAGGGTCCCAGTCCACAAACATAACGAGCAATGATTTAATGTACCAAGGTTTGCAGAATGACTAGCAGGAACCCATTTATACAAGGCAGTGAAACACGATGAGAGAAGAGACATTAAATCAGTAGTAATGTGGTATGGTTTGAAGCATCAAATGAAAACCATTAGTTCTTTGGGCGTTTTGTTTGATGCAGTTGGTAAAAGCAGGGCTTTAAACACATGATCACATCCATTTGAAAACAATGGAGAAAATCTGAAGAGTGAAAGAGAATCCAATAAAACCAAGACTTAATTTGTTTAGTTGTTTTACTCATTTTTAAGTCCATTTGCAAAATTTATTGTATGTGCTCTGTCTGGATTTGTTACATGAGGGCATTTAACTCCACTGAACCTCCTGATGTAACTACATCTACACTACTTGGCTTTTAAATAGAAGAACCAGTATAATATACCTAAGGTCCTTCATTTTCCATTTAAACTGATTTTCACCCATAAATTCCCAAAGTTTTCCCAACAGTGATAATTAGTTTAACCTGATTTTCACCCTAATTTTAGACTGATTAAAAAGCAGCAACTGCTGAAAGCCAGTGTGGGCCACAGCACCTACTGCATTTCAAGTCCTGCCCCTCATCAGTGAAAGTACTTGTTCACTAGTGTCTCTGATATGCCACTGGAGAGCAAATCCAGCCTTTCCTTCCCCCTAAACAGCCAAAATGCCTGCTGCTTGGTACCACCAACACAGCATTTGAAGTAGACCATACCCACCAGAAGCATTTGCCAGCAGGCTCCCTGGCCCCACACAAAAGCAGAAGTGTGGTGCTGCAGAATACGGGAGCCTCAGTAAGCCTGCTGCCGAAGGAGAGAGGAGAATCCTGGAGCCACCACATAAGGAAGAATGTTTTTGCAATGGGGGAGGGGCGAAGGAGGAGATTCTCAGGGATGTGGGGAGAGAAAGGGACATGCTAGGGTTGGGGGTAGAGATAGGGATGCTGCTGAATGAGTAAGTGGAAAAATCTGCTTAATATTGTTCTATTGTACTGGCTTCTGTCCACCAAAATAAACAGTGATATTACCCCGAAAAATAACGAGTCCCATTTTCCACTGATTTTCCTTGTTTTTGTTCTTGTCATAATAAACCCTGATAAATTCCCAGGAAAAATTAAAAAAAAAAGAAAAAATCAAAAATTAAGATCCTAAAATGCTATTAGGAGCTAATGTAATATTTTATGCATTGGAGCCGAATATGCACATATATGCAAGATCTCTTTATTACAATAATTTGTATATTTTTAAAATCAACTTGCATTTAAAAATGTTACATCAATTATATATCTAGATAGCTTTCAGGCTTAAAGATATTTGTTCATTATATTCAGCTTTTTTTTTTATATTATATTCTCACACATGCAAATCTGCACTTTGCTTTTCCTTGTATCTACTGTTATTTCACTAGTTAAGAGCATCTAGTTTATGCTAAAAATTCCCTTAGGAAAATGCATCAATTAGACCCAGATGTAGCCTATCCCAGAACCTTACCACTGAGAATGTAAAAATCATTTCAATTTTCAAGCATATCAGCTTATATCCAATGAAGCTATCATTCCTATCTCTGTTGAATTGCTTCACTTGCACAGTTTTCTTAAGTACAATGCATTCTCTCTCCCTTAGACTTGTTTTCTGTATTTAAAAACATGTCTGCAAACAAGGAACTACATACATCCTTTCTACAATATATCAGGCTGTGTACACAATTTACATCCTCTATATTCCATCTGTTTGAAATAGAAGGAAAACACTTCAAATTAATGCATGATTGTTTCTCTTTCTTTCATTACTATATTACTCAGGACCATACTAAGTAGGAGATATAATCATATTTAATTTGTAGAATTCTAGGTAATGGGCTTGATAAATACTATTTACAGTGACATGTTAACTATATACAAGGTTGAAACATTTCTCCAGTATTTACATACCAGGAACACAATGCACTTATGTACTCCTGCTGCTGCCTCCCCCATCTCAAGCTAGGGAGACAGATGGCAGGAGAACATGGTGAGTGCACACCTCTGGTGTGTCTCTCCTAAATCCCTCCCCTGCTGCAGAGTCCTCTCTCTGCCTTCCCAGATCCTGACTGATGTTGAAGACACTGTCTGCTCCTCTTGGAATCTGACTGAGGCCTAAAATTCTGCCTGCTTCTCTAGGGCCCTGACTGGGACCTAAAGACAGACACCGTCTTGCTCACCAAAAAAAAATCCACCCACCCCAAGTGAGCAGGGAAACAATTTCTCTAAACTTGACTATACTACACTAATTAAAAAAAAAAAAAAAAAAGGGCAAACTGATACAACAGGGTACTTCAATGAAGGGAAGTACCTGTCCTCCCATACTGTAAATTATCTTATTTCTTGAACAAAACTATGCCAATAGGCAAACATTCAACACCTAATACTCATTCCAGCTTTAGGATGTAAGAATGTTTTTGAATTCTGTATTCGGTCTGAATAAAAATATGTATTTTAACAATGGGGGTGCATGTGTTAAAGAAAGGGCACGGTGTCTTCCAACACAGACTGGCAAACCTACGGAGGAGGTCTTTAATCTAGGATCATCAGGGATAGGTGTACAAAACATTAAAGTAAAACATTAAATACTTGTGTAAAAAAAAAAAAAAAAAGGGAAAAAAAGGGCAACATCTGGAAAGCTATGTACACTAAAGCTTATAGTATGGGGAAAAAAAGTCCTGGATCTAGAAGGAATCACAGAAGAAGCTGATTTGGATCTGTGGCTGCTATGGAGACATGGCACATGGAAAACCATCACTGAGATATAGTTATGCCAGGTTACAATCTACTCAGAAAAGACTGAATAGGAAGGAAGGAAGGAGGCTGGCAGTATATATAGAAAATATTAAAACAATGGAATTGCAGGGCATTTAAGGTAAGGAGGAGGCACTGTGGGTTAATCTGGAAACAAGGAATAAAAAAGCAAGTTTGCTTACCGTAAATGGTGTTTTCCGTAGATAGCAGGGTGAATTAGCCATGCTGCCTGGGGGAACGTCCTCTGGTCCCCTAGGTGGCGGAGCTCCTCAAAACAGAGCTTTATATGCCTATGTGTATCCTCTCCCATGCGGCTCCCAGCTTGCCTCAGTCTGTTATCCAAGCTTGTACTGCACTGTTAGGAGACGGTCCAGAGAGGCGGGTGGGTTAGCATGGCTAATTCACTGTGCTATCTATGGAAAACACCATTTACGGTAAGCAAACTTGCTTTTTCCCTCTGCAGATAAGCAGGCTGAATTAGCCATGTTGCCTGGGGAGTCCCCAGCTGGAAGGTTGACCGGTCTCATGGTCCCTGAAGTGGTGCGCAGTCCATTCCGGTCCTTGTAGGAGGTGCGCTCAACCTGGTACTCTGGTGCAGACAGTCTCTTTAGTTGTTCCTGACAGAAGGATGGCTCGACTCACCACAACATCTGTAGCTGCCTGCCGGTTGAGACAATAATGTGAAGTGAAAGAATGCAGGGATGACCACGTTGCAGTTTTGCATATGTCCTGTATAGGCACCTCGCTTAGGTGGGCGATGGAAGCTGCCATTGCTCTGAGTTGGTGGGCCTTTGGTGAGGAAGACAGGGTTTCCGCTCTTTTGCTGTAACAGAACAGGATGCATTGGGAGATCCAAGATGATAGGGTTCTCTTGGAGACGGGCAGTCTGGGGGTGTTCAGGTTCAAGGAGACAGAGTTGGGAGGGCCTAGATTCTAGATGTGTGCACCGTTTGTAGTAAAGCCAAGGCATGCTTGCAATCCAACGTGTAAAGCCGTCTTTCCATTTCAGATTTGTGCAGCTTCGGGAAGAAGGTAGGTAAGGTGATTGTCTGGATGAGGTGGAATGCTGATACCACCTTGGGGAGGAAGGACGGATGAATTCTTAATGTCACCTGAAATTCTGCATGACAGGGTAGTGCTCCGCACCCATCCTAAATTTTTACCAAAGGTAGTATCAGAATTTCATATTAATCAATCTATCATCCTACCTACTTTCTTTCCCCATTCAAACCCAAGAGAAAGGCTCTCCATTCCTTGGACTGTAAACGTGCCCTAGCCTTCTATCTATAGCGCTCATCATCCCACAGGAAATCCACTCAATTATTGTGTCTTTCGATACCATCAAATTGGGAAATCCAGTGGGAAAGCAGACCCTCTCCTCCTGGTTGGCAGACTGTATCTCCTTTTGCTACCAGCAAGCAAGCATTCCGCTGCAAGACCATGTGAAAGCACACTCTATCAGGGCCATGGCGACATCAGAAAACACAAGAACTCCAGGTATAGTGAATAATGGACCAACACTTGCAGTTCACTGACCCTCCTTGCTGAGGTGATGGCGATGAGGAAGAGGTCTTTCCAGGAGATACACCTCATATGACTACTGTCCAGAAGTTCAAAGGGTGGGAGCATCAACTGTTCTAGAACTAGGTTGAGATCCCATGGAAATGGTGGCTTCTGAACCAGCGGGCGCAGCTGTAGAATGCCCTTCTTGAATCTAGAAACGAGCGGGTGGCTTGACACCGGGAAGCCATCATGAGGGAGGTGGTAAGCTGCGATAGCGCTGACATGTATTCTGACAGATGCTGTTGAGAGTCCTGCCTGGTATAGAGTGTGGAGGTATTCCAGCAGGCATTCTGGAAGGCAGGAAAAGGGGTCTAACTCTGTGCTCACCACACCACTTAGAGCAGTGATTTTCAACCATTTTTGAGTCGCGGCACACTTTTTACACTTAAAAAATCCCGGGGCACACCACCAACCAAAATGGCACAAAATGACACTAAAACAGTACATATTATACATATGTTTAAAAATATAGATTCTAAATGTATCTATACTCATTCAGTGTGAAACCTGGGCCTGTTTCGATGAACACAAAAGGGATATCCTGGCAGGAATGGTGGAAAGACACACACGAAGCTCTTCCTCAACAGTTCTCAGTCTCTCCCTGTTTTTAGTTTTTATGGCAGTCAAGCTTGAGAAGCCCAGCTCACATAGATATGTGGTTGAAAATGGGAGCAATGTCAAAATAGCTTTGTTGGCCAGAATGGGGAACTCCTTGGCAACAGATAACCAAAAACTGTCTAAAGGAAGATCAGCAAACTTTAGCTTTAAACCGCGATCTTGCTTCAGTTCAATGAGTTCCTCTTGCTCCTTTAAAGTCATGTCCTTTCCAGCAACGGATAATGAACTGTATGGGTCCCTAACCCAGTCAAGGCATTCTGTGAAGGCTGAAGAGAAATAAAACGACAATTTCTCCTCAAGAGTTTTCAAATGTCTGCCAATCACCTCGCACATTGCAGCAGTGTTGCCATCATGCAGTTTCTCGGTGAGCGGGAACATCTGAAGGTTGCCACCCTGAACATGTTGTTGCCAGAGCTGCACCTTTAAACGGAATCCGTTCATTTTATCAGTGCTTGTAAGCAGGTTTTCATTTCGGCCTTGCATCCGTGTGTTCAGTTCATTCAGATATTGAAATATATCAGCCAGGTATGCCAGCTTTGTACACCACTCATCACTTGCAAGCAGCTTTGAAAAATCGGACCTCTCGTTTGTCAGAAATATTTTAAGTTCCTCTCGCAATTCATACACACGGGCCAGCACTTTGCCGCGTGACAGCCACCGGACCTCCGTGTGGAGCAATAAGATTTTATGTTCCGCTTCCATTTCTGTACACAAAGACGCAAATAAGCGACATCGCAAAGGTCGCATCTTCACAAAGTTCACTATGCGCACAACATCATCCAACACAGGAACTAGATCTGCTGGTAAGGTCTTTGCAACGAGGGCCTCACGGTGCAAGAAACAGTGGGTAACAAGAACATCTGGGTTTCTTTCTTTAACCCTACTTACAAAGCCTTTGATGCGCCCGACCATGGCTGCGGCTCCATCAGTGCAGACACCTGTGCAGTTTTCCCATGTAAGCCCACTTTTATCAAGATATTCCGATGTGACCTGGAATATTACCTCTCCTGTTGATTTTTCTGGCAGTGCCTTGCAAAATAGGAAGTTTTCTCTAATGGCTTCTCCATCCACAAAACGCACATTGGCCAACAGCTGACAATGTCCACTGATATCCGTCGACTCATCAAGTTGCAAGGCAAATTTCTTACTGATGCGCACCTTTTCCAAAACAACTGTTTCAATGTCAGCAGACATGTCATCAATCCGTCTGGAAATTGTGTTATCAGAGAGAGGCACTTTAGCTATCTCTTTGGCTGCGTCAGGGCCAAGCATCTCATTTACAATAGCTTTACAAGCTGGTAGTATTAATGTTTCTGCCACAGTGTGAGACTTTTTTGATTTAGCTATGAGTTCAGCAAGGTAGCTAGCTTTGAGGGCTCTCTCATTTACCTGTGTGCTTTTTCTCAAAAAAGCTTCTCTCTCATTGTTTGTACGTAAGCGTACAAAATACTCCATCGGCTTGTTTTGAACGGAAGAGTGTTTCGTTTGGAGATGGCGTTTAAGCTTGCTTGGCACCATGGCGCTATTGGATAGCTTCTCACCACACACCAAGCACAGTGGTGTTGGTGCTGTCGCATCCCCAGTGAAAGTAAATCCAAATGAAAGATAGCTTTCACTGTATTGCCTTGAGCTCACCGTCTTGTCTTTTTTCTTTTGTCGACCTCTCATACTAGGGCCTTCATCTAGGTCAGAATTATGTCCAGGGTCTTGTTCGGCATTTGCCTTTTCCATTCTCAAATACTTCTCCATCACTGCTGAGATAGTGTGCGCAGCCACACACTAAAATAGAAGAGTATTACATTATCTGCCACACTTAAAGGACCTCTGCCAAGCATATACTGCAATATAAAGGGGTACAATGAGAAATACTATGGTCATGAGGCCAGAGTACAAGTACCAGCTCGGTGATGTCATTAAGTCGCGCGAGCGTTCAAAGCTCGCGCATGTGTTATTGTACACGGCTCCTACACTGTAGGAAGCGTGACTGCGCATCGTAGGGGAACAAAACACAGGGGGCACTATAGTTTGGGGAACTTTCCCCGCGGCACACCCGACCATGTGTCGCGGCACACTAGTGTACCGCGGCACACTGGTTGAAAATCACTGACTTAGAGTACCTGATCTACTTGGCTTGGTAGTTTTTTCTGGTAGAGTACGTCCAGGAGGACACCAGTACATCTTGAATTGGTAATGGTAGGTTTAGGTATGTTAATACTGTCCTTTCAATCTCCACGCTGACAGATAGAGGAAAGACAGCATGGGGTGAAGAAGGGACCCTCTGTCCTGTGACATCAGGTTCCAAGCATGCCCGAGGGGTACTGGCTGCCTGATTGATAGCTGACTAGGTAGGTGTACCACAGTTGCCTGGGCCAAGCCAAAGCTATGAGAATGAGATCTGTTCTGTCTGTGATGACCTTCTGGACGGTCCTTGATAGGAGCTTTACTCATTCCTCCATCCTGTGCTAGGCAGTGCTTACTGGGGTAGACGGAACAGAACATGGGCACTTTCTTGTGTTTTCTGTGGTGAAGAGATCTATGGAAGGGTGGCCCCACACTTGAAAGACGCGGTCTGCCACCTCCTGGTTGAGTTTCCATTCGTGGGGATGGAAAATCCTACTGAGTCTGTCTGCTCTTGAGTTTACTATACCGGGGAGATAAGTTGCTTGGAGTGCAATGGACTCCCCTTCCGCCCATTCCAAGATGCATATGGCATCTCGGCAGAGCTTCCATGAACTGGACCCCCCTTCTTTATGTAGAACATCGCCACTGTTTGTCTGTGTGGACCATGACTGTCTTCCCCCATAGGTTGTACCTGAACGTGCGCAAGGTATACCTGATCGCTTGCAGTTCCAACAGGTTTATTTGCTGCATTTTCTCCCGGTCGGATCATTGGCCTTGGGTTTGAAACTGATCTGTGTAGGCTCCCCAGCCTCTGCATTCCCATGAACAGTGACTTAGGGTGCAGCTTTCACTGGAGATAGCAGAGTTGCTTACCTGTAACAGGTATTATCACAGGACAGCAGGATGGATGCCCAATCATGGATGGAGCCCAATCATGGAATACTTTTGTCAAAGTTTCTAGAACTTTGACTGGCACCTACTGGGCATGCCCATCATGGCACCAACCCTGCATCCAGCAGGGGTCCCCCTTCAGTCTCGTGTATAGTAAAAAGTACGTGCCAAAAATAAAATAATAAAACGAGAAAGAACCCAACTCCGTGGGGTGGCGGCAGGTTTCGTGAGGAGTAACATCCTGCTGTCCTTTGAGAACACCTGTTACAGGTAAGCAACTCTGCTTTCTCACAGGACAAGCAGAATGGTAGTCCTCATATATGGGTGAACAGCAAGCTGAGGATGCCCAAGCAATGCACCAAATGGACCCAAAGATGTGCAACAGGCACTACAACAGGGGTGGAAATTTGGTTAGGAGGTTATCCTGAAACCCTGAATGGGTCGCTGGAAGGATGTTGGGAAGTTAGACTAAAAATAAATTGCGAAGAATCGACTGGCCAAAGATGGAATCTTGCCGGCCAGCCTTATCTAAGCAATAATGGGCTGTGAAAGTATGGAGGGAGCTCCAGGTAGCAGCCAGCAAGCGGCACTGAACGGAGGTGCACTACTGATGTCGCCATGGCCCTGATAGAGTGTGCTTTCACATGGTCTTGCAGCGGAATGCTTGCTTGCTGGTAGCAAAAGGAGATACAGTCTGCCAACCAGGAGGAGAGGGTCTGCTTTCCCACTGGATTTCCCAATTTGATGGTATCGAAAGACACAATAATTGAGTGGATTTCCTGTGGGATGATGAGCGCTATAGATAGAAGGCTAGGGCACGTTTACAGTCCAAGGAATGGAGAGCCTTTCTCTTGGGTTTGAATGGGGAAAGAAAGTAGGTAGGATGATAGATTGATTAATATGAAATTCTGATACTACCTTTGGTAAAAATTTAGGATGGGTGCGGAGCACTACCCTGTCATGCAGAATTTTAGTGTAAGGCGGGTAGATGACTAATGCCTGCAACTCATTAATTCTGCGAGTGGATGTTATAGCAAGAAGAAAGATCACCTACATTGAGGTCCCAAGCAGGGGCCGGAGGGGGCAGTGGTGGTTTTAGGTGGAGCAAGCCTCACATGAAGCACTACTAAGGGTTGTTTTGAGAGAGAAACATCTCCCACGCCGTTATGAAACGTGGCAACCGCACTTACGTGCACCCTGATGGAGGCCTGACTCTGACAGGTGCCAGAGATAGTCCAGGAACTTCGCAGTGGAACAAGTGAAGGGTTCTATGGACATGGAAATGCACCAGACCGTAAACCTCTTCCATTTAGAACAATAAGCCCGTCAGGGACAGGGCCTGGATGTTGGGGTGGCGCAGGTACCTGTCATTCTGAGTTATCAGAAGTGGATCCTTCCCCAGAGGTTTGTGCTGGAGTACTGATAGGTCGTAGAGGATTGGAAACCACACCTGGCGTGGCCAGTGAGGGGCTATCAGAATCATTAAGCCCTTGTCCCTCTGTAATGTCAGAAGAGTCTTTGATGACTGGAAGTGGAGGCTAAGCGGAGAGACCGCTGGCCCACGAGAGGACGAAAGCGTCCCTCGCTGTGAGTGGTGGCTGAGAATGAGTGAGCAGACGTTCTCTGCTTTGTGGTTGTGGACTGATGCAAAGAGGGTAACCTCAACATTGGAATATTGTATCCACTACGTGGGGTTGAGACCACGTGTGTGGATGAAATGTGCGACTCAACCTGTCCGCTAGTACATTGTCCACGCCCGCCAAGTAGGTGGCTCTGAGGTACATTGAGTGGGAAAGGGCCCACGCCCATATCTGTGCAGCTTCCTGACACAGGAGATAGGAGCCCGTTCCCCCTTGCTTGTTGATGTACCACATCGCCACCTGATTGTCTGTTTGAATCAGGATGGCCTTGTTTGAGAGGCAATCCTGAAAAACCCTGAGGGCATATCTGATCGCCAGAAGCTCCAGGAAATTTATCTGATGTTTGGCTTCCTCTGGAGACCAGGTTCCCTGAGTCTGCAGGTCGCAGACATGAGCACCCCACTCTAGGTTGGAGGCATCTGTCGTCAAGGTAATCTGAAGTTCTGAAGTCTGAAAGGGAAGGCCTTGAAGGAGGTTGGAGTGTTGCATCCACCAGGCCAGAGACAGGCGGAGCTGCTTGGTAACGTGAACAATGCTGGACACTGGATGATAAGCTTGAGCCCACTGGGATTGCAGGGTCCACTGTGCTACTCTCATGGCTAGGCGGGCCATCGGAGTGACATGTACTGAGGATTTTATGTGCCCCAGCAAAGTGAGAAAATGACGAGCTGTTGAGTAAACTCTAGTCTGGAGGTAATGCGCTAGGGACGCGAGAGTGTGGGCTCAATCCCGAGAGCGGAAGGTTTTCGCCTATACGGTGTCAAGGTCGGCCCCTATGAAAGATAGGGTTTGAGATGGAACTAGCTTGGACATGGGATAGTTGATCAGAAACCCCAGGGAGAGTAGTGTATGAAGAGTCAGACACAAAGAGCTAGTGCATCCTGCTGAGTCGGAGCCCTTAGCAACCAGTCATCAAGATAAGGGTAGACATGGACACCTTGACCCCTGAGGTAGGCTGCGACCACTACGAGGCACTTGGTGAAGACCAGCGGAGCAGATGCTAGGCCGAAAGGCAGTACTTGGTACTGGAAGTGACGAGGGCCGACTAGGAACCAAAGGAATTTGCGATGAGATGGAGTGATCGAGATGTGTGTATATGCGTCTTGGAGATCCAGAGAGCAAAGCCAATCTCCTCTTTGCAGAAGAGGAAGAAGAGCCCAAGGTTATCATCCTGAACTTTTCCCTTTGTAGATACTTGTTTAAGGCATGAAGGTCCAAGATTGGACAAATGCCACCTGACTTTTTTGGTATGAGGAAATACCGGGAATAGAACCCCTGCCCCTGTTGGGAGAGGGGCACTGGCTCTATTGCCCGGGATTTGAGAAGGGTTGAAATCTCCTCTTCAAGAAGAGGAGAGTGGTCGGACGATCCCCCCACGTCAGCCGAGGTGGGGAGTCTGCCAGCATAGTGAGGAAGTTGAGGTGATAACTGAGTCACTACAGCTAGTACCCATTGATCTGTGGTGATCATGTGCCATATGCTGGTGAACTGGCACAACTAACTGCCAATGGATACAGATTTATTTATTTATTTAAAAGTTTTTTATATTCTGAAGTATAGCTGAATGCCTTCATTCCGGTTTACAGGTCAAACAACTTATTACAATATGAGAAACAACTGCTATAACACGACGTAATACAAATTGGAAACAAGTAACCAGATAAGGAATAACATATATAACCTCGTCTTACAAGTTTTGGATAGCTGGGGATAATACATCTTGTTGATAAAACTTGAAATTAGTGATAATAAATAAATCGTGATAATAATAAATCTTGTTAATAAATCTTGGATTCGTGAATTAAGCATGCAAATGGAAATTGATTGACAATATTTGAAAATGAGATGGAAGAGGAGGTTGAGATGGAAGAGGAGGTTGGATTTGATCTCCGGGGAGGAGTCAAAATCCTGATGCTGGTCCCGGCTGAAGGGCTGGCTCTGTCTTTTGAGGATGGGACTGCCTGGACTGACCTTTCTGGTAAGGCCTGGAAGGGTGACCCCAAGAAGCAGGAGGATAATGTTAATGTTAATGGGCTTTCACACCCGATTAAAAGAAACAAAATCTTATCCTCTTTACATTCCTTACACTCTGATGTAGTTTTTCTATAGGAGACTCATCTCTCAATAATGGAATCTCAGAAGTTAAAACAGGTATGTTTTGGGGAGATCATATTTAGTCCTGCTTTCCACAAGAAACGTGGTGTAGCCATTTTATTTAATAAGAATCTTGGATTTTCTCTCTCTCACAATAAAATAGATACTGAATGTCGCTGGGTGTCAGTCCAGGCCTCCATTGGTGGCGAATCTTTTCATTTTATTAACATATATGCCCCTAATACTGATAACGCAATCTTTTTTCAAATGATTTCTGAGCAGCTATTAACTGAAATCGCAGCCTATTTAGTCCTGGTAGGTGACTTTAACCAACCATTACATCTTATCCTGCATAGACAGCCTAGAGCTTCCACCTCTCAAACCAAAACCCACAAAACTATACATGATTTAATAGCCAATTTAGCTCTCGTAGAGCCCTGGAGGATCTTACATCCTACCGATAAAGATTATAGCTTTTTTTCTGCTCCCCATTTAACTTATTCCAGTATAGACTAATTTTTGACTTCAGGTTGTTTATTGCCAAGTGTTAATGTGGCCTTAATAAAACCTATTTTAGTCTCAGGCCACATGGCGGTTACTTTTTCCATCAGTTTGCCTTCCATGCCTAAAGGGGACTGCTTATAGAGATTTAACCCTGTGCTTTTAGAGGACAAAGGTTTTAAAATTCATATTAAAAAGAAGATCGAGGAGTATGAATGAAACCCCCGAAGTGGCTCCTCCTATGATTTGGGCAGCCTTTAAAGCAACCATTTGGGGTGAAATTATCAGCTATAACATTAAAATTAAGCGACAGCAGAACTTGAAACTCCAAGAACTACGTAATTTAATAGAACGCTTGGAAAAAGACCATATTTCTCAATCGTCCTCTCCTTCTCTCCTCAAATTAGAGAAAGCTAAGTATGAATATAACAACTTCTGAGCTCTCATGCCGGTAAGTCTCTTTTCTCTCAAAATGTGGTAAACTATGCAGAAAATAATAAATGTGAACACTTGCTTGATAATTATCTGAAAAGGAAGAGAGAAAAGAAGCGCATAGTTGTCATTCGTACCAGCAGCAATGAGACCATGGTTTCAGATTCAGACAGTATTTGCTTTTCGATCTTTTTATGAAGATTTATATAAATCTGAAATGGCTGCACCCATTTCTGTAATGCAAACTTTTCTTTCACAGCTTTCTCATTCCACAATTACACCTGAACACATGAGGACGCTGGATCTCCCAATCAACAAAGCTGAAATTACCGTGGCTGTGACCTCTCTCCACTCTGGAAAAGCACCTGGCCCGGATGGATTTTCTTCAGACTTCTCTTCTGCATTTCAAAAGTAGTTTAACTCCTAAATTATCACAGCTTGAGTCGCTTCCCATTTTCCAGACATTTTCCCTGTTTTTTTCAGAGGCATGTGTCATGGTAATCCCTAAACCAGGCAGGGATCCTCAGCTTATCACCAATTACTGTCCCATCTCACTTTTAAATATGGACTACAAGCTTTTAACTAAAGTCCTGGCTTCTAGGATGGCGCGAATTATTGGACAGGTTGTCCACCCTGATCAAACTGGTTTCATTAAAAATAGATTAATCTCCAGCAATACTCTGACATTTTTCCATGTTTTGGAGGGGGCAAAGTCCGTTTCATACCTGGTCATTGCCCTTTGCCTAGATGTTGAAAAAGTGTTCGATAGAGTAGAGTGGCCATATCTTTTTGAGGTATTAAAATGGTTTGTTTTGGCCCTTCTTTTCTCACATGGATTCAATTACTTTATCACAACTCATCTGCCTTTTTATATCTGAACAACAAAATGTCCCTCCTGTTTCACTCTCGGGAGAGGCATGCGACAAGGCTGCCCTCTGTCTCTGCTTCTTTTTAATTTGGCTCTTGAACCACTTTTAATAGCAAGCAGAGGTGCAGTGGATATTGAAGATCTGAGATTTGGTGATAACTCATACAAGCTTTTGGGCTTATGCTGATGATGCCCTTTATTTGTCTAACCCTGCTACATCCTTACTACTGTTACTTTCTTTGATCTCACACTATTCTCCTTTTTCTGGATATAAGGTTAACTGGCAAAACCGAATTATTCCCACTCAATTCCTTTGGTATACATGCAGACCTCTCTAATTTTCCATTTCAAGTATCCACCAAATGTCTCAAATACTTGGGCATTTTGTTCTTCTCCGATACTACACATACCCTCTCTCACTGTTCATCAGCTTTATTACAAATGTTATGAGATGAGGCCTTGTGGTGGGCACCCTTGCACCTGACCTGGTCACTTAGACA
Source organism: Rhinatrema bivittatum (assembly GCF_901001135.1). Taxonomy (NCBI): domain Eukaryota; kingdom Metazoa; phylum Chordata; class Amphibia; order Gymnophiona; family Rhinatrematidae; genus Rhinatrema; species Rhinatrema bivittatum. The sequence goes on along the minus strand of NC_042615.1, from coordinate 651,801,396 downwards.
CTATCAAAATGGTCCTCACCCCCCCCCCCCCCTCAATTTTATCTTCTCTATGATTCCCTTCTTTTTTCCAAGAAATTTTTATATAAAAATAGATCACATTTTGGGCAGATTTCTATGGAATCAGAAATCTCCCTGCATTGCCTCATCCAAATTAAAAACAGACAAGTTACCAGGGGGGGGGGGGGGGAGTTAATTTTCCAGATTTTTATAGATACCAAACCTTTCTCCTCCAACAGGGATATTATTGGCTTGCAGATATTCTACCAATTTCTGATACGCCCCGTTGGTTACACATTGAGAGAAATATTACTGCTCCCCATCCTCTGGAAGCCATAATCAGGGAGACCATTAGAGGTGGTTCCAAATTACACCCCATCCTTGCTTCCACACGAGAAGCTTTAATACATTTTGAGCATATTGCTCCCTCCTTGCATTTGCCCTGCAGTTCCTCTAAATTTGCTACCCCATGATGGAATTCTTGCTTTCAGGTTGGTGGTTACCCATTAAATAGGAAGTCATGGCAAACTCGAGGTCTTTGGTTTGTCTCTCAACTTCTAAAAGACGGGAAAGCTCATCCCTTCTGTACAGCTATGTCAGGAATATGGCCTCCCACGCACTCAGTTTTTTGCTTGGTTGCAGATGCGTGCTTGTTTAGCTACCACTGATCTTTCTGCATACCGGTTGGCAGAACCTCTAACACTCTTAAGAGTCTTTATAAAGACTTCAGGAGCCTAGGGCCACTTGGCCTCTCACTTTTACAAACTGATTAAGTCATTTATATACTGTGCCCCTATAGGTCTTTATTATTCTTGGTGCTCAGAATGCAATTGTTCCCCAGCACATGTGAATTGGAAATATTTTTGGTCTACATCATTGCACATTTCACTGTCTTCCAGCTTAACTCAAACTTCTTTTTTCATTTCATATAAGACAGTATGGACCCCTGGAAACGTTTTTTGCGCAGGGATAATAGCCTCTCATCAATGCTGGTCATGCTATCCCGCCAAAGCAACGCTTTCCCACATGCTATTTGATTTCCCTATTGTCTTCTCCTTTTGGCAGAAGATATGGACTACAATTTCGCAGATTCTGTCTCTACATGTCCCTATTACTTTTCGTGTAATTGAATTTAAGGGAGCAGCTTTCCACTCCTTATTACCGGTATCCAGCTGCAAACTGTTAGACTTTTTTCTGTCGCTATATCGCTTATTCTGTCTTTTTGGAAGCACAGTGAATTGCTTAATGAACATTTCTGGTGGAATTCAATCTGTTTATATAGTAAATATGAGAAGGCAATGGCAATCAAGTGTAATCATTTAGCCTCCTGACCTCGGGTGTGGAAACGACTCGATGAGTATTTCAAGTTGATTAATGTAACTAGCACTGCGCTCCCCCCTCCCTCCTAACCAATTTCAGATCTCCAATTTTTGGTATTAGCCAGCCTGTATATTTCCAATTTTTGGTTTTTCTTACTTATTTTTTTGCCCTCTTTTTATCCTATGCTCATGGTACCTTTCTTTTTTTTCTTTTCTCCTTCCTTCTCCCAATTATTTTGTAATTGAGAAAGCTTGCATTATCCAGTACTGCATTATGTCCTTTCTGCTGGTTATTTATTTAGATTTTTATATTCTGCTTTTTGCACTTTTTTCAGCACTTCAAAGCAGATTACATTCAGGTACTGTAGGTATTTACTATCCCCAGAGGGCTTACAATCTAAGGTTGTATCCGAGGCAATGGTTGATGCTGTGTGAAGTTTGATAATTCAATAAAAATATTTGAACTGAAAAAAAAAAAAAAGAATCTGGACCGAGGCTTTATTCACCCATCTTCCTCACCTGCAGGGGCTCAATTCTTTTTCGTCGGGAAGAAGGATGGGTTGCTACGTCCCTGCATTGATTATCATGATCTCAATGCTATTACTAAGAAAAATTGATATCTGCTTCCCTTGATCTCAGAACTCTTTGACTACCTCCACGGCATACAAATATTCACAAAGTTCGACCTGGGGGGAGGGGCATACAACTCCGAGAAAGCCACAAGTGGAAGACCCCCTTTAACACCCGCGATGGACATTATGAGTTCCTAGTAAAACTCGTCAGGTTGTGCAACGCCCCCCACAGTCTTCCAATTTATGGTAAACAAGATCTTCTGGCACTTGCTTTACTCCCATGTGGTGGTCGACCTAGATGACATCTTGATCTTCTTGAAGTCACTATCTAAGCACCAACATCATGTGAAACAGGTTCTTCAAAGGCTCCACAAGCACCATCTCTATGCTAAGTTGGAGAAATGTATATTTGAACATGAAGAACTCCCCTTTATGGGGTATATCATCTTATGTCAAAGCCTTTGGATGGACCAGGAGAAATTAAAGGCCATATCAGATTGGCCCTGGCCTGTAGGCCTCAAAGCAATACAATGCTTTCTGGAATTCACAAACTACTACAGCAATTTATATTCAAGTAGTCCACCTTGGCGGCCCCATTCATGGCCCTCACAAGAAAGGGTTCAAACATCAAGAACTGGACTCGGATGCAATTCAGGCCTTTGAACAGCTAAAGAAGGAGTTCACCTTCAATACTTGCTTACATCATCCAGATCAGTCTCAACCATTCATTCTGGAGGTAGATACCTCTATCCTTACAGTAGGCACTGTTCTCCTACAGTGTAACTCTAATGTACTTTTGTGACTTACTCCTATTTTTCAAGGAAATGCTCTCCAGCCGAGAAGAATTACACCATCGGTGATCGTGAGCTGCTAGCAGTCAAGCTAGCCTTGGAAGAATGGTGACATCTGTTGGAGGAGGGCCAAGATCCCAGTAACTATTTATATGGATCACAAGAACCTTGAACATTTGACACAAGCTCAGAGGCTAAATCCCAGGCAAATCCACCGGTCTTTGACAAGAACCACCAAGCTAATGCTCTTTCCCTGTCATTTGATACTGTGGGGACCTTGTAACCCCCATAGCGCATTATTGACCCAGCCAAGTCTGTGGTTGCCACCACTTTCACAGTCCCTCCAGGCAAGAAGGTGGTACCCTGACAGCTACGTCAAAAGGTTCTTGAGTGGGGGCATGATGCCATCTATCTGGTCACCCTGGCAATACCTGGACATTGGAATTAGTCATGCAACACTTATGGTGGCTTCAAATGAAGACCAACGTTCAGTGTTACATAGGGTCCTGCCCTACACGTGCCATGTATAATAGTGAATGCTGCTGCGATTTACAGGTTAGATAAGAGCAGATAAGAAGTCAATGGAGGGAAGCTGTAAAGGTATATGTGCGAGTAATCTGTTCTGATAACTGGCAAACAATGAAGGAAGATACAGAGATATGAAGACTGCAGTATGTTTTGACCAGCGTGGGATGAAAGAAGTGTGGGTAAAATGGATATGAATGGTAACATTCTATTGAAGCTAGATAATGGACCTATGGACACAGATTGAAGAGGGGATCTAGAAATAGTTTATTAGATTTTTTATACCGCCGTATTGGCGTTAGCCTTCACAGCGGTTTACAATATACACATTGGAAATACAGTAAAACAGTTCAATAAAAGATGACAGCTAAAATTAGTTAAAAGCACATAAAAGTATTTTAGCTGTACAAGTAAAGATAAAATTATAGATGGCTATTCCTCAATATGGTATTCAATGGTAAAGACAAATTAAAACAAAATAATAAACATGCATAAAATATCACACTCATAAAACATAAAAGTTAGTTCTGCCTTTAAAATTCAAGTTTTGAAGCATTTGTTTTAGTACCTGTAACTAGCCATGAGAGGTTTGATTATTTTCCGAATATGCACATTTAAAAAGCCAAGTTTTTAAATCAGCCTTAAATTTTTTTTTATTGATTGTTAGTCTCAGTTCTGTTGGTAACTCGTTCCACAGTTTGGATCCTGCAATAGACAATGCGCGTTCTCTCACTTGGCTTAATCTTGCCGAGCGGATAGTTGGTATAGATAACAAAGCCTTGTTTGCCGATCTTAGATTTTTTTGTGGTACGTGCAATTTTAGAGATAAATTCAACCATTCAGTTTGTTCTCCATATAACAAATTATGTATGAGGCAGGCGGCTTTATATTTTATTCTGTAGTTGATGGGTAACCAGTGGAGAGAGATCAACATTGGCGTAATGTGATCAAACTTCTTTTTTCACGTCAGCACTCTAGCCGCTGCGTTCTGCAGCACCTGAAGCGGTCTAATGGTTGATGCAGGCAAACCAAGGAACAAGGTATTACAATAGTCGATATTCGTAAATATAAGAGATTGCAATACAGTTCTAAAGTTTTGTTGATCCAAAAGTGTTTTTAATCTTCTCAATGTTAGTAGTTTGCAGTATCCATCTCTCAACTTCAAAGCAATATGTTTCTTCATATTCAATTTGGTGTCGATAATTACTCCCAAATCACGAGCAAAATATAATGGAGACATACAGATATTGTTTTCAAGATTTAGAACTGGAATATCTTTCTAGCTACATTTTCTATTAAAATAATTTCTGTTTTATCCATATTTAATATCAGTTTCAGTTGTTGTAAACTTGTTTTAAGGCGGATAAATAGACTTTAATAATTTGATATGTCTGTTCGATCGATTCTTCTATAGGAACTAAAAACTGAATATCATCGGCATACATATAAAATTTTAAACCTAGTCCTGCTAATACATGACATATAGGCAGAACATAAATATTAAAAAGAGTGGCCGATAAAGTAGAGCCCTGTAGTACTCCCGTCTTAATTGGCAATTTATCAGAAAAGGAGTTATTAATTTTAACCTGGAAGGACCTATTTGTCAAAAAAGATTCAAACCATTTCAGGTTTGTCCCTAAAATCCCTATCTCTCTTAAACGGTTTATCTTCTCATTTAAATTTCAACAAGCGAAGTCCCTGAAGAAGCCCTGTGCAACAGGAAGAAATGAGGCTCTCGTTGGACTGGATTATATTCAGGATAAGAGAGAAGATCTGTTCAAGAACTTGATTGAGATTAGGGGAATACCTGTTCAAAAGGACATTGATCCATTATATTTGATATAAGAGATACATATGTGAAAAGGTGTATAGTGTTTAAAATGATATTGATCTGTTATGAGTCATCAGTGAGAATGTGATTTCAAGGTTAAGACCAGGGTATTTCAAAGTTAAATAAGCTGTTGGTTTTATAGGATGTGAGTGTAAGTTATGTTATGAATAAGTGTAATGGTGTGGTTGTAATGATGGCAGGGTAAAGCATGATGTGTTGTGTTATGGGTGTGATGAACTGAGATTTAGGTGCGTTTATTTTTAATGTACTTATATTTATAGGATACATAGGTCCATTATAACCACAAAATAAAGGATTGGATTTCATTGAGTATTAGTTATATGGTATTTATTGATTTACCTCCGATTATTTGTAGTAGTGTTCACTGATGTTTTGGAGGACATGCATATTATTGTTTACCATGTATAATAGCGTCAGAGCATGACCATGGGGGATGTTACAGCTGCTGCCAGCCCCCCCAGAATCCTGGACCCATGTGGCCACAGATTTTGTCTGTGACCTTCTCCTTTCTGGAGGCAATACCACCACATGGGTGGTTGTGAATAGATTCTCAAAGATGGCGCATTTCATCCCTCTTTCTGGACTCTTATCTGCACCTTAATTAACTAAACTCTTTGTGCAACATCTTTCATCTGCTCGCGCTACCATTTCACATCCTCTCAATGTAAAGTACTGGGCTGTAAACTAACCGAGGGGTTAGTTTACAGTCCGATACTGGAAAGGCCCATACAGAAAATTTGGAATTTTGTTGAATTTCACCTCCGCTTACCACCCTCAGAGTAACTGTCAAACCGAACGGGTGAATAAAAGCCCAAAGCCTTGCTACGAGTTATTTGAATCTTTGTCAAGACAATTGGGCCTCTCTCTTTCCATGAACTGAGTTTGTCCATAACAATCATGTGAGTAGTTCCACAGGATTATCCCCTTTTTATATGACCTTTTTGTCGATATCCTCATGTATCTAGACTTCTTCCTATCTCTAACAATTGTCCAGCAACCAACCTGTCAGGACAGGTGCTTCAAGAACTTTGGCAAAAAAAAAATCTCCTTCTTCTGGACAAAGCGGCAAAGTGTTTTAAAGATCAAGCCAATAGGAATTGCTATCTGCATCTTAGCTGTGCCTGGAAAGTTTAGTCTGTCTTAGCATCAAGATCCTGAAACTCAAGATGCCCTCTATGAAGTTCACTCCACGATTCATAGGACCCTTTCCTATCGACTGCAAACAGAGCCCAGTGGCTACAAGCTCAGACTACCACCGTTCTTGAGGATTCACAATGTATTCCACATCTCTCTGATAAAACCAGCCATCCTATCTTGGCAGGGCAGACCACCCCCTCCAGACTACTGAAGTGACCATGAAGAAGATACCAAATTAGAGGTAGTAAAAATTCTAGATTCACATAAGGTCCAAAATCAACTACAGTATTTCATTTACTGGAAGAACTATGGACCTGAGGAAACAAATCGGGAGCCAGCTGCTAATCTGTAGGCTCCACTAATACTCAAGTACTTCCAGAAAATATTCCCCGATAAATCTGAGCCAAGGAAGAAGGGGAGTGGAGTTTGGAGTAGGGATTACTTTAGGATTTGTGGCTCACAGGAAGGCTCCATGAGCTACTGGACTAATTTCCGATCCCGCCAGCAGCTGGCTGTGAGGTTACAGTAGGATAACTCCAGGTTCTCCTCACGTGGCACGGGACACCGCCATCACTGTCACTCCTCCAATCCTCCCCTATGTGTGCATATGTCAGACTGTGCACTAGTTAAAGGGCCTGTGGCAGGAAAATTCCCACAATGCCCACCAATGATGTCACCACCTGAGCACCATGGAAGAGTTTCCTGGACTTCCTCTCTTCAGCAACAGGTCTCCTGCCTTACAGCGTGTGTTACAGCATTCCCAGCTTCTTCTTCCCTTGCCTTCCAGTCCAGCATTGTCTTCCTAACCCAGTCCGTCCAACCTGTCTTCCTTGTTGTCTCATCCAGTGCCTTCTGTGTCCCCACATCCACCCTCGGCTTGACACTCCAGATCTTGACCTCTTGCTTGGATCTGACCAGATTTGTCTGCCGCCTGGATCTGACCATTCTTGCCTGCTTCCTGTCCCAACCTTGGGTTTCCTCTGACTCTCATAAGCCTGCTGTCTACTCTATCTCTGGACTTTAAGTACTGCCTCTGCCCTAGAGCCCCACCTAAGTCTTGACAGCTGCCAGAATCCTAGGGCTCAACCTGCAGAGGAGAGGGCTGGTAAAGGAGAAGCTCTAGACTGTTCCACTACAGGGCATGTTCACCAGCAGCTGGCGTAGGCTTCGGGGTTAGACCTTGAGGCTGCATCAATTACATCACAGCACTAAGGGCTTACCCTCCCCCATCCCTTAGAAAATGGTATTACTAGGTTCTTCATTTGGACTTAATCAACTGATGCAACATTAAATTGTCCATTTGTATACCAAATATCAACACACTCTTCACGGTTTCCCATTTTTACTGGTCTTTCCTAAGGGTCTGAATTATCCTTTGTCTTTTTCATAGTCTATCTCACTCCACTCTGTCATCTTTTGTCAAATGTAGGCATTCATTACAAATTATATGCTGATGATGTCCAATTTTTTCCCCCTTGAAGTCATCTTGGTTTCTCACTACACAATTTACATCTCTGTCTTTCCTCAATTCATGCCTCGCTTAAACACAACCGCCTAACATTAAACAAAGATAAAACAAATTCTCATCCCTTCACATCACTTCATGGCAGACACTAGCCATGTAAAAAACACTAGCAGAAGGAATGTCAGAGTGCTCTGCAGACACTAATGATATTGTGACATTGTGACAGTGTGACAGCAGACCTGCAGGCATATTTTAAGTCCTGCTAATTGAATTGCCCCTGAGGAAGCTCTATGAGCGAAACTCGGCCAGAGTCGGGCATTGAAATAAAGGGCTTCTTCTGATCGTCCGATTCTCATTGTCTTTACTAAAGATTCACACTCCTGTCCACGATCTTCACTCCAACTTTCAGAATATATTCCATTGTCCCTTCTCTTAAAATTGCTAGATTGTCCGAGACCCATGAACATGCCTTTTCAATAGCAGGGCCTACCTACTGGAATTCATTATCAACCACAATCCGTTCCATCAATAATGCAAAATTTTTCAAGTGTGCCTTGAAAAACCACCTGTTCAAGCAGGCATTCAAGACTTCAGTTTAATTCCAGCCCTTGTCCTAGTAGCTCTACTATTTCTTAGCTGTTTCCCATGATACTATTTCATTTGTATCAAGTGTACTAAGTAATTTTTATCTTGTATTTTATTATGTTTTACATTATATATTATTATATATATTATTGTGTAACCTGCCCCAAACTATTTAGGGGGGGGGGAGGTGAAGGGGGGGGGGGCCGTGGGATATAAAAACTTTTAAATAAATAAAATAAAAGGGACGATGTTTTGAAAAGAAATAAAAAATGAATGTGCATCATAAACAATGAAGTTTGGACTAATGCTTTTTACCAAATACTCAAAATAAGATAAATTAAAATTAACCCTACAGCAATAAGCAGCCATAAGTTCCATTCCATTTGTTAATATACAAATCATACTAAATGTTTCTTATAAACCCAGAGTCCTTAAATACTCCTCTAGTGTCACAGTCCAGTTGAGTTTTCAGGATTTCCACAATGAATATGCATGAGATCTGTCTGCATGCACTGCCCCATTGTGTGCAAATAGACCCCATGCATTTTCATAATTAAAATCCTGAAAAACCTGACCGGGTTGCAGCCCTTGACCCCTGATTTAGAGACCATCTGAAATACAGGAGTGAGGCAAAATATCCCCTCAATTGTACTTTCTGCAGCAATGTTGTGTCTCTATCACCTCCTTGCAGTAACCTATACACAATGTTGGTTCAAAATCTGTGGCATAAATCCTGCAAAGACCTTCCAAGTAAGGCTGCTCCTTGTCCAATAACACTCAGCAATTCTAAAATTTGTATCTTTAAATTTTGAGCATTAATTGGTATAAACCTGTTTCAGAGTTTTCAGTAGGAGAGCGCAGTTGCTTACCTGTATTAGGTGTTCTCCTAGGACAGGATGTTACTCTTCATATGTTGGTGACATCATCCGATGGAGCCCAGCACAGAAAACATTTATCAAAGTTTCTAGAAGCTTTGACCAGCAGACTGAGCATGCCCAGCCTGCTACTATCCGCGCATTCACATGAGGTCCCCCTTCAGACGTGTAATATAGCAAAAGCAGATGAGTGAAAAAAAAATACAAAACCGAAGGTGAACCCAACATCGTAGGGAGGCGAGCGGGACTCTTGAAGACTAACATCCTGCTGTCCTAGGAGAACACCTGTTACAGGTAAGCAACTGCTCTTTCTCCAAGGACAAGCAGGATGGTAGACCTCACATGTTGTTGAGTACAGAGCTCCAGACTGCCCCATCAAACCAGAAAGACCAGCAGCAGCCGAACAAGGTGCCAACAGGCACAACACAACTGTAGAGCTGTGGGAAAAACAGGGGGTGGTCTGGTCCCACAAAGGCACTAGAGAGAGAGTTGGTTTCAGGCCTGGAAGAGGTTACATAGGATGGACTGACCAAAGGCACTGTCCTGACAGCTATCCCTGTCCAGGCAGAGGTAAGCTGAAAACGTGTGGAGAGAACTCCAGGTTACGGACTGGCAAATTTCCATGACAGGGACTGCACGCAAATGAGCCACAGACACTGCCATAGCCCGCACAGAGTGAGCCTTTACCCTGCCAGTTAGCTGAAGGCAAGACAATTCAGCCAGCCAATTAGGCAAGGTCTGTTGTGTACAGCACGCACATGACCAGGGCCTGAAGCTCACTGACCCTGAGAGCGGAAGGGATTGCAACCAGGAATATGACCTTCCAGGTAATGAACTTCAGGTCACAGGACTGCAGTGGCTCAAAGGGAGGCCGCATCAGTCTTGCCAGGACAACGCTGAGGTCCCAGGACACCGCTGGTGGTCGAAGAGAGGGCTTCAGCTGGAGGAGAACCCGCATGAAATGGCCAACTAGGAGGTGGGCCGAAATGGGCGTACCAGCTGACCGCACTGAGGTGCACCCTGACGTAACTGGTCTGGAGCCCAGACTCTGTAAAGTGCCACAGGTTGTCCATCAGCTGGGGGAGAGGGCACGAGAATGGGTCTAACCCATGCCCTCCACACCAGATGGAAAAAAATTCCATTTCAAGCCGTAGGACTTCCTGGTGGAAGGTTTCTGGGACACTACCAGAACCCGTGAAACAGAGTCTGAGAGCTGTAATGGCTGGAGAATTATACGCTCAACATCCAAGTGGTGAGGGCCAGTGCCTGGAGGTTCGAGTGGCACAGGATGCCCTGGTTCTGTGATATGAGGTTGGGCGCCATCCCCAGCGGAATAGGCGCACGCACCGACAGGTCCTGGAAAAGTGGGAACCAAACCTGCTGAGGCCAGGAGGATGCCACAAGAATCATAGTACCCCCGTTCTGCTGAAGATGACCGACCTAGCCACTGTATATTCATAGGTTCTCATTCTCCAGTTATCTCTGTCCTTTACTTCCTGGCTACTCTAGCCCCCAAGTTCATGATCCCTGTTATTTGTATCTGCGCTTCGGCCTTCCTGTTATATGGTCATGTTCAGTTAATCCCTAAGTTTGATGTAAAGCGGCCTGATATGAAGCTGGTCATGAAGTTCGGTATAGAAAAATGTTAAATAATAAAAAAAAAAAAAAAAGATTTGACAGTCTTTGAGAGGAGCGGTAGAGGGGGGTTATGCATACAGGAGGCCCTGCCCCCAGTGAAGGGAGAAGGCATTGCAGGTCGGATAGCCATTCCCCGCTACTAGGGAGCAGAACCTGCTCACCTTGTGGTTGAGAGAGGTGGTGAATAGGCTCACATCTGGCATACCCCACTGTCGGAACAGGTCGGCGACCACCGCTGGGTTGAGGGATCACTCGTGTGGTTGGAAGGACCAGCCGAGGCGGTCCGCCAGCACATTGAGGTGACCTGGTAGATATGTGGCACGTAGATACATTCCCTGAAAGAGAACCCAGTTCCAGACCCCCTTCTTGGCAGAGGAGGAAGGAGCCCGTGCCACCCTGTTTGTTGATGTACCACATCGTGACCTGGTTGTCTGTCCTGATCAGAACTTGCTTGGATGACAACTGATCTCTGAATGCCCACAAGGCATAATGTATCGCCTGAAGCTCCAGAAAATTTATCTGCTAACGTGCTTTTGCGACGGTCCAAAGGCCTTGTGTGTGCAGGGCATTCGTGGGCTCCCCACATCTGAGGAGAAGATTCGGTGGTGAGGGTCTCCTGAGGTGGCATGGGTTGAAAGGGAAGTCCGCGTTCCAGATTGAAGAGAGCTTCCCACCAGGCCAGAGATACCCTGAGAGGATCCGAGTCAGTGACTGGAGCCTCTAGATCCTGACATGCCTGCTGTCACTGGAACTGCAAGGTCCACTGAGGGCTCCTTATGCGGAGGTGGGCCAAGGGAGTCACATGGACACAGGCCGCCATGTAGCTCAGTAGGCGGAGCAGGAGATGGGCTGGCAACCTCCTGCTGTTGTGGATGAGGGTAGCCAGTGAGGCAAGGGCAATTGCCTGATCCCTTGGCAGAAAAGCTTTTGCTTGTGCCTTGTCCAGCCTGGTGCCTATGAAGTCCAGCTGAGGGGACAGGCACAGGTGCGACTTGGGGAAGTTTATAATGAATCCCACCGTCTGCGGGGTCTGTACCATCAAGGCACTGGAGCGAGAGTTGATCCTGACTAATCAGTCGTCCAGATATGGAAGCACATGGACCAAGTGACGCCTGAAGTAGGCAGCCACCACCGCCAAGCATTTGGTGAAGACCCGGGGGGCTGATACCAGTCCAAAGGGAAGGACTTTCTATTGGAAATGTGCATTCCCCAGCACGAAGCGAAGATACGTCCTGTGGTTGGGGACAATCGCAATATGTGCGTATGCCTCCTTGAGGTCGAGGGAGCAAAGCAGGATCAGTTTGCCCAGAGAGACCATCTTGAATTTTTCTCTTATGAGAAACCTGTTCAACGCCCTGAGGTGAAGAATGGGGCGCAAGCCGCCATTCCTTTTCAGGATGAGGTAATACCTCGAGAAGAACCCTTGGGGCTCCACTGATGGTGAGGGATCGGTTCTACTGCTTCCACTTCAAGGAGGGTGGCGAGTTCTGTTTGAAGAACAGCCAAATGGGCAGATGAACCCCACGATAGACATGGGGGAAAGGTCTCTGGGAGCCTGCTGAAGTGCAGACGGTACCCCTGGTGGATGATGGAGAGGACCCAGTGGTTATCCACGCTTGTTACCCACATAACTTTACTTCTGGTCCTGATGAGGTGCAAGTCTGGAGATTTCAAGTTTTAGGGCTTTTAGCACAGTGTGAGGGTTTTGGTTCAAGTGGGGGGCTTTCAGGATTAAGAACCAGAGGGGTCTTATGAGGAGAGATTGAAGAACCTAAATATGTATCCCCTGGATGAAAGGAGGAGCAGGGGTGATATGATACAGACTTTCAGATATTTGAAAGGTTTTAATGATCCAAAGTCAACGACAAATCTTTTCCGTCGGAAAAAAATCAGCAGAACCAGGGGTCACGATTTAAAACTCCAGGGAAGAAGACTCAGAACCAATGTCAGGAAGTATTTCTTCACGGAGAGGGTGGTGGACACCGGGATCGTCCTTGTGGAGGAAGTGGTGAACACCAAAACTGTGAAGGATTTCAAAGGGGCATGGGATAAACACTGTGGATCCATAAAGTCTAGAGGATGTGAATGAGGAGAAGAGGCATGGGAGTAGCTTGCGGGAATGACGGCTACTCCTGGTGATAATACCCTTATTCAATAAGCATACACACGGTTAATGCGACTCCAACATTGCTCTATGCTTCAACAGCAAGAGGAAATGTGGAAAAAGGATTTGCATTCACAAATAAGCGGGGGACTAGCTTGCTTGTTGCGACGGTTACTACCCCTAACCAATTAAGCCTGATACTTCACTTGGAATACATATCCAGCACAGCTCACTGCTTCAACGGCAGGAGGGGAATGAAGAAAAGAGGATTTATATTCAGACAACAACCATCAAGGACTGAATTGCACAGGCTGGGTAAACAAATAAGAGTGGGAGTAGCTTGCTTATTGCTGCGGTTTCTACCCCTAACCAATTAAGCTTGATACTTTACTTTGATGCAGCTCCAGCACTGCTCTCTGCATCAGTGGCGGGGGGGGGGGGGAATTAGAACCAAAAAGTTACCAATAAGGGCCAAGAATAACAGATAAGTATGAGAAAAATAAGTGTGAAAGCATGCTAGGCAGACTGGATGGGCATTTGGTCTTCTTCTGCCGTCATTTCTATGGGTCTTGAAGACCTCAATATGAACTGGACAAACTGATGGTCTACTTCGAAAAAGGAGAAATTACTACTTACTTGATAATTTACTTTTCTTTAATGAAGACAGATGGATCCACATCATTGGGTTATGCACCTCTACCACCAGATGAGAGAGAGGGAGCAAAGCTGACGTCACGCTGTATATACCCCTGCAGTGACATCAGCCTGCCAGTATACTCTGCAAAAGCCAACCTTGGACAAACCAACAAAACTTGATTATTAACAAACAACCACTACAGCACTCAACTAACAGGAAACCACTGGGCTCAGATAAGGAGTGTAATAATACTAGTCTAGGAACTGGATGGACACTTACCAGTAAACCCTGGAACACGCAGCAGGACAATAGCACAACCAAACGGCAACCAAGGGCAGGAAGGTGGATCCATCTATCTTCATTAAATAAAAAGAAATTATCAGATAAGTAGTAATTTCTCCTTTCTTAGCATTCAGATAGGTGGATCCACACCAGTGGGATATACCAAAGCTATTCCCAAACAGGGCAGGAGGCTGCGCGCACGTGCGAAGGCTGCATCCTCCTGTGCATGCACGTCCAGGCGGTAATGCCTGGAAAAAGTATTTAAGGAGGACCACGTTGCAGCTCAGCAAATCTAGATGGGAGACAGCAATCTAATCTTTGCCCTTGACGCTGCCTGAGCCCTAATGGAATGAGCCCTAACCTGCTCAGAATCCACATATGCGGCCATGATTCTTCCTAACAGTACTGTCGCAATACTACATAGGAGGAACCAAATAAAGCAGTATTTAGTTAAAAAAAAATGTTTTTGAAAAAACAATTTCTGGACGCCTAGTACACACACAAGATACACAGTTCAGGCCATGTATCTCGTGCGTGTCTATGCCAGTAGCGAGAGAAAACAGATGCTCATAAGATTGAGTGTCCATTTTCCCAATCTACATGATAGACACCTCTCCTGTGTGCCCGATGCCAAGGAGGAACTAGGAACACACATTCTTCCCTAGTGCCTCCTTTTTAGCACGACCCCCCTCATTTAAGTATTGAATCGTGCACCCAGGAGAGGTGGCTGGGCACGCGTTAGGAAAATGGCTGCTCAACATGGAGTGCCCATTTTCTGTACACAATTATTGCATTGGCCCCTATGTAAGCAGCTGTCCTCACCAAACCACTGTATTCTTATACATCATACTGCAATGTTAGTCCTTTGTACCTTGCTTTAAACTCTCTTTGTTGGAAAAACGTGTAACAAATGATTATGATAATAAATGTGAGGATGCAAGTTCCATAAGTTTACAAGAGAAAAAACACTCAAAAGTAGGTATATGAATTACATTTAGCTTGCATCTGTTGCTGGTTTATTCAGTTTTACCTCTAATAAGTTTACTTGTTAAGAAAGCTTTATAATAAAGTCAAAATAATGATAAATACCTGCAGCACTATTTTTAGGCAATAGAAAAGGACATGCTTTGGAATTACCACTGAAGCAAAAGACCAAACTGTTAGCACTAGTACCAACAAAACAGATTGCTTACCAAAGTAATCTGCCATAATTTCTCAAGGCAATCTTGTATTTTTCTCTGTCTTCCATGTCTTTCAGCAGCAAAACTGCCCTTCAGTAAAGAAGAATTTTAAGACAGAAATAAAAATGAAGGTTAATTTAAAATTAATAGAACAGGAGTGTATGTATATTTATTCCACTGACATTTTTAGCATTGGAATGGCACAGACAAACCAACATCTCCACTCTGATTGTAAAGCAGTAGGGACAATCAGTTAAACAGATTGTAGTTCCCATGATCAAACCTGCACACAGTGAGTCTAAAACAGCAAGACAAACTGGCAACATTGTTAATATGTAGTAGCAGCAGAAGGCTCTCTTTAAAGTAAAAGGCTTATAATCTACTTAAGAACATAAGAAAATAAGAAATTGCCAATAAGAAAAGGTCCATCAAGCCCAGCTCCTGTTTTCAACAGAGGCCAAACCAGGCCACAAGACCCTGGCAATTACCCAAACACTAAGAAGATCCCATGCTACTGATGCAATTAAAAGTAGTGTTTTTTTCCCTAAGTAAACTTGATTAATGGTGAGATTACTTACCTGATAATCTCGTTTTCCTTAGTGTAGGCAGATGGACTCATTACAAATGGGTATAGTGTGCTCGTGCTAGCAGTTGGAGACGGATCTGACGTCAGCACGTGGTACATATACCCCTGCAGGAAGTGCAGACGCTCAGTAATCTTCCTTGCGAAGCTGGAAAAGGCTTATATGTGTGACTGACCGATTGATTAACTGAACATGATTAACCTGACCGATTGATAGTAGCTGGAGACCGCCAGTGTTCTCAACCGGAAGGCGTCGACACCCGGCAGGGTGGATGTCCTATGTAAGGAAACATGGCTTACCTCGAAACGGTGAATACCCATATATATCGGCAGCCGGGCGGCATGCTGAGTCCATTTGCCTACACTAAGGAAAACGATTATCAGGTAAGTAATCTCACCATTTCCTAGCATGTAGCAGATGGACTCATTACAAATGGGATGTACAAAAGCTACTCCCGGACTGGGTGGGAGGCTCCCCGAGGACCGTTTAGGATTGCCCTTGCAAATGCCGAGTCCTCCCTGGCCTGGACGTCCAGACGGTAGAATCTGGAGAAGGTATGGATGGAGGACCACGTTGCCGCTTTACATATCTCTGCAGGCGACAGCATCCTAGTTTCTGCCCAGGAGGCCGCTTGTGCTCTGGTAGAGTGAGCCTTGACTCGTAGAGGTGGTGGTTTTCCCGCTTCTACCTAGGCTGCTTTGATAACTTCTTTGATCCAGCGAGCAATAGTCGCTCGTGAGGCCGCTTCTCCTTGCCTTTTCCCACTGTGAAGGACGAACAGGTGGTCCCATCTTTCGTACTGTTTCCAACATTTCCAGGTATCTGGACAGCAGCCTGCCGATGTCGAGATGATGCAGTATTCGACCTGCTTCCGATTTCTTCAACCCTTCCGTGGTTGGCAAGGATATGGTTTGGTTGAGGTGGAAGTGAGAGACTACTTTGGGTAAGAAGGAAGGAACCGTGCGAAGATGGATAGCCCCTGGGGTGATCCTGAGAAACGGATCGCGGCAGGATAGCGCTTGTAGCTCTGAGATGCGGCATGCTGAGCATACGGCCAGCAAGAACACCATCTTCAAGGTTAACAACTGGAGGGACAGTCCTCGGAGGGGTCTGAAGGTGGGTCCCGCTAGGAAGTCCAAAACTAGGTTGAGGTTCCACAGGGGCACTGGCCATTTTAGTGGCGGGCGAATATGTTTGACTCCTTTCAGGAAACGTGAAACGTCTGGGTGTGTGGCAATACTGTTGCCGTCACTCCTGGGGCCGTAGCAGGATATCGCTGCCACCTGAACCTTGATTGAATTGAGGGACAGACCCTTCTGAAGCCCATCTTGCAGGAAATCCAAAATGATGGGGATTTTAGCAGCATGTGGGTTGGTGCTGCGAGTTTTGCACGAGGCTTCAAATACTCTCCAGATCCGTATATAAGTTAGTGATGTGGAGAACTTGCGTGCTCGGAGGAGTGCATCTATAACCGGCTCCGAGTATCCCCGTTTCTTCAGTCGAGCCCTCTCAATGGCCAGACAGTAAGAGAGAATTGAGCCGGATCCTCGTGGAGGATGGGACCTTGCCGCAGCAGGTCCCTGTGTGGAGGCAGGGGTAGAGGGTTCCCTGCCAGTAGTCTTCTCATGTCTGCGTACCAGGGTCTTCTTGGCCAGTCCGGGGCCACTAGAAGAACTAGGCCTCTGTGTCTCTGAATCCTGTGAACAATGGCGCCCAGCAGGGGCCATGGAGGAAAGGCGTATAGCAGGATCCCCTGTGGCCACGGTTGTACCAGGGCGTCGATCCCCTGAGCCCGAGTATCCCGCCTGCGGCTGAAATATCTGGAAACTTGAGCGTTGGACCTGCCCGCTAATAGGTCCATGGCTGGCGTCCCCCATCGATCCACAATTATCTGAAAAACTGTGGGTGACAGCTGCCACTCCCCCGGGTTTAGGCTTTCTCTGCTGAGGAAGTCTGCCGTCGTGTTGTCCTTCCCGGCAATGTGGACGGTGGAGATGTCCTGGAGATTTGCTTCCGCCCAAATCATCAGGGGAGCTATTTCTAGGGACACTTGTTGGCTTCTGGTTCCGCCCTGACGATTGATGTATGCCACCGTGGTGGCATTGTCTGACATCACTCTGACCGCTCTGTCACGAAGTCTGTGGGCAAATCGCAGGCACGCTAGCCTGACTGCCCGTGCCTCTAGTCGGTTGATGTTCCACCTTGACTCTTCTCTGGTCCACCGCCCTTGGGTGGAGAGTTCCACGCAGTGTGCTCCCCAACCATTCAGGCTGGCATCTGTGGTGAGCAGAATCCAGGTTGGGGAGGACATTCTTGATCCCCGGCTTATGTGGCCGGGCCGGAACCACCACCGTAGCTGATTCCGTACTCTGGCCGGCAGAGGTAGGCGTATGGTGTAGTTCCGCGATTGTGGACTCCATCGAGATAGAAGGGCGCGTTGCAATGGTCTCATATGAGCCCGCGCCCAAGGCACCACTTCCAGAGTGGATGCCATGAGGCCGAGGACTTGTAGGTAATCCCGAGTTGTGGGCCGGCTGGCGCTCAGCAGGACCTGCAGATGATTCCGGAGTTTTGACTGTCTCTTGGAGGTCAGACTGACCTTGTCGTCTTGGGTGTCGAATTGGACCCCCGCTAGGTATTCCAGTGACTGGGATGGCTGTAGGGAACTCTTCTTTATGTTGACTACCCATCCTAGGCTTTCCAGAAGAGCTATAACTCTGTTGGTTGCCCGGTGACTCTCCTCCGGTGACTTTGCCCTGATCAACCAATCGTCCAGGTAGGGATGGATGAGGATTCCTTCCTTCCTGAGTGCCGCCGCCACTACTACTATTACCTTGGTAAAGATCCGCGGCGCGGTGGCTAACCCAAAGGGTAAAGCACGGAACTGGAAGTGCTGATTCAGGACTTTGAAGCGTAAATAGCGCTGGTGATCCCGATGGATTGGGATATGCAGGTAGGCTTCCGACAGATCTAGGGAGGTGAGAAACTCCCCTGGCTGTACTGAATTCTTGACAGACCGTAGAGTTTCCATGCGAAAGCTGGGGACCCGTAGGTGTCGATTGACTGACTTGAGGTCCAGGACGGGCCTGAAGGTGCCCTCCTTCTTGGGTACTATGAAATAAATGGAATAATGCCCAGAAGTTACCTCTTCCGCAGGTACTGGGATTATGGCTTTTAGGGCCAGGAGCCTCTGTAAGGTCACTTCTAGTGCCACTGTCTTGAGTGGCGAACAAGGAGATTCCACAAACTTGTTTGGCGGAAGCCGAAAGAAATCCAGGTAATATCATTCCCGGATGATGGCGAGGACCCACTGGTCCGAAGTGATCTCGACCCACCTGTGGTAGAAGAGGGTTAGCCTGCCCCCTATGGCTGCTACCCTCGGATGGGTCGGCTGATTGTCATTGTGGGTTACGGCCGGGGCCAGAACCCGGGCCGGTTCTCTTCTTGGTGTGCTTAGTCCGAAAGGGCTGGTTCCTGGCCTGAGAACGAGGTGCTTGATAGCGAGACCTGTAGGGGTTGAAGCGCTGCGAGGTTCTACCTCTGGCTGGTCTAGAAACAGAACGCTGGCTCCTCCTCAACCTGTCTTCTGGTAGACGGGGTAATGGAGAGGCACCCCATTTAGTAGCCCAGTTCTCGAGGTAGGGAACCCTTAAAGGGCATTCTTGTGAGTCGTGTCTTGGAGGACGCGTCGGCCGCCCAATTGCGTAGCCAAAGCTGTCTCCTGGCTGCCACTGAGGAGGACACTCCGTTGGCTGCCGTACGGACGAGGTCGGAGGCTGCGTCAGTGAGAAATGCGAGAGCTGATTCCATGTCTTCTCCCGGGGTGTTGTTTCTTGCCTGTGATAAAACAGGAGCGCGTCACCACGGTGCAGCAAGTCGCGATTCGAAGGGACATGGCTGCTACCTCAAAAGCTTGTTTCAGAATGGTGTCCATGCGTCGGTCATGCGTATACTTGAGGGCCGCTCCCCCCTCCACCGGAATGGTGGTGCACTTCATAATTGCGCTAACTATGGCGTCTACCCTGGGGCACGCCAGCAGCTCCTTGGACGCCGGATCCAGAGGGTACATGCCCAACGAGGCCCGACCCCCTTTGAATGAGGCCTCCGGTGCCTTCCATTCCAGCTCGATTAGCTGCTGTGCTGCTAGTAGTAGGGGAAAATGGTGAGCCGTATGGCGCAGGCCCTCTAGCAGGGGGTTCTTTATAGGGTCCCCTGGGGGGTCCTGGCCCGGAATGGCCAGCTCCGATAAGCATTGTGAGACCAGGCCTGGCAGATCTTCTTTCCGAAAGAAGCGTCTCATTGTCCGATATGGTTCTATCTCCAAGGGCAGTTCACCCTCCTCGGGGGGGCTCCTCACTTACCTGGGAATAATCCGAATCCCCATAAGCGGGGCTGTCGGGTGGTGAGTGGCTGCGCCTAGGTCTCGAGGGTCCAGGGACCGGATCAGCCGGAACGGGAGGACCCATTCGAGGAGCAGACTGCATCTGGACAAAGGCGTGAATCCCCTTAAATAATTCCACCCAGGAAAGCGAAGCCGGATCTGGCCGCAGGGGCACCAGGTCTCTCGGGTTCCCTGGCTGCTCGATGCAGCCTGCGAAGTCCGGTGTGGTCCCTGAGGAACCGCTGGGCTGGGACTGGTCTTGTCCTGCTCCCATGGCTTCCTCACATTGGGCACATAGGGAGTCTGCTTCCTCACTCTGTGTGGCTCTGAGGTTGCATGCTGAGCAGAGGCTTAGAGCGTTCACCCCTGATTCTGGAGGTGCCGGCTCTGCGGACACCTGGGCTTTCTTATGCTCCATTCGCCTGAAATGCGGCGTCGCCCAACGATGTGCGCCTAATACGTGCGCTTAACAGCATGCGCCTAGAACTGGCGTCTTAGAACGTGTGCCTATAAATGGGCGTCTCATAAATGTGCACCTATCACGGGCGTCTAATAAATGTGCGCCTCCAACGGGCGTCTTATCAATGTGCGCCTATAATCGGGCATCTTGGAAAGTGCGCGTATCCTAGTAGCGTGTGCTAACAACGTGCGCCTATCGCGTGCGCTAACGTGCGCCTGTCGCGTGCGCTAACGTGCGCCTGTCGCGTGCGCTTAGCAAGCAAAGTGCGTTTAATTGAAAAAGATGAGTAGGCAGGCAAAATGGCGACCTCCCAGGCGGGCGGCCTCGTAGTCCACACTTCCTCGGAGACCAAGTAAAGATGTACGCCTTACCTTGTCTTCGGCGCTTCCCGGCTGCGACCCAGGCGGTCTTCGGCTGTGGGGGGAGAGGGGAATACCTTCACCGCCGCGCTTAAGGAAGTGCACCCGCTGCCTCTAGGCCGCGCCCGAACTCATCTTGCTCGGGGGCCAAGTCCACACCGGGACCGAGGCTGCCTCTAGGCTGTGCCCGAACTCGTCTCGTTCGGGGGCCAAGCCGCGCCTGAGCCCTTCTCACTCGGGGGCTGGGTCCCTGCTGCGAACCGGCCCCCGGACCGAGGCTCTTACCTCCGAGGGACCATGGAAGTCAGCTCGGGAATCTCAACCGGGTGAGTGACCGCCTGGTATCACCACAGGAGTGCGGGGCTAGTCTTCAGTAGGTTTCTTCTATGAATTTAGTTGTTAGAATTTGGAAACACGCTCAGCGAGCGTGAGGTAGCTCCAAACTGTTTTGGAGATGGAAATTACTGAATAGCTACACTTCCTGTGGGGGTATATGTACCCGTCAGATCCGTCTCCAACTGCTAGCACGAGCACACAATACCCATTTGTTTTGAGTCCATCTGCTACACGCTAGGAAATATGCAACTTTTTTTTTTTTTTTTAACCAAGGGCATGCCAACAGCTTATTAATACTTCAAAATAATCCTGCCAATAAGAAAAATACTCATTCCAAGTGCACAACCCAATAGCCTAATATGTCATGATGCAAGTTCCATGAATTTTCAAAATAAAAATACCATTTGAACATTTTATTAAGTATATGAATTACCTTTGGTATGCATCTGTCGCCTGCTTTTTCATTTTCAGATGTTCGTTTAAAAAGCCAAGCATTGTAAAAGCAGATACATCATCCTGGATTCTTTCTGGAAGACCAAAAATGCTCATGATATAGTGAACAGTTGCTCAAATTTGGGAAAATAATCAGTAGAATAGTAGAAAGCCATGAGGTACAAGAATATAAAACCATCATATAAACCCATTTTTAATGAAAACAGACTAAAAAAAGGTAAAAGGTTCTTTTAAAAGTTAACATGTATTCAATATATAGAAATATTAATATATTATGCGCAACAAGCAACATATTACTCCTGTGCTGTCTGACCTCCACTGGCTACCAGTCCAGTGGAAGGTCAAACATAAAATTGCTTAGCTCATTCATAAATTGTTTTTTGATTCCTTTCCATGGATTAACGCGATGCTCCACATTTACAATCCCAAAGAGCATTGTAGTCATCCCAGAGGGCTCTTCTGGATGTTCCCTCTCAGTGTCATGCTAGACTATCAAACAAGAGAGCAGGCATTTTCTGTTTCCATTCCTATACTGTGGAAATTGCTGCCCCAGGAAATACTTGTAACATGTATTAAGACCTTTAAAAGGGTGTGTTAAAAGACTTTCCTGTTCAGGCAAGCAATTTTATAAGACAGGCTGTCTCAGCATGAATTTTCTTATTTCATTCCTGCAGGACCATTTAGCTACCTCCTTTTGGACATAAATCTATAGAAATTGAACCTGTAAATCTTGTGCAGTGGGTTTCAGGCATGTACATGGCTGACATTGGTCTATGTTTGCATTGTTTTTGTTTATCTTTGTATAATGCAGGGGTCAGGAACCTTTTTGGCTGAGAGAGCCATAAACGCCACATATTTTAAAATGTAATTCCATGAGAGCCATACAATATGTTTAAAACTAAATACAAGTAAATGTGTGCATTTTATGTAAGATCACACTTTTAAAGTACAATAAGTCTCTGAAAATATTACACCAGGCCTTAAGACACCAATACATCTCCTATTAGGAAAACAGACCAAGTCAGGCTGCTATAGAGTCCTACACAGAAACTACACGCCAGCAGAAAACCTCACCTGAATCACGTGCTGTCCCTCACCTAACATAGAATAAAGAGACCAAAACGCATAAGAAGCATGCAGAAAAAACTGAATTGGAAACTGCAACAAGCCAGAGTCTCTGTATGCAGTGTAACAAAGGAAAAAAGAAACATCACCCATCCTTATAAAACAAATCAAGAAATATAAAATCATCAGCAGTAAAACTGTACTAACAAAAAGAACATTTCGAAACAGCTGATGAGTGGAATATCCAATAATAAAAACTCATATAAAACATTTCCAGATACCAACAAAATATTTCAAAATAGCAGACACAAAGACCCAGTAATGAAAAATAATAAGGATACAAAAATTTTTTTGCTCTGCATACCTGGGAACGTTTGATATCCAGGTGTCCTGAGATTGTTCTGAATTAGCAGGAGGTGGGGTGGTTTGCTTGGAACTTTCTCCTCTCTCAGTCACATACCAGCGCTCTCTCTCACACTGGCTCTCAATGACACACCTATACACACATGCTCTCAGTCACTCACATATACAAATGTTTTTTCTCTCTCACTTATATAGGCTCTTAATTACACATTTACACACATGCTATCTTTTCACACTTACACACACACACACACACACAGGCTTTCAATCACATAAATACATGCTGTCTTTTTCTCTCACACACAGACTCTCATTCACATGGTTACAAACATGTCCTCTCTTTCTCTCATTTACACACAGGCTCTCAATCACATACTCACATGCTCCCTCACCTAAATCAGCTCTCAATCACACACAGACACACACACATGGTCTCTCTCTCTCTCATTTACACACAGGCTCTCAATCACATACTCACATGCTCCCTCACCTAAATCAGCTCTCAATCACACACAGACACACACACATGGTCTCTCTCTCTCTCATTTAAACACAGGCTCTCAATCACATACTCACATGCTCCATCACCTAAACCAGCTCTCAATCACACACAGACACACATGATCTCTCTCTTACTTATACACACAGGCTCTTAATCATACATACACATAATTTCTCTCACACACAAAGGATCTCAATCATACCACACATACTCTTTCACACAAACAGGTTTTCAATCACAAACTTACACATACAGGTTCCCAATGGTAAACTTACATTCATGCTCTCTCTCTCTCACAGGCAGGCTCTCAATCACAGACATACTCTCTTTCACATGTACAGGCTCTCAATCATTCACATACATGCAATCTCTCACACACACACACACACAGAGCCAGCCCCCCGCGGCCCGGAAGAGGAAGTGGAGAGTATCGGGTGCGTGCGCGGCAAGAAGAGGCCACGCTAGAGCGCTCGGCATCGGCCCGAAGAAAAGAAGACTGCAGCGCGGCTCGGAGGAAAATGAAGAGGTTCAGCCACGGCCGATGGGACTCCGCCTCCGCGAGGGCTGAAAATGAAGAGGTTAGCGTTGGGAGGAGGCTGCTGCTGCCGCGAGTTCCCGGGGTGGGGGAGAGAGAGAGTGAATGGCGCTCATTCACACTCTCTCTCCCCCACCCCGGGAACTCGCGGCAGCAGCAGCCTCCTCCCAACGCTAACCTCCTCGCTCATTCACTCTCTCTCCCCCACCCCCACCCCGGGAACTCGCGGCAGCAGCAGCCTCCTCCCAGCGCTAACCTCTTCATTTTCAGCCTTCGCGGAGGCGGAGTCCCATTGGCCGCGGTTGAACCTCTTCATTTTCCTCCGAGCCGCGCTGCAGTCTTCTTTTCTTCGTGCCGATGCCGAGCGCACTAGCGTGGCCTCTTCTTGCCGCGCACGCACCCGATACTCTCCACTTCCTCTTCGGGGGGGCGGGAAGAAGAGAGCACGCCGGTGCTGCTGACTCCAACTGTCCTGTCGCATTCCGCCCGGGCTGACAGCATTTTAAGCCCGGGCGGAGGAGGACCGGGGAGCAGCTGGGTCAGCGGGAAAGTGTGGCGACACTTGTCTGCGAGCCAGATGCAGCCCTCAAAGAGCCATATCTGGCTCACGAGCCATGGGTTCCCGACCCCTGGTATAATGTATGTTTGTTGTAAGCTGCTTTGGGCCATGACATAAGAAGCCTATAAATACCATAAATAAATAAGTATAAGACAATGAGCAATCTCATTATTCAACCAAATGCCCTGCTAATAATAACAAAAAACCTAATACAGATCAATGCATTCTCCCAACTGGAACCGAACAAAATACTCATCCAGTGTTGTTCAAACCTGAGACTAATACAAAAACCAGGTCTTTGTAGGGAGGATAAGTGATCAGCAGAACAGTAGCATCTAGTGTCAAGACATACTAAAATAGCCCTTTCATTGGTACATCCCTGTTTCATATGATATAGCTAAAAAGACAACCAGGAGATTGGATTAATACCAATACTCTACATGTAGAGGCCAGAAACAAAAAAAAACAACATACCTATTTTCTCTTCCTTATACAATATTGCAGAACTTACTTGATCTCTGGCTTTACTTTCACTTCTTTCAACTAAGGATAACCTGTGGCTTGGCACCTGGAGGCAGGTAAGTGTAGATGAGAATCAGCATTGGCAATGGGCAGAGATGGAGCATCAACAGTAGGGGTGTGTGCAGGGACAGGAGTGGATGAAAAGTATCATAGGAAGGAGGGTGGCAATGGGGGATCAGTGGAGAAATTACTACCACCTGATAATTTCCTTTTCTTTAATGAGGACAGGATAATCCACACTAGTGGGTTATGCACCTCTACCAGCAGATGAAGAGTGAGCAAAGCTGACGTCATGGTATATATATACCTGTGCACTGGCATCAGCCCGCCAGTATTCTCTGCAAAAGTCAACTGTGGATAACTAAAGAATACATGATCATAATCATTAACAAAACCATTCAAACAATCAGTTAACAGGAAAGCATTGAGGTCAGGCCAGGAGTGTAATATCACTATTCTAGAGACTGAATCTGACACTTACCACTAATCCCCGAAAATGCAGTCAATCAGGAGGACAACAGCACCACCATCTGGCAGCCAAGGGCAGGAAGGTGGATTAATCTGCCATCATTAAAGAAAAGGAAATTATCAGGTAAGTAGTAATTTCTCCTTTCTTAGCATTCAGACAGGTTAATCCACACCAGTGGGATGTACCAAAGCTACTCCTGAATAGGGGGAAGGCTGCCCACAATCCAATCAACATAGCACACACAAAGGCTGCGTCCTCCTGAGCTTGCACATCCAAGCAATAATGCCTAGAAGTTGTGTAAGATAAAACACGTCGCAGTTTGGCAAATCTCGATAGGAGACAACCATCTAATCTCTGCACATGACACTGCCTGAGCCCTAGTGGAATGAGTGTTAACCTGACTAGGAAACAGTTGCTCAACATCTACATACGTGGCCATGATTACCTTCTTAATCCAGCAGGCTACTGTATCCCGTGACATCAGCTCACCTTGTTTACTTCCATCTTGGAGTATGAACAGCTGGTCCATCTTCCTGAGAGGTTTTGAAACTTCCAATACCTTAAGATATGTCGCTTAACACCCAAGGTTCATTACAGGTGATATTCATCCACCTCTCTCTCTCTCTGCCCAGAGTCAGAAGGGATTGATTGATTCTAATGAAAATCTGAGACCACCTTTGGCCAAAAAGATGGAATAGTTCGCATCTGGACCACACCCCGAGACAGTTCCCAGCAAGACAGAGCCAACAGTTCACAAACTCTATGTGCAAAAAAACCATCATCCTCTAGTATTTAACTTCAGGAAGAGGCTACACAATGGTTGAAAGGTGGGACCCGCCAGAATTCCAGAATCAGATTAAGACTCCACAAGGGCACTGGCAATCGCAAGGGGCATGAAGATGCTCATCCCTTTCAAGGCTGTACCACAACCAGATGGGTGAACAAGGGTTCACCATTCACATGACCTCGGAAACAGGCCAGAACCACCACCTGTACCTTCAAGGAATTAAGGGCCAAGTCTTTACACAACCCATCCTGCAAAAATTCTAACTGAGCGGGATTTTAACCGAACGAGAATGAACCCCCTCGTTCCTCACACCAAGCCAAAAACATTCGCAAAATGTGAAAATAGGCTAAGGAAGTGAATAACTTTCACTCTCAAAGCAAGGTGGAAAACACAGCAGTGGACTAACCATGCTTTCACAACTGAGCATTCTTAAGAGCCACATTGTCAGACAAAAATCAAGTCGGGTCTTCGAGAAGAATAGGTCCCTGCTGTAGCAGATCCCCGTGGAAAGGTAATCGAAGAGGATATTCCACCAGAAGCCTTCACAGATCTGCATACCACAACCTCCTGGGGCAATCTGATGCCACCAGAAGTACCAACCCTGTGTGTGTCTTCAATCTCCAAATCATTCTGTCCACCATAAGCCAAGGTGAAAAGGCATATAGAAGCTTGCCTTCCTGCCACTTCTGCATGAAGTGGCAGGAAGGCAAGTGGCAGGAAGTTTTCGGGCATCAATGCCCGAAAACTTCAGATCTCTCCTGGGACTGAAGAAGCAAGGAACCTTCACATTCTGTGATGTCACCAGCACATCTAGAAATGGGAAGTCCCAGTGGCCCACTATGAGTAAGAATGCTTTGTTGTACCATTTCCTTTCTCTTGGATCCAGACTGTCTGCTGAGAAAGTAGACTCTTACATTGTTTTTCCCTGCAATGTGCAAGGCTAAGATCACCTGAAGATGTATTTCTGATTATTCCATGAGTTGAGCTATTTCCTGTGATACTTGCTGGGTTTTGGTTCCTCCATGTCGATCAATGTAAGCCACTGTCGTTGCATTGTCTGACATTGTTTGGACCACTCGAACCTGCAAGCGATTGACGAATCACAAGCATGTCAACCAAACGGCATGGCTTCAAGCCAACTGATGGTCCAGAGGACCTCTCTGTACTCTAACGCTCCTACGCTTTCAGTTCCTGACAGACTCCCAAATCCTGGAGGCTCACATCTGTCATGTGTAGTAGCCAGTACTGTGCTCGTAGGGGAATGGCTCTCATTAGAAGATCCGCTTGCAACCACCACTGCAGTCAGATGCTGATCTCCATTCGTAAGGGAAATCGTATCAAGGAATTCTGAGACTGTGGACTCCAATGCATAAGCATTGTGTGTGCTGAAAACGCAATTGTGCCCTTGCCCAGTGAACCACCTCTCAAAGTGGCTGCCATCAATCCATGCACCTGTAGATAAAAACTACACCACCGAAACCTTAATAGAACTACACTGGCTACCCATTGAACAAAGAATTCAATATAAGACGCTATGCACCATACATAAATTAATACACAATGAAAAAGCGGAGTGGCTGAACACAGCCCTACGCGTACATACCCCCCACAGAAATCTGAGCTCAGCAAACAAAGCAATGCTAACTATTCCCTCAGTAAAGACGGCCAGACTAACCCAGGTAAGGGATAGGGCCCTATCCCTAGCAGGACCCACAATATGGAACAATATGCCGTTAGAAATCAGACTACAAAGTAACATCAAAACCTTCAAAAAAAGTTTAAAAACATGGCTATTTAAGCAAGCATACCACAAAGCGAATTGAGAGCAGAAAACAGGGAAATGTTGATTGCAGTCAGTCAAGCTCCCACTCACACCTTGTTTCTTTAAGTGTGTGCTTCTCATTTCTATATCCTAAACTATTCGTTTTATTTTTTAAACAACAAAGAACCAAAATAAAGTAGTATGATATCTTATAGGCGAGTAAGAGGAAACTGGACATGACTTATAACACTCACCAAATAATATTTTTTTATGAAATTATGTTACAGTAAATTAACGGCACCTGTTTAAGAGTGTAGAATTCCAGATACTGTATTTAACATAGTTTTTGTGCCCGATTGTGAACCGTTGTGATGGCACCCGCTTAACGACGGTATAGAAAAGATTTTAAATAAATATTGTTTCTGTCACTAATTGCACCTGTCTCATTAGTTCCGAATGCGGACCCCTAGCAGGGACACCTTTCTTGTTTTGTGTAGAAAATGAACACCTAGATACGCCAGTGTCTGGGATGGCTGCAGATTGCTCTTGGCGAAGTTCACCATCCAACCTAGTTCTTGCAGCAAGGAGATCACCTTGCGTGGAGCCTGAAAATTCTGTAATAGCTTTTGGCCCGAATTAGCCAATCATCGAAGTGTAGGTGCATCAGAATGTCATCCTTTCTCAACCCTGCCGCTACCAGCACCATGACCTTAGAAAAGGTTCTGGGAACGGTGTCCAAACCAAAGGGTAGCACTCAAAAAGTGATAATGTTGCCCCAAAACAGCAAAATGCAGAAACCGTTGATGCTGGATGGGAATTTACAGATACTCCTCTAACAACCCAGAGCATTAATAAACTCTCCGACTGTACTACTCTTATCAGTGAGTGTAAGGTTTCCATGCAGGAACTAATCGGTCGCAAAAAGCTGGTTGACTCCCTTGAGATACAGGAGGGGCGAAAGAATATAGTCTAATTATCTTGAGACACGGGCCCTAGGATCACAGCCCGCAGGCTGAGGAGTCCTAACAACTTACACTCCACTGACTCTCTTCTGTGGAGAACTGCAGGGAGACACCATGAAAAAAGTCCCAAGGCACACTGAGAAACTCCAGAACATAGCCATCTCTTATCACCTCCAGACCTCACTGGTCTGACGTGGTCTTGATCCACCTCCAATAAAAAGGAGAGACAGGCGACCCCTTACTTCCTGTTCCTGGGAGTGGGTTGGCACACCCTAATTGAGGGGTTCGTGGGGGCACCTCCACTCAAGCCTGTGCCCCATCTGGCTGCCTGGGATAAAGAACTGAAACCTACCCAAAGGTTGAGCCCTATGAAAAGTCGCTGCTCTGTAGGGTTGAAAACGTTTGAAACCCCCAGCACGATTTATCGTGCTGACCTAGCATGATGCCTGTTTTAAATCCTCTGGTAACCGAGAAACCTGGGACTCTCCCCCACTTATTGGTCTTTTTTTTTCTCACTCCCAAACCAGAGTGATCCTTAAAAGGCCATTTCATAAGAGCAGACTTTGGATTGTCTCGGCACTCATTGGTCAGCAATAGCTGACGCTCAACCCTGCTTAGCTTCCGAGATCAACAGAGATTGGGCTCATCCAGGGTAGTAAGGCTTTAGGGCACTGCCCTGAATTCAAACCAGATTAATCGACATCCTGAGAAAAAGCAAGGAAGAACCATCCACCAGGGAGCAGCAAGAGGTCATCTGCAAATCACTGCTACCATTTCGAGGCCTGCTTAAGGATAGCCTCAATTCTCCTATCCTGCACCTCCTTCAAGCCGCTCACCCTTCCACAGGGATAGTCACCCATTTGATGATGGCACACACCAGCGCATCCACTTTCAGAAGCGCAACTGTTCTCTCTCTGTCGGATCCAGGGCGTACAGCACTGCCAAGGCTCATCCCCCTCAAAAATAGCATCTGAGGCACCATATTCAAGATCAGTCAATTCTTGAAAATCATCCAAAACTCTTCACGTAAGGAATCTAATGGGATTCTTGTTTGGCTTCAGCACTGGGCAACCCCACAGAAAAAACATTCAAACACCGCCATGACCTACCATGTGGTAACTAAGCAAAGCCTGAGAGCGGGTCCTAGCCAAAAGGCTGCTCAACCTGACAAGCTGCTACAACTTCCCCGCTCCCTCAGAGGCAGGAATGGACTTCGGATTGGAACGCTGATGCTCGGAGACCAGAAAGGAAATGGAAACACTCACTTATTTTATTTTTTACTCCTTACTGAAGTCAGCCCATCCCAGCCGAGTATAAAGTCGATCTTTGGCTGTGGGTGCAGAGGGGGAGCGGCAAAGGCCTCTACCACCGCGCTCAATTTCCTGCACCTGCTAGCCTCTCAGCTGTTTCTCTCTCTATAGCTAAGTCTAAAGAGGGAAAACCAGCTACTGTACCGAGGCACTCGTCAGAGTAGGATACGCAGATATCACCTCAGGAAAACTCAACTGAGCGAGGCAAATTAATTTCCTTCTTCTTTACACCTTCAAATTTCTATATTTTATATTAAAGTAATTCCCAGTAGGGAAATGCATATCCACCATCATAAGAACATAAGAAGAAATTGCCATGCTGGGTCAGACCAAGGGTCCATCAAGCCCAGCATCCTGTTTCCAACAGAGGCCAAACCAGGCCACAAGAACCTGGCAAGTACCCAAACACCAAGAAGATCCCATGCTATTGATGCAATTAATAGCAGTGGCTATTCTCTAAGTAAACTTGATTAATAGCAGTTAATGGACTTCTCCTCCAAGAACTTATCCAAACCTTTTTTGATCCCAGCTATACTAACTGCACTAATTACATCCTCTGGCAGAGCTTAATTGTGCGTTGAGTGAAAAAGAATTTTCTCCAATTAGTCTTAAATATGCTACTTGCTAAATTCACGGATTGCCCCCTAGTCCTTCTATTATCCGAAAGAGTAAATAACCGATTCACATCTACTCATTCAAGACCTCTCATGATCTTAAAGACCTCTATCATATCCCCTTTCAGCCATCTCTTCTCCAAGCTGAACAGCCCTAACCTCTTCAGCCTTTCCTCATAGGGGAGCTGTTCCATCCCCTTTATCATTTTGGTTGCCCTTCTCTGTACCTTCTCCATCGCAACTATATCTTTTTTGAGATGCGGCAACCAGAATTGTACACAATATTCAAGGTGCTGTCTCTCACCATGGAGCGATAGAGGCTTTATGACATTTTCCATTTTATTAACCATTCCCTTCCTATTAATTCCTAACATTCCGAGGAAAGTGGGGTTACTAGTGGTATACCACCAGGATTGGTTTTCTGTTGGGTTTTCAACATTATTCTTAGTGATATTTTGGAAGGGTTCTAGAAGAATGGCTTGTCTTTTTTGTGGATGATATGAAAATCTGCACCTGGAATGTGTGGAAAGCATAAGGCAGGAACTAGTAGAGTTTAAAGAATGGCAGCTAAAATTCAGTGCTGTAAATACTGGGTTATGCATTTGTTTGCAAAAACTCAAGGGAACGGGTACAGTATAGAGGGTGAAAATCTTCTGTGCATAAAATTTAGAGCGGGATTTGGATGTGATCACATATAATGATCTTAAGGTGCTAAAACAGGTAGACAAGATGTTGACAAAAGCTAAAAGAATGCTTGGGTGCAAAGGGAGAATGGACAACAGGGGAAAAAAGAAGGTGATAATGCCTCTGTACAAGTCTCTGGTGAGACTTCATTTGGAGTACTGTGTACAATTCTGGACAATGCACTTTCAAAAGGATATAAACTGAATACAGTCAGTCCAGAGGGCAGCTATTAAAATGGTCAATGTTCTTCATCATAAAGCATACAGGGAGAGACAAATATAAACATGCACCTTGGAAGAAATGAGGTAAAAGGGAGATATGATAGAGATATTTAAATACCACTAAGAAAAAAAATGCACTGGAGAAGGATCTCTTCATGAACAAGCAATGATGGTAGACTCAGGAGTAATCTAAGGAAATATTTCTTTATAGAAAGGAGGCTGGACACATGGTGATTAGGACTGATTCGGAATTCAAGATATAATGGGACAAGCATAGAGGATCTCTGTGAGATAGGAAGGGAATATGAAGCTGAGTAGGAAATGTGATAGTCATATGGTTTTTATCTACTGTCATGTTCTAAATTTGTTTCTAATATTGCAAGGTCAAAACCTTGTCTCACAGTTTTGCAACCTTGATATTATTAGATATGATCAGCACAAGATCCCTCTCCTGATTAGTGCAGATCATTAATCTCTCATGAACATTACTATGCACCCTTGATCATGTATTCCACTCAGATTTCTTCATTCCAAATGCCTAACTCTGCACCTTTTTGCTCCAGTGCTGTTCTAACTGTCCAAGAAGAATAAGGGACAGCATGAGCAGGGAACATGACCTGGTACTCCACAGATTTAAAAGTAAGTGAACAGAATATTTAAACTAAGGCAGTAAAAATAATTAAATATGTACCATTTGCTATACCAATATACCGATAACAGAAATTCCACAAGTACAATATTGATACATTTAAGTTTAACCTCAAACCCATGATGTTCATGCAGATCTTATGAAACACGTGTGTGTGCATGTGAAGTAACCTACCTGTATATTTGCTCAGAACAACCTGGGCTGCAGGGATGGCATTCATTTGCAGAATATTATAGCGGTACAGGTCTGTGTTTCTGTTAGTTTTGTCTTGCAACGTCGAACACACCCAGTGAGCATATCCTTTTGCTCCCTCAGTCTTAGAAACAAACAAAGCTAGCTTAGTAAGGGTTCAAGAGTCAAGCTTTAAAGTACTTTACAAAATACCCAAACAAAGGCCAATATTTAAAGCTATACAGCTATGTAAAGTTAGCCAGATAAGACTTATCCGACTAACTGTAGACCTGCTATGGCCATGTCTAACTTATCTGTTTAACTTCACCAGACAAGGTTTTATATTGCTATTTATCAGCTAAGCTGGCCGGATAGGTAGCACCATCCAATTACACCCATTGCCTGCCCAATGGCTATACGGCTAACTAATTAGCCGGATAAGTGACTTATCCAAATATTCAGCAACAGCCACTTAGCTAGATAAGTCTGACTTATCTGGCTATGTATCTGGCTATGAATATGGACCCCATTGTTTCTTAGGTTTATATTAGGAGATTAATTTTAGAACTCCCTGCATATGGGTATAGGCTGCATGTACAATGTAAACGTGAATTTCAGCAAGGATTTCCAAAGTGAACTTATGCTTATAAGTTCGCTTTGAAAATCCTTGTGTAATGGCTGGGTAAGCATGGAGTGGTCCACACACAAAGCTATACCTGCTCCAAGTAAGGCATAGCACATGTGTTGTAACTTATATGCATACTTTTGAAAATACAAAAGTACATATTTAAGTCATATACCTGCCCCAAACTCCACCCTCCAGAATGTCTACTTCTACTGCAAATAAAAATATGCATGATACTGGGCTACATATGTACTTTTACATACACTGGCTACCAACTGATTTTCAAAGCGCCGCTTACATGCATAAAACAGGTTTTTATCTGTGTATATCACATTGAAAATAAACCCCAAAGTATTTTACTTATTTGCAAGAATTTAACAGTTACGATATTTTTCAATATGTTTGCTATATGCAAATTTGGAGTTTGAGAAATATTCAGCAACAATGTTCCACCAGGCTGAGGCTACAGGGAGAAGATTTAGTGAACTTATTTACACTTGTGTACAGCAATTTGTAGGACAGCAACAGATGATTATGCATCAAAAGTCTTCAATTTATACAGAGTACACCAGAAGACAGTAGGGCGGCTTGCACAATGCTACATATCATTAGCCTCTCAAACATAAACTAAGACAGTTGAACACACATTATAAGGATTATATAGTGACCTTTATTTTAAAAGTTAAAATTATTTTTGACCTACTGCAATACAGCTAAATTGATTACCTGTAACAGATGTTCTTTGACGATAGTAGGATATCAGTCCTCACGGATGGGAGATGAAATTGGACAAAGCCTGGGCGGAGTAGTGACTCAAACTTGCAGTGATTTCTAAGATGCCCTGTTGAGCATGTGTGAGTAAACCCTGCATCACACGCAAGGTCCCTTTAGTTCTATATGTAGCTATACATTAGAGAAAACTCCTCTTCAAGGAGGTGAGAGGGTTTAGGAGGACCAATATCCTGCTGTCCTTGGAGAATATTTGTTACAGAAAAGCAACTTCACTTTCTCCAAGGAAAGCAGGTTATTCAGGCTTCACAGATAGGAATCCTTAGTTACAGGGTGCCTTAAAATAAAGGGATAATGAAAAAAAATTGCCAATGGGTAAACATCTTTTTGTTGACAACAAGACATTGTTTCATTACTTTTTTTTGTAACAACCTGGAAATAATAAAAATGGGCCTTGGGGGATGGAGTCTGATTCCAAACCACAAAAAATACTTGCAAGATAGATTGATCAAACTTACTACCGCATCAGGAGTCCCACTCCAAACCATGTGATGTAAATAAGTGGACTGAACTGCGTATCACAGCCTTGCACCCAACCAAATTAGTTCTCTGATGGATAAAAGGAGTGAGAACCAAATTTGTCTCAGCCAACAGGGGGCTACGAGGAAACACATACAGAAGATTCTTGCCCACGTCTAGGGAGAAGATTCCTGAGGCTAATTTTCCCTTTGGTTTTTTAAAGACATGGCTGAAGAGAGAAAAAGTTAGCATTCATAA
The DNA here is from genome assembly GCF_901001135.1 of Rhinatrema bivittatum. Lineage (NCBI taxonomy): Eukaryota > Metazoa > Chordata > Amphibia > Gymnophiona > Rhinatrematidae > Rhinatrema > Rhinatrema bivittatum. The sequence goes on along the minus strand of NC_042615.1, from coordinate 651,766,557 downwards.
ATGAAAGATCACAGAAAGAGAAGGCCTGACAACAATATCAGGAGAAGCTAAGAGAAGCTGTGAAGGTAGTCAGGAGAGCAAAGAAAAAATAGCTAATCTGATGAGGAACTTTTTTTAAATTTAACATATATTAGCTGCAGGAGATAGCATAAAAATGGGATTGTAAGACTCAAAGGTAAAGGAGGAATACGTAGTGGAATTGCTCAATTAATATTTCTGTTCGGTGCTCACTGAACACAGGCTTGCAATTAGATCTTGGAAAACTGCCAGAAATAGGAATGGAAGCAAGTTAGACCTTAATTTTCAAAACTCTGTGTTTGTAAGGAGCTGGTGAAACAAAGTAGGTAAAGCAATGAGGTTGGATGAGATACATCTAGGAACTTAGTGGAGTTTTGGCAGCAATGCTGCATCTCCATTACAATGCTTCTTTAGGGATGAAAATGGCTCCAAAGGGAAAGAGACAGGCAGATGTGATTCTTTTTTTTTTTTTTTTAAATTTATATTTTATTAATTTCAAATAATTTCACAAAGATACAACTTTGCTAGAGAAACGTGATACATATACATGTTAACAAGAAACTAAAACATATTTCAAAAAGAAACCATATAACTTTTATCTTAGTATCCATTAGACCCCAAAACATTTGGGGGTGGAGAAATTTTTAAGGAGATAAAACAAGAAACAATTATAGGAAAAATAACCTAGCGGGTTACATAGCTATATTCCATTTATTTATGTCTTTTCACTGGTTCCAATTGCTGTTCCCTGTTTCCTTGATTCTATGAGTTTTTTTAACTGTTCTGGGGCTGTAAAGACAAAATTATCTCCTCTTACTTTAACTAAACATTTAGCTGGATATCTTAAATAAAAGGAAGCCCCAATATTTAGGGTTTCTTGTCTCAGGGCTAAGAAGCCTTTCCTTCTCTGTTGAGTGATTTTACATAAGTCAGGGAATATTCTTATTGGCTGTCCCATAAATGGGTTATTTGCTTTTTTGAAGTATTTCTTCATGACTGAGCTAAGATCAAGTTCAGTCAGAAAAGTAACCAACAGTGTAGCTCTTTCAATGATTTCATAATGGGATGATTCGAGGTAATCTGTGAGATTCTCAAGGTCCATCGGTTGTATTTGTACTTGAGACTTTGCGTTGGTTGGCAAAAAATAAACCTTGTCCATAGGTGGGGTTTGTTCAGAGGCAAATTCTAAATTTTCTAGGAGATATCTCCTCAATGTAACACGGGGTAATTCCCCCACCACTTTGGGAAAGTTTAAGAAACGCAGATTTAAATGTCTCAGTCTGTTCTCTATGAATTCCACCCTCTTACTCAGGATGTCTCCATCTTGAATAAGGGAACTTTGCACTTCTTTTATTACCTTTATATCTTCCTCCATTTTCACGAATTTTTCCTGATTTTCTTTTATTTGAACATTATTTTTGTTAGAAATTATTTCCATTTGTTGAGACAGAGTTGTTATTTTCATTGAACAATCATTTACAGCATTACCCATGTTCTTCAACACGTCCCAAATAGAATCAAGGGTAACATTTGCTGGTTTTGGAATCATGACAAAGGCTGGCTGAATTTTCAGCGTCTCACCTTCTCCTCCGCTCGCAGATGTTTCCTCCGCCGGACACCCATCTCTCTCTCCGGTTGAGGATTCCAGCATTCTTAGAGCGGGATCAGTCTCAGCAGTTGCTCCCTCCAAGACCAAATCCAAGGTCACCATTTCAGGGCTTTGGCTGGCTGACTTCTGCTGGGGTTCTCGCTCTTGCAGCGGAGGTCTGACGTCTGGGCTCAGGGAAACATCTTCCGAGGTCGAAGGTAACTCTCCTCCGTTACCTTCGACAGCCGGACCTCCAGGCCCCTGCTTAATAGCTGTCTCCAAACACTGCTTGATGGTCGGCTGCCCGGTTAAGGTAGGGGATTCGGAGGGATAGGTCTTTGTTTTCCCCTTCCTTTTCGCCGGCATTTCGATTTTTTAGAGGAAATTATCAAGAGAACAAAAAACGCCGAGCAGCGCAGTGTTAGGGTCCCGCTGCCATCTTGGCTCCACCAGCCGATTCTTTTTCGCAAAAGTCAAAATAAGGTATTTGAAAACTAGAGACTGGTTAATCTGATCTCAGTGGTGACTAAAATTATGGAATCGCTGCTAAGACAGAGGATATTGCAGTTTCTAGAATCCAATGAATTACAGGACATGAGGCAGCATGATTTTACGAGAGGAAAGATCTTATGAGACAAATGTAATGGTAAAATTGTTAAGAACATAAGAACATGCCATACTGGGTCAGACCAAGGGTCCATCAAGCCCAGCATCCTGTTTCCAACAGTGGCCAATCCAGGCCATAAGAACCTGGCAAGTACCCAAAAACTAAGTCAACTTAATTAATAGCAACTAATGGACTTCTCCTCCAAGAACTTATCCAATCCTTTTTTAAACACAACTATACTAACTGCACTAACCACATCTTCTGGAAACAAATTCCAGAGTTTAATTGTGCGTTGAGTGAAAAAGAACTTTCTCCGATTAGTTTTAAATGTGCCACATGCTAACTTCATGGAGTGCCCCCTAGTCTTTCTATTATCCGAAAGAGTAAAAAACCGATTCACATCTATCCGTTCTAGACTTCTCATGATTTTAAACACCTCTATCATATCCCCCCTCAGCCGTCTATTCTTTCCTGATAAAGCAAATGTTGCTTACATGTAACAGGTGTTCTCACAGGACAGCAGGATGTTAGTCGTCACATATGGGTGCCGTCAGTGGACAGAGCCCTGTTACGAAAAACATTTGTGTCAAAGTTTCTATAAAGCTTTGACTGACACTGGCACACTGAGTGCACTGAGCATGCTCAGCCTGCAATTATCCCTGTGACCACAGGTGTCTCCCCTCAGTCTCGTCTTATAGCAAAAAGCCCAAGCAAAACTAAAATAATAAAACTTATGTAGACCCAACTCCGCGGGGTAGCAGGCGGGTTTCGTGAGAACTAACATCCTGCTGTCCTGTGAGAACACCTGCTACAGGTAAGCAACATTTGCTTTCTCACAGGACAAGCAGGATGGCAGTCCTCACATATGGGTGAATACAGAGCTGAGAATGCCTGAGAGTGCACCAAATGCACCCAAAGACGTGCAAAAGGCGCAACGACAGGGGTGGAATTTGGTGAGGAGGGCATCCTGAAACCCTTAACGGGTTGGTGGAAGGATGTTGGGTAGTTAAACTGAAAAGAAGATGAGTAGATGGACTGGCCAAACATGGAGGCATGCCAGCCAGTCTTATCTAAGCAATAGTGGGCTGCGAAGGTATGGAGAGAGCTCCAGGTCGCAGCCTTACAAATATGTACAAGCGGCACCGGCCGAAGGTGAGCTATTGAAGCTGGTACGGCCCTAACTGAGTGTGGTTACACACGGTGTTGTAGTGAAATGCCTGCTTGTTGGTAGGAAAAAGAGATACAGACAGTCAATTAGGAGGAAAAGGTCTGTTTGCCCACTGGAACTCGCAGCTTGGCTTTTGCCACAGAAGGAAAGAATTAGGTGTAATTCCTACGGAGTGTAGTGCAGTCTAGATAGAATGCAAGTGCACTTTTACAATCCAAGGAGTGGAAAACCCTCTCGCCCTGGTGAGAGAGAGGTGTTGGGAAAAAGTGGGTAGAGTATATTTCTGAGTAAGGTGAGATGCTGCGTCTACCTTAAAAAGGATATGAAGTTGAATACGTAAGACCACTCGGTCACGGAGGAACGCAGGGTCAGGTGAGTATGTAACAAGGTTTGGAACTCACTGACCCTGTTGGCAGAAAAGACATTTATGAGGAAAAGAATTTCCCATGCCAGACTGTTAAGTGAGAGGAATGGAAAGGCACGAACGGAGAACGTATGAGTCTTGTAAACACTAAATATAGGCCCCATTCCGTAACCAGTAAAAATAGAGGCAGCTTAATCAGTGGATAACCCATGGTAAGCTGACTCAGAAGGGGTTGAACCGTTAATCGGGTATCCCCACTCCCAAGTTATACGCCAATTGGAACAGAGGTGTACCCATGTGGAAGTGTCTGGGGAGCAGAATCTGAGGGAGTAAGAGAAAAGAGTGGTGTATAAAAAAAGGGGGTAATACCCTTTTGCATGCGCCATGTGGTAAATTCATGCCAGTTTGAATGGTAAGATTTATGTGTGGAAGGTTTTTGTGATGCTACCAGAACCTGAGAACATCAGTGAGTCCATGATATGAGACTGACCTGTGAGAAGGCGAATTGGTTACTGGTGTGATAGATTGAGAAGTATGGGAAAGCATAATGGTCTCGGCCAGGACGTGGGTCTGAGAAACAGTGAACCCAGTCCCGGTGCAGTATAATAAGAATGCTGGCTATGAGAGGCATCGAAAGAGACACATATAAGAGGCCTTTGCTGCAGCAAAGGCGTCCATGGGAACACATTCGAGACATGTGTAGGGAGTAGAATCTGTCCACCGTATGGTTCGATTCAGACGCAGAGGACAAGGTCGGTTAACCTCAGCGCTAGAAGATTTTTCTCGCTACACATGTAGTCCGAGACTATCAGAGAGGATGGAAACCTATACGGAGAAGGTCTGCTAGTGCGTTCAGTAAGTCTGTTAGATAAGTGGCCCGGGGATGCATGGAGTGAGCATGGGCCAAGGGTAGAGCTGTGCAGCTTCGTAGCAGAGCAGCTAATAGGTTGTGCGTGCTTATGTGTTGGAAATACCACATTGTCACTATGCTGTCTGTCCATATGCACAAAGGTTTGTTGCAGAGGCAGTATTGTAAGGCATAACTCATGGCTTGAAGCTCCAGGAAGTTGATGTGAAACTCTGCATGGAGCGGAATAGACGCATATTGGGTTGAGAAGATGTTAGTTCGAACTCTGCAACCCTGAGTAAATACGAGCATGGGCAGGACCAGCCTAGGTTTTGGTTCTAGATCTGCAATATGGATCAGGGACGAAAGCGTTTGAACAGCTTAGATCCACTAATAATTGAAATTTCACTGAATCTTACTCATAGCAAACCTGGACCTATGAGTAAAGTGCATGGTGAAAAAATCCCGTGGCCCAGCAATGAAAGAATTGAGGGGCTGAGGTTATGTTGTATGCGCGCAGAGACATATAGGAATTTGTCAGAATGCTGCACGGTTGTTGGACAGGAAGTTCGTTGTGACTGTGATGTCCAGAAGTGATCTATATGGGATTTATGGTAGTTAACAGCAATCCCAGGTAGTAGATTTATAGTGAGTCATGAAGATAGAGCTCCTTGCTTGGATTGACTGTTGTTATGCAGCTGTCCATGCAAGGAAAAGTGTGAATGTTTTACTCCGTAGAGAAACAGCAGTCACTGATAGTGATTTAATGAAATACCGAAATTGGAGCAACTGGCAGAGCTTGGGATTGTAATATTGTTGACTCACCATGAAGCACACAGAAAGATTAGAAGACAGAGGCAACCTACTTACTGCGGTATGGAAGTATGGTGACGAGACACCATTTTACCTGTCCCTTCTAAAGAAAGTTGATATTTCTGAGGTCCAGGATGGGCGGAGTGTAACTACTTTCTGTTGAAAGAAAAAACAGTGAAATTAAAACTCCCCTCCCCCCCCTGCGCTTTGTAGCATCCGGGGGACTGAACCCTGAACCTTGGTACCAAGTGGGGTGGCCACTTTGATATCCGGCAAGTTGAGAGACCAGGTGGTGTCCAACTGGCAGGGCTGATGTAATCTGGATATCATGTGATCTCCCACGGGAGCGTGAACGGAAAACATTTTACCTGCATTTGTGTGTGCTGTACAAGAAAACGTTGAGACCTGTCGCCAGGGCCTTGAGGTGGATTTGCAATTGCTGGATCTTGTGTTTAGCAGATCAGTGAATGCATCTGGGACTTCGGTCCTTAATTAGGAACTAGAAGCCAGAATATTAATCAGTACAGAGTCCCATTGCTGACAACGGGAGGATGTCCTGATGCAATCCCAAATGATTGGTAGAGAGGTTCTCTTGGTATTGTGTCAGGCATAGCTGGCAATAGCGATATGTGACACTAATACGGTTCTTGGAAGACAAGACGACCTAGAACCTTTCGAACCATATGGCCCGATTTAGAGAACAGGTCACAATGTGATTGTCGCTGAAGCGGGATTAGAGTACTTACCATCCGTCGTGGATCGCAGAAGGACGAGCCGGTGAAGATTGATGGCTCCATGGATTTCAGGAGGCATCGAGGGACAGCCTGAAGGATGTAAACGTCCGACTCAACTCTGTAACCTGGTATGGTAGCGCAGGTACAGAGGAGACAGGCTGAGCGTGTCTGGCACTACCACAGTAATTTGTGGAGGGTCAGAACCCCGCACTGGTGTCTGTGGGGAACGCCTCTGGTACAGGGGAGCCATTATGACTCATGAACCCGGCCCTCTTTGCAGTGAGTCAATATATCGTGACGCCAGTGCAGAATTCCTCGGAACTTGGTCCGGTCATTCTGGAGCACCGAGGAACAGTGGCGGTGGCAGTAGCGATGTTGCTCGGCCCAGGCATTCTCCCAGCACCAAGTAGGATAGCACCGATGTCTTGGATGGCGTCTGTGGCGGATGGTCACCGTTCCGGTGACAATGAGTGCCACGGTGCTCGGCCCGGTCTTTCCCCAGTGCCGAGGTGGATGCCCTCGCTGTCTTGGATGGCGAATGATGACGGACTGTCAGCATGCCTGCACTGCTCCTGGCACTATGTAGTGTCGTAGGCTGATATGGGGCTTTAGCTAAGAACCCAAAGCATGGAGCACTGTGTTTAAGCAAAGGCATTGCGTGTAGGTGCTATGTCAGTATTGACGGTATCGATGGCGGCACAGAAGTGGCCTCGAGGGTATCATCAAAAATATAGATGAAAAAACATCGCTGGCCCGGGCAGAGCAACAATAACAGTGACTGAGGCACTGACGGCATCGGCATCGACAGAATCAGTGGCCGCATCGATGGCACCTACCCGGGTGTCGATGGCACCGCTGATGGCACAGACGGAATCGACCCGGGGATCGATAGAACTGACCTTGGCATCCACCCGGGCATCGATGACATTGATGGAAAAATCAGCGCCATGGATGAAAACATTGATGGCATTGAAAGAATCGATGCAGGGATTGATGGCATCGATGGACCGCGGGGGGAGGGGTGTCGATGGCATCGAAAAAGGCAGGACGGCCTGGATGGGGGTACCAATGGTAGCGATGGGGGCATCGACTGCACAAAGGTACCGAGGTATGAATTCGACAGAAGCCCTGGCAGCAACGGTAACTGGGGGAAGTCCCTATCCCACTAGCGCTAATAACCAGGCAGAGGGTCACAGGAGGACACTCAAAGGCTATGTGGGATTAACTGTGAAAACATAGGGAGAGGGAAGGCCGCAATTCGGTTGGTAGTCCGGGGAACCATAGTGAGGAGACAGGAACCGACCGAGATACAGGGCATAGTACTCACCGAGCGTCGATTAAATGTACGCAAAAGGAGACCCGTGCAGGGGAAAAGAGTTTGTGAAGTAAAAGTTTAAGTATTTCTGTGAGGAAAAATTGTGAAAATTTCTCAGAGCTCCTAACTGCTATGCTTACTGCAGAGCGGAAAAAAGAAGACTGAGGGGAGACACCTGTGGTCACAGGGATAACTGCAGCCTGAGCATGCTCAGTGCACTCAGTGTGTCAGTGTCAGTCAAAGCTTTATAGAAACTTTGACAGAAAAGTTTTCCATAACAGGGCTCCGTCCACTGACGTCACCCATATGTGAGGACTACCATCCTGCTTGTCCTGTGTGAATGTTCTTTCCTTTAGTCCTGCCAGACCAGACCATTACACTTGGGATTACCCCATTCCTCAGATAACAGAGATGGAGAACACACCCCTTTTTCCATGACCTCACTTTGGCCATAAAAGGAGAGTGGTCATAGGCCCTTTCAAGTAACTTCCTAACAAAGTAACTGGAAAAGAACCCCTTTCTTTTTGCCCTCTATTTCATTCATTTTTTAAATTATCCTTAAGATCATTCCCTTTTTCAGAAGAAGATGGAGAGAGAAGAGCAAAGAGGGATAGAGAGGGAGAGCTAGATAAATGGCATCTCTTTTTATTCCCCCTGTATTCTTGGGTGGGGCCTGGACTGGTCTAGCAGAACCCAAGGAAAAAAATTATCAGATAAGAAAATTTAACTTCCTTTTCTTCCTGCTAGACCCATCCATTATATCTGGGAGATACAAAAACTACCTATGAGGTCGGGTGACAAGATGACAGGGCTGCCCTAAGATCCCTTGATCCGAAGGCTATTTCTTCCAATGCCTGTTCTTCCAGCCTTGGAGAATGAATAAAGGGATGCCCTGATGGTGGCCCTGTATATTTCTCCTGGAGAAACTGAAGATGCTTCTGACCAGGAAGATGCCTGCACATTTGTAGCATGTGCAAGAAGTACCACTGGTGCTGATCTGCCAATGAGTTAATATGGTGAAGAGATGGCTTTCTTAATCTATCTCATTATTGTGGCCTTGGAGGCCGCTTCTCCTTATCGTAGTCCACCAAATAGCATGAACAATCTACCTGATCTCCTAAAATGGTTCATTATTTTTAGGTATCTTAATATAATACTGCTTACATCTAGTAGGGAAAGGCTGTCAACCTTCTCTTTACATTCCTTCTTCCTCAATGCTGGCAGAGGCATCACCTGACTCAGGTGAAATGGCAACACAAGCTTTTGAAGGAATGAGGGTACTGATTTGAAAGTGACTGAGTGAGGCTTTACTTTAAAGTTTCTGACTACACAATTCCAGAAGGCAACAGGATCCAGATATGCATTTGACAGTGCATATCAAGAGGGTGCAAGCAAGAGGGAGCTTAAGAGATAAGAATATAACATGAGAACATAAGATATGCCCTACTGGGTCAGACCATCAAGCCCAGTATCCTGTTTCCAACAGTGGCCAATCCAAGTCATAAGATCCTAGCAAGTACCCAAACATTAGATAAATTACAAGCTATTATTGCTTATTAATTACCATCATAGCAGTTTATGGATTTATCTTCTAGGAACTCATCCAAACATTTTTTAAACCCAATTACACTAACTGTTATAACCACATCCTCTGGCAATGAATTCCAGAGCTTATGCGCTGAGTGAAAAACATTTTCTTTGATTTGTTTTAAATGAGCTACTTGCAAATTTCATGGAGTGCCCCCTGGTCCTTCTATTATCTGAGAGAGTAAATAAGCAATTTACATTAACTTATTCAAGTCCTTTCATGATTTTGTAAACTTCTATCATATCCCCTCCCCCCCTCAGTCATCTCATCTCCAAATTGAAAACCCCTAACTTCTTTAGCCTTTCCTCATAAGGCAGCTGTTCCATGCCCCTTATTTTGGTCACCCTTCTCTGCCATCTTCCAATCTTCAGGTACATCGGATAATTTTAATGATAGGTTACACATTTTTACTAATAGGTCTGAAATTTCATTTTTTAGTTCTTTCAGAACCCTGGGGTGTATACCATCTGGTCCAGGTGATTTACTACTCTTCAGTTTGTCAATCAGGTCTAGCACATCTTCCAGGTTCACCATGATTTGGTTCAATTGATCTGAGTCATCACCCATGAAAACATTCTCCGGACAGGTATCTCGCCAACATCCTCTTCAGTAAATAGAGAAGCAAAGAAATAGTTTAATCTTTCTGCGATGGCCTTATCTTCTCTAAGTGCCCCTTTAAACCCTTGATCATCGAACAGTCCAACAGACTCCCTCGCAGGCTTTCTGCTTTGGATATATTTTAAAAAGTTGTTACTGTGAATTTTTGCCTCTATGGCCACCTTCTTTTCAAATTCTCTCTTAGCATATCTTATCAATCTCTTACATTTAACTTGCCAATGCTTATGCTTTATCCTATTTTCTTCTGATGAATCCTTCTTCCAATTTTTGAATGAAGATCTTTTGGCTAAAATAGCCTCTTTCACCTCACCTTTTAACCATGTCAGCAATTGTTTTCCCTTCCTTCTACCTTTCTTAGTGTGTGGAATACATCTGGATTGTGCTTTTAGGATTTTTTTTTTTTTTTTTTTTTTAACAATGTCTACGCTTGTTGCACACTTTTTAAGCTTCGTAGTTGCTTTTTTTTTTAAACTTTTTTTCTCATTATCATCAAAGTTTCCCTTTTGAAAGTTTAGTGCTAGAGCCGCGGATTTACTTACGGTCTTCTCTTCCATTTATTTAAAATTTGATCATATTATGATTACTATTGTAAACCGGCCCCACAACAGTTATACCTCTCTCACAAAATCCTGCACTCCACTGAGAATTAGATCTAAAATTGCTCCCTCTCTCGTTGGCTCCTGAACCAATTGCTCCATAAAACTGTCTTTGATTCCATCCAGGAATTTTATCTCTCTAGCATGCCCTGATGTTTCACTTACCCAGTCAATATTGGGGTAATTGAAATCTCCCATTATTACTGCACTACCAGTTTGATTAGTTTCCCTAATTACTCTTAGCATTTCCCTGTCCATCTCACCATTATGGCCAGGTAGACAGTAGTATACGCCTATCACTATACTCTTCCCCAACACACAAGGGATTTTTTCCCATAAGAATTCAATTGTGCATTTAGTCTCATGTGGGATCTATCTTGTTGGACTCTATGCCATCCTGGACATAAAGTGCCACTCCGCCACCAAGATGCTCCTCTCCGTCATTGCGATATAATTTGTAACCCAGCACGAGTGCTGCATAGAGCTGGCAAATGGTTGCACCCTCAAGAGACAAAGATCATGAAAATCACTATGCATAGCTGCAGGAGAGATACACTGATGCAGTTGCTGGGCTCTTGTTGTTCATTAAAGCCGTTTTTGGTTTGTTAATATAAACAGTTGAATATAATTTGAAAACATAATGAAAGTGAGAACACCACATGGGGAAGAAGAGAAGAGTATTGTTTTGAGGTTTTAAAAGGTTCAAGGCTGTTTTCTTTGTATTAATTATTAACTTTTTTACTTGGGGGGGGGGGGGGGGGCACCCAAGCGCATAGACAAAAATATTGACACTTAATAAAGGGTGTTGGATAAGAAGAAGATTGAGGTGGATGGGATATGGGGAAGGAGTCGGAACAGGGTAGTTGGAAGGAAGGAGGGGGAAAGAAGGGGGAAAAAGATTGGGGAATTTAAGATACAAAGAATAGTCATTAAAATGAAACATTTGAATTTGTACAGAACAGGACAAACAATGCAGGTGGATAATCAATATTTCTTGGGGGTCCAGGCTGGGTGGGGGGGGGAGGTTGGCCTTCGACTAAGATTTACGGAAGCCAATGGTCACTGTAATGCAGATAAATAGAAATGTTTATGTGAATGGCTAACATTAGATGTATATTGTGGAATGTAGACGGATTGGATTCCCCTATGAAAAGAAAAAAGATCTTAGCAGCACTGCAAAGATATAAATCCTCTATTGTCTGCATTCAGGAAACTCACTTGAATGATCAAGAAAGCAAGAAATTGAACAGAGGCTGGCAGGTGAATTTTACTATGCACCTGTAGTGGGAAGAAAGGCAGGGGTTTCTATATTAATTCATAAAGTTACAATTTCAATTGACACAGCAGATTAAACACCCTAATGGGAGATACATAATAACTGTAGGGAAACAATGGCCATGATTGTACAATTTGCAATTTATATGGCCAAAATGATTACCAGCATTCATTTTTCACAAGGATTGTAAGCTAACTATTGGTCATGAAAAGCTCACTGATTATGGCAGGAGACTATATTTGTGTGCATGACCCCTTATTGGATAGATCATTGCAATCAAATCCTTCCAAACTAGGTAACAATAAGGGGATAAATTACTTGTGCAAGACACTTAATCTGTTGGAATTGTGGAAAAACACTAAATCTAGGTGTGAGAGATTACACCCGTGTGTCTAGGGCACATACATCACTATCTAGGATAGATTACATCTTAATCACAGACACACTATTTTCTAGAATCTTTCAAGTCATGATTAGACCCACTGAAAATTCAGAGCACTCAATGATCTGGGTAGATATTTGTATGGGGGGTGTGGAACAGACACAAAAAATTTGGAAATTTCCTGGGGGGTTTTTTTTGGCAGAGGACAAAGAATTCAAGAAATATTTGCAGGGCAAATGGGATGAATTTGAGCAAAACAATTCAATTCATAGAGAGACCCCAGCCTTGTTCTGGGATACCAGCAAGGCTGTGATGAGGGGAGAGATTACTTCTTACCTTATTGCAAAAAATAAATCCATTAACAAAAACATATTAAAATTAGAGCGACAGTTGAAGGAGGGAAAGCAACTCAAGTGCACAAAGATGAATATAATAACCCCTGACCTATTCTGTTGACTTAAAATGACCAGTGCATAGTCATTCTTAAATAAACTGCAGTAGTACACAACTTTTTTTCTCTTCTAAAGAAGAATGTTTTGGGGTTTTTTTTCTAACATCTGCAGTTGTTAGGTCTGGGAAACAGCCAGTGCCTTGTTAAGAGTGCTTTATATCCTGGCCGAGTTCCCAGAGTCTGTAGCACTGGACTCTGGATAAACAATGATGTCTTGACTTTTATCTTTAGGATGGAGACGTGCTCATTGCAATTATTACAATATATTTAAAACATTAGACGTATTAGATGCTTGATACATATATATTAAAAATTAGAGAAGTGAAATCATGTGATCTTTTGACAATTAGATAGAATTATTATACTATATGAAAGCACAGGTGTCTTGACATAGTGTATCTGATGTATGTAATATCTATATTTTTTGTACATTTAGTGGATTAGTAACTTAGCTGATCATGAGCTTACTGTAAACTATTAAAAGTCCACAGCAAAGAGGGGAAGGACCGTTGCTGGTTAATAAGGCAGTTGGGGATGGATTTGATGAAACTCTATTTACGGAAAGGAACATGGGAAGAGCTAGGAAAATGGAAAGTGGACAAAGCCATGGGGCCTGATGAGATTCATCCGAGGATTCTTAGGGAGCTTAGAGATGTGCTGGGGGGTCCGCTGAGTGATCTGTTCAATAGATCCCTGGAGTGGTGCCGAGTAACTGGAGAAGAGCGCTGGTGGTCCCGCTTCACAAGAGTGGGAGTTGAGAGGAGGCTGGAAATTAGAGGCCGGTTCGCCTCATCTCGGTGGTGGTAAAATTAATGGAGACACTGCTGAAAAAAGAATAGTAAACTACCTACAATATAGTGGCTTGCTTGATACGCGTAAGCACAGATTCACCAGGGGACGGTCCCGTCAGACAAATCTGATTGATTGATTTATTTGATTGGGTGACTAGAGAACTGGATCATGGAAGAGCGCTTGATGTGAACTACTTGGATTTTAGTAAACCCTTTGATACGATCCCACATAGAAGACTCGTGAACAAAATGAGAAGCTTGGGAGTGAGTGCTAAGGTGGTGGCATGGATTACAAACTGGTTGACAGATAGAAGACAGAGCATGATGGTAAATGGAACCTACTCTGAAGAGAAAACGGTGTTAAGTGGAGTGCCGCAGGGATCGGTGTTGGGACTGGTTCTGTTCAACGTCTTTGTGAGCAACGTTGCGGAATGGATAGAAGGTAAAGTTTGTCTATTTGCAGATGATACTAAGATCTGCAACAGAGTCGACATGTGGGAAGGCGTGGAGAGAATGAGACGATTTAAGGAAGGTTGAAGAGTGGTCAAAGATGTGGCAACTGTGATTTAATGCCAAAAAGTGCAGAGTCATGCATCTATGATGTGATAACCTGAAGGAACTGTATGTAATGGGGGTGAAATGCTGCTGTGCGCAGAACAGGAGAGAGAGACCTTGAAGTGATAGCGTCTAAAGATGGGAAAGCAATGTGACAAGGTGATAGCTAAAGCTAGAAGAATGCTGGGCTGCAGAGAGAGGAATATCTAGTTTAAAAAAAAAAAAAAAGGAAGTGATAATCCCCTTGTACAGGTCCTTGGTGAGGCCTTACCTGGAGTACTGTGTTCAGTTCTGGAGACCATATCTCAAAGGGGACAGAGACAGGATGGAGGCGGTCCAGAGAAGGGCGACCAAAATGGTGAGAGGTCTTCATCAAATGACTTATGAGGAGAGGTTGAAAGACCTAAATATGTATAAGCTAGAGAAGAGGAAGAGCAGAAGCGATATGATACAGACTTACAGATACCTGAAAGGTTTTAATGATGCACGATCAATAACAAACTTTTTCCGTTGGAATGAGTCTAATAGAACTAGGGGTCACGAAATGAAACTCCGGGGAGGACAACTCAGAAGCAATGTCAGGAAATATTTCTTTCTACATGCCGTTTCCCAATTAAGCTGGTTTTCAATTTTTAATTTTCAATTTTTCTGTTTTTTATTTTTTATTTTTTATGTGTATATATCTAGCCGCATCAGCAAGCCTGTCGGCGTGCTTTCTTATGGTATTTCAAACGAAAGCCGCCCGGACTTCTAATCATTTGCGGCAGTCTTTGATAGTCTTTTGTTGTATCCTATTGTAGCTTTTCATTAAATCTTTAATTTAATGAAAAGCTACAATAATATAAGATACAACAAAAGACTATCAAAGACTGCCGCAAATGATTAGAAGTCCGGGCGGCTTTCGTTTGAAATACCATAAGAAAGCACGCCGACAGGCTTGCTGATGCGGCTAGATATATACACATAAAAAATAAAAAATAAAAAACAGAAAAATTGAAAATTAAAAATTGAAAACCAGCTTAATTGGGAAACGGCATGTAGATTGATATTTCCTTTTCCATTGCTGATTTGGTTTTGTTGGAAATTATTTTTGTTCTTTTTTTGAGTCGAGGAAATATTTCTTCACAGATAGGATGATGGACACCTGGAATGTCTTGCCAGAGGAGGTGGTAAAGACAAAAATGGTGCAAGATTTCAAACGGGCATGGGATAAACACTGTGGATCCCTAAAGGCAAGGGGGAGAGGAATGAAGAAAGGCATGGGGGTATCTTGCTGGTGTGATAGATATTACCCTTGGCAAATACCCAGGGGGAAAGGAGGAATTGATTGTTCACACCAGCTGAGAAAACATTTTCCCTAGTAGAGAAATTAATGGTAGTTATTTTTAAAGGTATTTTGAAGGGTAGAGATCTAGCACAGGGACAGAAAATATTTATCTATTCCCCATTAATCTCACCTGGATGGTTGCAATGTCATCCAGTTTGTGATCAGAAGGCTTTGCAATGCAGGTGACTGAAATGGTTAGCATTCTGAGGATCCACAGCTAATTTCATTATGATACAACCTTGGCAGACTTGGACTCACTGACACTGTAGAAGCAGTGATGGGAGACAGGCACTTAATACTTCTCCAATCTTTAGTAGAATATGAGTCAGTTTTTTATACTGATGGCTCAGCCATAAAGATACATGATTCTGCTAAACATAATGCTGCTGGAATGGGAAGAGTGCTAGGCAAATTCACTCCAAATTTCCAGGTCAGGAAATAATGGAAATTGTTTTTAGGTAATCATACAGCTCAATATGCAGAGATTTCAGCTTCTAATTTTGCATTAAAACAGGCTCAGAAAGAACTTAAACCTGTATTAACTATCACAGACATGGCATGAATTTGGCATGATCTTTTAACTATGATCTGCCTTCTTGGATCTCTAATGGTTTTGTTAGGGCCAAAAGAAAACCCCTACAACATGTAGCAATGAGGAAAAATATCCATGAGCTATTTTTACAAAGTCTGGATATACAGGTTATCCATGAGCCAGGACACAGAGCTCCTGAGACTTCCCCATACACAGTAGGGAACTCCCTTGCAGATAGTTTAGAGCAGGCTGCTGCAAATGCAATCAAAATGATGGTTACCACCTACTCGCCCGGTCTCGAAGAATTAGACCAAGTCATTGATACGCAATGGGAGAATCCTCAGGGTTATCCTAAAGGCTACATCTATGAGGTAAAAAATGGGGTGTGTCATGTTTTAAAGCCGATACATTAACACCCACACACAGACGAAAAAGAGAATTACATATGAATCAGATGCCTGAAGATATTGAGATTTCCTCTGTCTCACAAGGACTGATCTTTCAGCCTTATCCATACCCCATAGTGGTTAAAGAAAGGGTTCTAGCCATATCAACAATAATTCTAATAGATGCTGAAACATTAGGACATACTTTAGGAATGCAGACACGTAATGGCCTTACACAACTACAGCAAGTAGTGAATGAAGAATTAAGGGATTTACAACAAACGTTAGTGGAATTTGATATATCCTTAGACTTTTTATAATCAGGAGACATACCGTGAATTGGCATGCTATCAGAAGTTTGCATTGTTACATTATGGCATATAATTTCCCAGAAATCAGCCAGCTGATACTATTATAGCAGATTTCAAATCCTTATTTAGGGGAAACTACAAACCATTTACTAGTCAGGACTATAGATATGATCCTCCTAATTCAGATTCCTGAATGGGCCCAGAAGGTCAATAGCATTATATTCTGTGACCATTTATTTTATGGAGACTGGTGGAAGCATGATGAAACTTATCTTCAGAATAAAGTTTTACTTTTATTGAAAAAACTAAAAAGTAACAATAATAATGAAGGAGAATTAAAATATTGGCAAGGCCTCTTCGGGCAAACTTTTGCAGATACATTTTGCACTTATCCTGAGTGGACAATGATAAACACTACAGGATACTCGTGGTCATTATATGAAGATGATTGTGGTCTGTCAACCAAACAGATTCACAATAAGGTATCAGGATGTGAGAACTCAAATAAATTTCTCTCTTTACATCCGTATGCATGTCACTTTTGGAAGGAAAATGTGTCTATAGACAATAATGCTAAATGGATGAATGGTAATGAGAATCCAAATGTGGTTACTTAAGATTCCACAATTATTTCCCTGGTCCAATATGCATTAACCAATTTAATATGAGTAAAATTAAGAGAGTATATAGCTTGTATTTACAATGCAAGATTG
Organism: Rhinatrema bivittatum; assembly: GCF_901001135.1. NCBI lineage: Eukaryota > Metazoa > Chordata > Amphibia > Gymnophiona > Rhinatrematidae > Rhinatrema > Rhinatrema bivittatum. The sequence goes on along the minus strand of NC_042615.1, from coordinate 651,749,577 downwards.
CTAATCTGACTGAATCCTTTGAGACCCATCTAAGAGAAATGAGAATTAAATATTTCAAATTTAATAATGAACTATGTAATTCAGGAACAGGGAAAAGCATTTGCTCTTTTAAAGGTAAAACAGCCATGATCAATAAAACAAGAAAAAAGAGGTCTGCAACAACTTCTTACCAAGGAGGACTACAGTTACCACAGAAAGGAAGGACATCAAAGGTTAGTGGACATATAAATAATTGGAACATTCAGAGAACAATAACTGATAAAACAGTTGAAGCTCTAGAGAGAATTGCAAAAATTTCTGACCTAAATGATAATTCATTAGCACATGGCATATATATTCTTCAGGATCATCTCATGCAGGTATTTGAAGACACCCTACATGATATAAGAGGGTATTTATGAATTTTCTATTTTACAGCTTGTCAGAAATAAAATTAAGTTTTATGAAGCTATATTTACTTAATGAGAAGATGGATTAGATGTGTTTTGATATGTTAATAGTACAGAGTACTTTAAACCTCACAGATGCACAGGTTAACTTGATGAGAAGACTGACACATGCGAACCTGCATAGGGTCAGAGAAAACCTTTATTTAGTTTATCAGAAGCATATGGAAGATTGGCATTCTACTTGAACTTTTAATTCTAGACCATCATAATTGGAAAGTTCATAATATAGGACATTTTCATCAATCTGGAACAGCTTTATTGAAAATAGTAATAAAAAATCCTTTACAATTCATAAACCAGGACGATGAATCAATAAAATAACCCTTGCTGTAGTTACACAATGTTAAGTTCCATATTAGGAGCTACCATGAAAAAGATCTAGGCATCACAGTGGATAATGTCATTAAATTAAATCATCGGCTCAGTGTGCTGCAGCAGTCAAAAAAGCAAACAATGTTAGAAATTATTAGGAAGGGAATGGTTAATAAAATGGAAAATGTCATGCCTCTGTGTCGCTCCATGGTGAGATCGGACCTTGAGAACTGCGTACAGTTCTGGTCTCCGCATCTCCAAAAAAATATAGCTACACTGGAGGTGGTTCTGAAAAGGGCGACCAAAATGATAAAGGGGATGGAACAGCTCCCCTATGAGGAAAGGCTGAAGAGGTTAGGACTGCTCAATTTGGAGAACAGACGGCTGAAGGGGATATGATAGAGATGTTTAAAATCATGAGAGGTCTTGAACAAGAAGATCTGAAATGGTTATTCACACTTTCAGATAATAGAAGGACTAGGGGACACTCCATTAAGTAAGCAAGTAACACATTTAAGACTAATTGGAGAAAATTCTTTTTCACTCAACACACAATTAAGCTCTGGAATTTGTTGTCAGAGGATGTGGTTAGTGCAGTTAGTGTAGCTAGATTTAAAAAAGGTTTGGATAAGTTCTTGAAGGAAAAGTCCATTAACTGCTGTTAATCAAGTTGACTTAAGGAATGGCCTCTGCTATTACTGGCATCTGTAGCATGGGATCTTCTTAGTGTTTGGGTAATTGCCAGTTCTTGTAGCCTCGTTTGGCCTCTGTTGGAAACAGGATGCTGGGCTTGATGAACCCTTGGTCTGACCCAGCATGGCAATTTCTTATGTTCTTATATTTTTATTTATATGTGAGAAATTGTGTTTTACAAGAATATCTAATCTCTTGACCCTGTTGCTGAAACTGCAACATGTGGTACTCAAACTGAACATACTAACTGCCCTGGCACATCTGAACTTGTGAAATCTCCCTTTCTAGAAATATATCCTCTCCATAATGAGTACTACGCTGTCCTTGCTAATAAGGCAAATTTTAATTGGGGAATTCCATTCTTTGTTCCAGTATATGTTACTTTTAATGAGACAACCACCTGCTTAAACCGGACATTTAAGACGACAATTATAAATTTATCAACTCAGAGTTTTATCATTCATGTTCCAATGTTAAATTTGCAATTACAATGCTTATTAGGTATAGTCAAATGACTTAAAAAGACCAAGATCACATACTTTTCCACTTGTGATTCTGTTCAGGACATCCTCATTGACATAAGAACTGAGCTTCTTTTGCTGGAGGAGATTTACCTGAGTGGTTTAGACGTTTAGGTGACGCCCTTCAAGAAATGTTTCCATTGACAGCGCAAGTTATTTCCTCACTGGCAAAAGGTGTGAGTAACTTATTATCTGGTTCCCTGAAAGATATTACTAATATTCTCCAATATTTTAAACTTATACTTTTAATTGTTGGACATTTTATCCTAAGTGTTATTCTTTTAAAGTTTGTGTCATGACTTTCTCATCTAAATCTGAGCCACAAGAAGGTACCTCCCAGGGATGCGACGGAATGATCCAAACTCCAGGTCCATTTTCTATTCTGATATATGAAGGACAAATTAAGGATCAATCCGTTATAATTTCTGCTATGTTGGCATCTTATCCATTACACAAGAATATGTTTCTAACAATATATAGTTTCACTTATACTTGCAAAACTGCCAGTTGCAGTTATATGTCTAAGGACTTAAATACTGTATACTATCTTGATTTATATGGCCTATTTCTTCAAGAATTCAGTTACCCAATGATTCATGGTTGTTAGAAATTAAATAATCATTATAGGTGTCATACTTATTCTGTATCTACTGTTGCACATTTTTCAACATTATCTAGGATGGGTAATCCCAGGTCATTTCAGTTGATAACACCACAGTTCAAGCTACTTCAGCTACCACAGTAATGAATCCTGCTATGGAGGGGAGAATGTTCTCGAATGATATCAAGGAGATTCATATTTTCTGATATGAAATGCAATAGCATTGATAATCTACTTGATGAAATCATTACTGAATTTGGCTTCAATTCTCCCCAGAATCTCATGGATGGATTCTATTTTAAGTAGTTTTACAAAAAAGGAGAATTAAAATGACGTTTTCTAATTATTGTCTTGTAGTATACTATGATACCTGTATCAAGGTAATTAATATTGTTTATGAATCTAGCTCAGTAAAAATCTAGAATAGTTTAGAATAGACTTACATATATAAGAAACAACTTTCAGATAAAATGTAATGGCTACATGGCTTTGAATGGATCAGAGATTAATGTTTTCATGGAGGGGGTGATATGGTATCTGGGTCTTTAACACATAGAAATATGAAAATCAATAACCCCTGACCCATTCTGACCAGTGCACAGCCATTCTTAAATAAACTGCAGTAGTTTACTTAACTTTTTTCTCTTCTTAAGAAGAATTTTTTTTCTAACACCTGAAGTTGTTAGGTCTGGGAAACCAGCCAGCACCTTATTAAGAGTGGTTTATGTCCTGGCCTGACAGAGTTCCCAGAGTCTGTAGCACTGGACTCTGGATAAACAATAATGATGTCTTTTTGATTTTTATCTTTAGGATGGACATGTGCTCATTGCATGTATTACAATATATTTAAACATTAGAAGTATTAGATGCTTGATACACACATATATATTAAAAATTAGAGACGTGAAATCATGTGCTCTTTTGTCAATTTGATAGAATTATTATACTAGATCAAAGCACACAAGTGTCTTGACATAGTGAATCTGATGTATTTTAGAGCTATATTTTTTTGTACATTTAGTGGATTAGTAACTTTCGAGGTTAAAAGATTTCTAAGTTAGCCAATCATGGGCTTACTGTAAACTATTGAAGTCCATAGCAAAGAGTCCCTAGCAAGTACGGTCCAGATACTTGGCACGGTTGCTATTCTATTCTGATTACAGCATAACCCGAGGCTCTGGCAGAAATTAACTCCTTGGTAAGCAATCCCTTTGAATTTCATTTTTGTATCATATGACTTAATCTGAATTAACTAGATCTAAACAGACTTAGTCTGAATTCATCTGAATTGACAACTTGAAATGACTTGATTAGATCAATTAAATTTGATTATATATTTTCCTCATGTAAAAAAAAAAGTTATATTTTTCTTTTGAGAATATTTCTCTCACTGAGTAATTTGAGTGGCTCTGATCTCAAATAATTAACTGAGCTTAACAGATGTATTAACTCTTAATAACACTAATGTGTTAAGTTATGTGACATGATTTTCTACTGTCAGGAGAATCATTTTTAAGGGGTACACAGTTAATAATGCCTCTCCCACTTAGAACTGCCTATCACAGCAGGATACACCTAAAATTACAGGCAAATAATTGGCCAAAGTGAATAAACCTTTCCAAATGCAGGAAATCACAAATGTGATCAAATCTAGTAAAAGTCACAAAGCTCCAGGTCCAGACAGGTTAAATGCTGATAATAAAATAGTTGTAGGTAAAATACCTAAGGTGTTAGGGTGCTATTTCTTTGAGGCACAGGATAGAGGACATTTTTCAGTAGATTTCACTAAAGCATATATCACTGTTTTGGTGAAGCTAGGGAAAGAGCCTATAAATTCCAGCATCATTCAGGCCAATATTGCTTTTAAATTATGATATGAAAATTTATGCAAAAGTACGGGCAGATCAACTTGGTGGGATCTTGCCTCATATAATATCAAGTAATCAAGCTGGCTTTGTAAAGGATAGAACTGCCAGTACAAACTTAACAAAACTGGTAACAGCTATGGAAATTTGTGTGACATTAAACATTCTCTCTATAGCTGTTGGGTTTGGTTTCAGAAAAGGCATTTGACCGAAATGCATGGCCTTACTTTTTTTTTCTGTGTTAGAAAGATATGGTTTTCAGGGGCAGATTATATGATATTATATAAAGAATCCAAATCAGCGATTATAGCAAATGGTTACATTTCAGACAAATTTCTATTACAGCAAGGGACAAGGCAAGAGTGTCCACTGTCCCCTCTTTTATACATTCTGACTATTGACCCATTAAGAAAAACTGAAAACTGTGCCTCAGTTCAGGGTTTTTCACAAGGTAACCAAGTGTTCAAAATAATGATATTTGCCGATGATGTTTTAGTTTATCCAACATGTCCACAAATATCCCTGGGAAATACAATGAGATTGCAGAAACAATTCAGGGCTTTTTCAGATCTAAAAATACATTTAGAAAAATCAGAGGCATTGGATGTTACAGTGTGTACACTGCATTCTTGGAAGGGGAGTTTCCTCTAAAATAATGGACAAAGATTATGAAATTCACAAATATTGCCAAGGTATATGATGTCAATATTCAGCCACTGACTAAAATGTGAAGTAGACTCTCAAACTGGAGATTTCTGTCTCTCTTATTCATTGGAAAAATTAATTTGTTGAAGATGATGGAATTACCTAAGTGGCTTTATGCAACTATTACCTATCTGGTTAAAAAAGAGAGAAACAACAACTATCTACCAGATTATGAGGAAGGTTCTCTGGAGGAATCACAAAGCAAGAATGTCATTGCAGATTCTGATAAAAGCTAAAGCATTAAGGAGGACTGGCATGTCCAAATTGGCAAGATTACAATTTGGCATGTCTGCTAAGACATGTGAAGGACAGGTTGTTTGAAACCAATGATTACTCTATATCATAAGAACATAAGAAATTGCCATGCTGGGTCAGACCAAGGGACCATCAAGCCCAGCATCCTGTTTCCAACAGAGGCCAAACCAGGCCACAAGAACCTGGCAATTACCCAAACACTAAGAAGATCCCATGCTACTGATGCAATTAATAGCAGTGGCTATTCCCTAAGTAAACTTGATTAATAGCCGTTAATGGACTTCTCCTCCAAGAACTTATCCAAACCTTTTTTGAACCCAGCTACACTAACTGCACTAACCACATCCTCTGGCAACAAATTCCAGAGCTTTATTGTACGTGAAGTGAAAGAATGTTCTCCGATTAGTCTTAAATGTGCTAACTGATATAGACAATAGAAGATGGCAATCAAAAGTAAAAACATTTAAAACTGATTAAAAAATCATAGGAACTAAAAGGAAAATCTAGGAAGGCCACAGCAAAAAAAATTATTTTTGTACTTCTATTGAAACAGGAATGTTAGAGACGAAAACAAAACCACTAGGTTCCGCAGGAAGATAAATTAAATGTCACTGGCCCAAGCTCACTCTGATGACATCCATCTGTGAGGACTGAAAATCCTGCTCATCCTCTGAAACAGGTATAGGCATTAAATGAACTTCATGCATTTCTCAGTAGCTAAAGGCACTTAGCCTTTCGTATTATGCTTCACAAGGAAGATAAATCATGCACCAGAATCCAAACATCTTGCTATGTGTTGTTCCTATATGATTTCAATAATGTACAGTTTGTTCAAACACTATAATTTTCTTTGTCATATTATATAAGTACAAGACGTAACCAACTGGAGAACTGTTTTTTCCTTCAGCCCACAAATTTAATAAGCATAATATGGAGACTTACATGCATAGCAAGTTCAGTAGTGTGCCTGAAAAGATCCATTGTTTCATAACTGCCTACAGTTTCTGCAATAAGAGCCTAGAGAAAAAAAAACAAAAAGAATGTGCCGTTAGATATCTGACTACATATATAAAAAACAACCCACAGAAATTAACAGCAATTAAAGATCAGAATCACCTATTCTGCATATTTTTCCTACCTACCACAGTAATACAAACATTAATTGATCGCCACTTTACCATTGATAAGTGTAAGGATCAGTTGCCAGGTGCTCCTCCAGCCTACAGGTGGCATTTAAGTGTAATAGATAGTGTGTGAGCCCTTAGTGCTGCAGTATAGTTGACACAGTCTCGAGGACAAACTTCAAGATCTATGCCAGCAGCTGGCAAACACACCTTATTGTGGGACAGTCTGGAGCTTCATCTTTACCAGGCACCTTTGTCTGCAGGTCGAGCCTTTGGATTGTGGTGGCCAGCAAGACTTAGGCGGGTCTCTAGGGCAGAGGTGGTCATTAGCGTCCAGAGACACACCAGAGACAAGGTAGACAGCCAGCTTACAGAAGGCAAATGAGAACCAAGGTTAGGGCAGCAGTAACCAAGAGTAGTTGGGTCCAGGCAGGAGGTCAAGATCTGGAGTGACAATCCAAGGGAGATGTGGACACAGGGGAAACACTGACATTGAGAACCAGGAAAGCAGGCTGGTAAGGCAGGGCTAGAGGACAAGCCTGGACAAGACTGGGCTGGAAGACGAGGCATGGCAAATGATATAATGAAGATCTTGGTTCAGGCCTTTGGTTCACTCAGCTTGTCCCAGAAGCCTTTGCTCATCTGATCTAACTGAATCTGCTGGCATGCAATGAACTTAAGCTGACCTGTGTGTGTATGGCTACTGAGAGCCATCTGGAATGAATTCAGACCTAACCAGATATGATGAAAGGCCATGAGGTTATCGATGGCAGATAGCTGAGCCATATTATAAGCTTGGTTCTCACAGATTCCTATCTCACTGAAAGAGGCCAGGTAAACTGAAGATTCCCGGAGGTCAAGACTAATTAAAGGCTTGGAACCAGCAACAGAACACAGACCTACTACAATGATTGATCTATTGACAAAACACTGAAGATCAGAAGAAACAAGAGTACATCAAAGCAATGCTAAGACAAAGGAATTTTAAGGTGGGAGGGAATTTCTCAGGCTAGAGAAGGTCAGTTTATTACTCTGTCATATTGCGTAAATGATCCTCTCACAAGCATTTTCTATGTATGGTTTGAAACTATATAATGCAGCTTTTACAAGAGACTGTAAGACACAGTAATGCCCTGCCTATATTGAAGGTCTTGCATCTGTGTCCCAAGGATATGCAATATTAAATTTATATTTGCCTCAATTAAATTCCTTGTGGTATCCTTGTATATCTGCAGATAAGCGCCTCTGTACAAAGTTAGGTAATATATGTACACAAAGCATGCAAAAGGCTGGGCTGGACGACGAGGCATGTCAAAGCATGCAAGAGGCTGGGCTGGAAGATGAGGCTAGGCAAAGCATTTATTTATTTATTTATTTATTTTTATATACCGACAACCGTTTGCACATCGTGCCGGTTTACAGATAACTTACAACCAAAGGATATATAGGCAAAGCCTTTACAAGGAACAGTGTGTAACAAACGCAGTAACAGGGCAATTAACTAGATAAATAAGGGAGGGAGGGGTAGGGGTAGACGAGACAGAGGAGGGGGCGGGGGGAGGGTGAAAATGGATACATAAGGAGAAGCTATGTACAGGGGTTCGAAGAACAATTGAAATGTACACAGGTTATATACAAAATTGTATAAGCGCAATTATATAAGCATGTATAAGCAATTGTATAAGCAATTGTATAAGCATGTATAAGCGCAATTGTATAAGCATGCAAGAGGCTGGGCTGGAAGATGAGGCTGGGCTGGAAGACGAGGGTAGGCACACAAGTGTAGGCAACATGTACTGCAAGGAATGCAGGAGACCGTTTGCTGAGGTGAGGGAGTCCAGAGCTAAGGTCGCTGATGTCATCCATGGGATTTCCCCGTCGTGGATCTGTAAAGGAAATTATGTCAGGCAAGCACTTGCCGATGAGGGTTGGCCGGAGATGGCAGTCATGGTAGTGTCCTGCCGTGTGTGCAAGGCTTGGTGGCTTTGCGCTGCAAGAGTGAGGTTCAGCTGCTGTGGCATTGGAGGTGAGTGCAGCGGCCTGTGTGGATGTCCCACAGGATGCTAAACGTAGCAATGAGCCACTTGAACTGTCTGTCTAATCCTTCTAACTATGTTCTTCACTCCCCCCCTCCCCCCCCCGGTGGCCATCTTGTTTCCTGTATAGGCTTGTAATTATACTGAGGAAGTTTCAGCAGTCTGTTACCAGAACATGGTCCTACCTTCTGGATCTTTTTCTATGGATTCTTTCCTGTATCCAAAAGTCTGTATTATTTTCAGCTTCTACCTTCAGTGCTCCTAATTGTTCTCCTACTACCTGGGATCCTGGATTTCTGATTCATTCCTGCTCCTTACTCTTTTCTAGACCTCTCATTCCCTGTTTGTTCAGGGGTCTAACTCTGCTTTTCATGCCTTGCTGGCCACCAGCACCAAAGGGCTCAATGCAAAGAGAAGGTGGTTGGCCTAGGCAGAAGTCTCTCTATCTGTGTTGGCCTGGATTAGACTTCCCTGGCATCCGGCTGCTTGCTCCTGGGGCAGCATACAGACTACAACTGTTGAATCAAGCTCTAGCCAAAATGGACCTCTGAGCTGGCTGTGCATTTTGCAGACTACAATAGGTGTCTGGAGACTGAGTCAATGCCTGGAAAGCCTACAAGGACAAGTTGATGCCCTTCTTAAAAATAGTGGGAGCACAGAGGAGATGATCACCTTGCTGGTGGCTGAAAGGCATCAGTAAGTTTTGCTTGGAAATTTTATTTTTTTTAAAAGTATTGGGGTTAAATTATTTAGTGTGTTTGTGTTTTTAATAGTAAGGCAGCGAAAAAACAGAAGTTAGACTATTTGTATTTCCCAACCCTTCCACCCCTCACCCACCGCCCCTAGCTCATTATTTGATTTATAGGCAGGTGCCACATTCTCAGTAAAAAAAAAACAAACCAAAAAACCCCAGCCTTTTAATTTCATGAATTCCCACACCTTATTGAGAGTTTGAGCATTCCCCTGTAAGCCACTACCAGACATATAGTGAATTCATTAATACATTTAAAGGACGCTAATTAGACACATTCCTACTCCCATAGCAACCTAAAACTTAACTAGGAACTGAACAAATTTGAGATGAAGGCAGCAGTCCAGCAGCAAGAGGGGGGCTTCCCAGTCTTTTCCATCAAGTGTCACATGTATGATTTTTTTTACCCGCCGGTGAGAAATTGTACATGTTCATGGATGCAAAGAGCTCCTGTCTCTCAGAGAACGAGTCCGATCTCTGGAGGCTAGAGTAGAGAACCTGGAGGAGATGATGCAGAGAGAGAAAGGTATATAGATGAGACCTTCAGGGACATAGTAGCCACGTCCCAACTTCAGACTGGCATCCCTGGTGCTGCCTTGGAGGAAGAAGTTCTCATGATCGGAGAGCATCAACTTGGTGCAGCAGGAAAGGATCCTGAAGCAAAGACCTGCTCTCCAGGTGGTGCATTATCCTTTCAAACAGAGGATGTGTCTCCAAGGCCTATTGCCCAGGAGGGAAGGGTTAGGTCGGCCATCATCGTTGGTGATTCGATTATTAGGAATGTAGACAGCTAGGTGGCTGGTGGGCGTGAGGATCGCCTGGTAACATGCCTACCTGGTGCGAAGGTGGCAGACCTCACGCGTCACCTAGATAGGATTTTACACAGTGCTGGGGAGGAGCCGGCTGTCATGGTACATGTGGGCACCAATGACATAGGAAAATGTGGGAGGGAGGTTACATCTAAGAGCCAAATTTAGGCTCTTAGATGTAAAGCTTAAATCCAGAACCTCCGGGGTAGCATTCTCTGAAATGCTCCCTGTTCCACGCAAGTCCCCAGAGGCAGGCAGAGCTTCAGAGTCTCAATGTGTGGATAAGACGATGGTGCAAGGAAGAGGGATTCAGTTTTGTAAAGAACTGGGGAACCTTTTGGGGAACGGGGGAGTCTCTTCAGAAGGGATGGGCTCCACCTTAACCAGGGTGGAACCAGACTGCTGGCGCTAATCTTTAAAAAGGAGATAAATGTAGAGATTACTTACCTGATAATCTCGTTTTCCTTAGTGTATGCAGATGGACTCAAAACAAGTGGGTATAGTGTGCTCGTGCTAGCAGTTGGAGACGGATCTGACGTCAGCACGGGTACATATACCCCCACAGGAAGTGAAGCAATTCAGTAATCTTCCTTGCAAAGCTGTCATAGCTCTATGAGTACTGACCGATCGATTAATTAAACAGGATTACCCTGACCGGTTGATAGTAGCTGGAGACCGCCAGGATTCTCAACCAGAAGGTGTCGACACCCGGCAGGGTGGATGCCCTATGTAGTAAAACATGGCTTACCTTGAGCCTGTGAAATCCCATGGATATTGGCAGCCGGGCGGGATGCTGAGTCCATCTGCATACACTAAGGAAAACGAGATTATCAGGTAAGTAATCTCTACATTTCCTAGCGTGTAGCAGATGGACTCAAAACAAGTGGGATGTACAAAAGCTACTCCTGGACTGGGCGGGAGGCTGCCCGCGGACCGTGCAGGATTGCCCTCGCGAATGCGGTGTCCTCCCTGGCCTGGACATCCAGACGGTAGAATCTGGAGAAGGTATGGAGGGAGGTCCACGTCGCCGCCTTACAGATCTCAGCAGGCGATAGCATTCGGGTTTCTGCCCAAGAGGCCGCTTGCGCTCTGGTAGAGTGAGCCTTGACCTGTAGAGGCGGTGATTTTCCCGCGTCTACGTAGGCTGCCTTGATACCTTCTTTGACCCAGCGGGCGATAGTTGCCCGTGAGGCCGCTTCCCCTTGCTTCTTCCCGCTGTGTAGAACGAACAGATGGTCCGTCTTTCGTATTGCTTCGGACACTTCCAGGTATCTGGACAGTAGCCTGCTGATGTCGAGATGTTGTAGAATTCGACCTTCTTCTGACTTCTTATTTATTTATTTATTTATTTAGCATTTTTATATACCGACTTTCCAGTAACAAAATTACTGATCAATTCGGTTCACATTCTAAACAATAACATTGACAAGTAAATGTCTTACAATGAACAGGTTGAAATAACTTGGGTTAAGATATATGGGGTTAATAACATAATTACAAGCTACGGTGCCTAATGTAGGCTAGATAGAAGTTGATAGGTATAAGGTTGGGTTTTAATATTAGACTTTAGGTTTTAATATTAGACTGCAAAAGTTCTGTGGTAGGTAAAGAGATGGTTTGGTTGAAGTTAAAGTGCGAGACTACTTTGGGTAAGAAGGAAGGGACTGTGCGAAGATGGATGGCTTCTGGTGTGATTCGGAGAAACGGATCACGGCAAGACAGTGCTTGTAACTCTGAGATGCGTTGTGCGGAGCAAACAGCCAGCAGGAACACCATCTTCAAGGTTAACAAACGGAGGGATAGGCCTCGAAGTGGATGGAAGGCGTGTCCCGCTAGAAAGTCCAAAACTAGGTTGAGGTTCCACAGAGGTATGGGCCACTTCAGTGGCGGACGAATGTGTTTGACTCCTTTCAGGAAGCGTGAAACGTCTGGGTGTGTGGTGATGCTATTGCCGTCACTCCGGGGACCGTAGCAGGAAAGTGCTGCCACTTGGACCTTGATGGAACTGAGGGACAGACCCTTCTGAAGACCATCTTGTAGGAAGTCCAAAATGATAGGAATCCTAGCAGCATGTGGATTGGTGCTATTACCTTCGCACCAAGCTTCAAATACTCTCCAGATCCTTATATAAGTTAGTGATGTGGAGAACTTGCGTGCTCTAAGGAATGTATCTATTACCGGTCCTGAATATCCCCGTGACTTCAGACTAGCCCTCTCAATGGCCAAACCGTAAGAGAGAATTGAGCCGGATCCTCGTGGAGTATGGGACCTTGTCGCAGCAGGTCCCTGTGCGGCGGCAGGGGTAGTGGATTCCCTGCCAGTAGTCTTCTCATGTCTGCGTACCAGGGTCTTCTTGGCCAGTCCGGGGCCACTAGAAGAACTAGGCCTCTATGCCGCTGAATCTTGTGGGCCATGGTGGAAAAGCGTACAGCAGGATCTCCTGGGGCCATGGTTGTACCAGTGCATCGATCCCCTGAGACCGAGAATCCCGCCTGCGGCTGAAATATCTGGGTACTTGAGCGTTGGACCTGTCCGCTAGTAGGTCCATGCACGGGGTCCTCCACCGATTCACAATCATCTGGAACGCTGTGGGTGACAGTTGCCAATCCCCGGGATGTAGACTTTCCCTGCTGAGGAAGTCTGCCGCAGTGTTGTCTGTCTCGGCGATGTGGACGGCGGAGATGTCCTGGAGATTTGCTTCCGCCCAAGACATCAGGGGGGCTATTTCTAGGGCTACCTGCTGGCTTCTGGTTCCGCCCTGTCGGTTGATGTATGCCACTGTGGTGGCGTTGTCTGACATCACTCTGACTGGTCTGTGTCGCAGTCTGTGGGCGAGTCGCAGGCATGCTAGCCTGACTGCCCGTGCCTCTAGTTGGTTGATGTTCCATCTCGACTCTTCTCTGCTCCACCGCCCTTGGGCGGTGAGCCCTTCGCAATGTGCGCCCCAGCCGCTCAGGCTGGCGTCGGTTGTGAGCAGGGTCCATGTCAGGGAGGACATCCTGGACCCCCGGCTCCTGTGGCATTGCTGCAGCCACCATCGCAGCTGATTCCGTACCCTGGCAGGGAGAGGTAGGTGTACGGTGTAAGTTTATGATCGCGGGCTCCACTGGGATAGGAGGGCGCGTTGTAACGGCCTCATATGCGCCCGTGCCCATGGTATCACCTCCAGAGTGGATGCCATCAGGCCGAGGACTTGTAGGTAATCCCAGGCTGTGGGCCGGACGGCGTGCAGCAGGGCTCGCAGACGATTCTTGAGCTTTTCTCTTCTTTTGGGAGTCAAGCTGACTGTCTGCTTGAGTGTCGAATAGGACTCCTAGGTATTCCTTCGACTGAGACGGCTGTAGGGAACTCTTGTTTAAGTTTACTACCCAGCCTAGGCTCTCTAGAAGAGCAATCACTTGGCTGGTTGCCAGACGGCTCTCTTCTGGCGATTTTGCCCTGATCAACCAATCGTCCAGGTAGGGATGGACGAGAATTCCCTCCTTTCTGAGGACCGCCGCCACTACTATTATGACCTTGGTAAAGATCCGCAGCGCTGTGGCTAACCCGAACGGTAACGCCCGAAACTGAAAATGTTGGTCCAAGACTTTGAAACGCAGGTAGCACTGATGATCCCGATGGATTGGGATATGCAGGTAGGCTTCTGACAGATCTAGGGATGTGAGAAACTCCCCTGGCTGTACTGAATTTTTGACAGATCGTAGGGTTTCCATGCGAAAGCTGGGTACCCGTAGGTAGCGGTTGACTGACTTGAGGTCTAGGACGGGCCGAAAAGTGCCCTCCTTCTTGGGCACTATGAAATAAATGGAATAATGCCCAGAATTTATCTCCCCTGCAGGCACTGGGATTATGGCCTTGAGGGAGAGAAGCCTCTGTAAGGTAACATCTAGCGCTGCCTTCTTGAGGGGGGAACAAGGAGATTCCACAAACTTGTCTGGCGGGAGCCGAAGAAAGTCCAGGTAGTACCCTTCTCGGATGATGGAGAGGACCCACTGGTCCGAGATAATCTCGGCCCACCTGCGGTAAAAGAGGGTCAGCCTGCCCCCTATGGCTGCTACCCCCAGATGGGCCGGCTGATTGTCATTGTGGGGTACGGCCGGGGCCGGAACCCGAGCCGGCTCCCCTCTTACTATGCTTAGTCCGAAAGGACTGATTCCTGGCCTGCGACCGAGGTGCCTGGTAGCGAGTCCCGTAAGGGTTGAAGCGCTGAGAGGTTCTACCTCTGGGTGGTCTAGAAGACGGGCGCTGCCTCCTGCGTGGTCTGTCTTCTGGTAGACGAGGTAAAAGAGAGGCGCCCCATTTATTGGCCAGCTTCTCCAGGTCGCTGCCGAACAGGAGAGATCCCTCGAAGGGCATTCTCGAGAGACGCATCTTGGAAGAGGAGTCGGCCGACCAGTTACGTAGCCAGAGCTGCCTCCTGGCTGCCACTGAGGATGACACTCCCTTGGCTGCTGTATGGACGAGGTCGGAGGCTGCATCAGTAAGGAACGAGAGAGCTGATTCCATCCCTTCTCCTGGGGCGTTGTTCCGAGCCTGAGATAAGCAGGAACACGTCACCACCTTGCAGCAAGTCGCAATTCATAGGGACATGGCTGCCACCTCAAAAACCTGCTTCAGAATGGCGTCCATACGCCGGTCATGTGTATCCTTGAGGGCCGTCCCTCCTTCCACCGGGATAGTGGTGCGCTTTACAATTGCGCCGACTATGGCGTCTACCTGAGGGCACGCCAACATGTCCTTAGTTGCCGGGGCTAAGGGGTACATGCCTGCCAAGGCCCGACCCCCCTTGAATGGAGCCTCCGGTGCAGCCCATTCCAGATCGATGAGCTGCTGTGCCACTTGTAGGAGGGGAAAGTGGTGAGAAGTTTGGCGAAGGCCCTCTAACAGGGGGTTCACTCTAGGTTCCCCTTGGGTGTCATGGCTCGGAAGGGCCAGTTCAGACAGGCATTGCGAGATCAAGTCTGGAAGATCCGCTCTAATAAAGCGCCGCCGATTGGTCCGATAAGGTTCTACCCCCAAGGGAAGCTCTCCCTCCTCGGGGGGGCTCATCATCTTCTGCCGGGTAGTCTGAATCCCCTTAATTGGGTCTATCAGGTGGCGAGTGGCCGTGCCTAGGCCGCGAGGGTCCAGGGGCCGGGTCATTCTGGACGTACGGACCCGGTCGGGGAGCTGACTGCATCGTGACAAAGGTATGAATTCCTTTGAACAACTTCACCCAGGAGATCAAAGCCATATCTGGCCGCATGGGAACCAGGCCCCCATGGTTTGCTGGCTGCTCCTCGCTACTTGCTGGCTCCGGGGTGTTCCCGGTAAGAACGCCGGGCGGTGACCGGCCCTGGCCCGGTACTCCCAGGGCCTCTTCACATTGGGCACATAGGGAGTCTGCATCCTCATTCTGTGTGGCCCTGAGGTTGCATGCAGAGCAGAGATTGATGCCTGATACTGGAGGTGCCGGCACTGCCGAAGCCTGGTCACTCTTATTTTCCATGCTGCCGGTGAACTCAATAAGAGTCTGCGCTGTGCGCAAAGCAGGCGCCTGGAATCAGCGCTCAACAATGTGCGACTAACAATGTGCGCCTATAGCAGTGCGCCTAAGAACTTGCGCCTATAACGTGCGCCTATAATCGGGCGCCTAAGGACTTGCGCCTAGCAATGTGCGCCTATGAACGGGCGCCTAGCAATGTGCCGCCTATCGCCGTGCGCGTAGCAACGGCCGCCTATCGCTGTGCGCATTAGGCGGGACGCTTCAGGTAGCAGATGATGGCGAGCCGGCAGACGAAATGGCGACCAACTGAACTGTCCGCCCCAGAGGCACAATCTGCTTCTCCTCGGATCCTCGGAGACCAACAAGTAAATATACGCCTTACCTTGTCATATTAGTAATAATTTGTAACCTATCATTAAAATCGTCCATTGTACCTGAAGACTGGAGGGTGGCTAATGTAACCCCAATATTTAAAAAGGGCTCCAAGGGCGATATGGGAAACTACAGACCGGTTAGCCTGACCTCAGTGCCAGGAAAAATAGTGGAAAGTGTTCTATATCTCAAAATCACAGAACATATAGAAAGACATGGTTTAATGGAACAAATTCAGCATGGCTTTACCCAAGGCAAGTCTTGCCTCACAAATCTGCTTCACTTTTTTAAAGGAGTTAATAAACATGTAGATAAAGGTGAACCGGTAGATGTAGTATATTTGGATTTTCAGAAAGCATTTGACAAAGTTAGAAAATAGACACTGCTATGGGATAGACTTAGTTTTTGGGAACTTGAAAGGTTCTTATGGTCTGGATTGGCATCAGTTGGAGACAGGTTGCTGGGCTTGATGGACCCTTGGGTCTGACCCAGTATGGCATGTTCTTAGCATCCCGGGGCCCTTTAGATCACTATCATAGAAAATACTACCTTCAGTTCCTATACCTCCTGCAGCAAGGGTTCATACCTATAAGGATTCCCGTGTGGAAAATCCACAGCATATTTCAGGAAACCGAAAGGCCTGCCGAGACTTTTTGAATCAGTGCTTCATACCCTACAGGCCTCATGTTTCCCAAGGTGGTGTATATAACATTGCTACTGACCCTGGGAGGCTCTGGCTTGGGCCACTCCATTTTAGGAAAACCAGAGACCCATAATCTCGGACTGTGATGCCTTTGTCATGGATTTAAAAACATTTTTGACAACCATGGCCATTTGATTTCAGCCTCTACTTCCCTCTTCTGTATACAACAAGAAACCCATACTGCGGGGCAGTACGTCATAGAATTCGACACAGTTGTGGCAGAGACGGGCTGGAACAGCAAGGCCCTTGTTACGGCCTCTCTGTATGGATTAGAAGATCAGATCAAGGATGAATTGATCTGTCAGGAGCTATCTTCAGAGTTGGATGCCTTGATTTCCTTGTGTCTATGTATGGATGACTGCATTCGAGAACAATCAGAGCACCAGAATCCTGCCATGAGTCTTACAACCCATGCAGCTCCATAGACTAATATTGTTCTGCTGCCTGAGGAATCTATGGAACTGGGGCATATTGGCACTTGCCTTTTCCAAACAGAGAAAGACTGAAGGGAGTGGCTGGGACTTTGCAGCAATTATACTGACATAGGAACATACATAGAAATAATGGCAGAAAAGAACCAATGGTCCATCCAGTCTGCCCAGCAAATTTATGGGCATTTCTGCCAAGCCATAAAAGTCACCCTCATACTTATCAGGTTTCCCAGACCATTAAAGTCAGGGCCCACATGTTGCTCGCTATTTGAGTCCAATTACCCTTTACTTTCAGAGAGCAATGTTACATTTGCATCAAGAGTTTCAGGCTTATTGGTTAAGTTACCCCTATGTTTGTTTGTTTTCCCAGACCGCCAAATTCAATAATCTTGTTGCTTGCTGTCTGAATCTAATTCCCCGTTTTCTCTTTTCCCCCTGCCATTGAAGCAGAGAGCAATGATGGAGTTGCATCAACAGCATAAAGACTTATTGGTTAAGGGTAGTAACCGCCACACTAGCAAGTTAGACCCATGAACTAATTTCTTCATTTCTACCCTCTAGCCTTTAGAGATCCACAGTATTTATCCCATGCCCCTTTGAAATCTGTCACTGTTTTTGTCTTCACCACCTCCTCCGGAAGGGCATTCCAGGTATCCAACACCCTTTCCATGAAGAAATATTTTCTGACTGTTCTGAGTTCTCCTCCCTGGAGTTTCATTTTATGACCCCTAGTTCTACTGATTTCTTTCCCTTGGCAAAGATTTGTTGTTGATTGTGCATCATTAAAACCTCTCAGGTATCTGAAGGTTTGATCATATCTCCCCCTGCACCTCCTCTCCTCCAGGGTATACATATTTAGGTCCCTCATCCTCTCCTCATAAGTCATTTGAAGGAGACCACCCACTATTTTGGTCGCCCTTTTCTGGACCGCCTCCATCCTGTCTCTGTGCCTTTTGAGATACAGGCTCCAAGACTGAACACAGTACTCTAGGTGAGGCCTCACGAAGGACCTGTGTAAGGGGATTATCACTTTTTTTTTTAACTAGTTATTCTTCTCTCTATGCAGCCCAGCATTTTTCTGGCTTTAGCTATCACCTTGTCACATTGCTTTGCCATCTTCAGATCGCTAGACACTATCACCCCAAGGTCCCTCTCTTGCTCCGTGCACAACAGCCCTTCACCCCAGATGCATGATTCTACACTTCTTGGCACTGGATTCCTGCTGCCATATCTTTGACCACTGTTCAAGCTTCCTTAAATCAAATCTCATTCTTTCTACTCCCTCTGGCATATCCACTCTGTAGCAGATCTTAGTATTATCCATAAACAGACAAACTTTACCTTCTATCCCTTCTGCAATGTCACTCACACAGATATTGAACAGAATCAGTCCCAACCAAGCCTTGTGGCACTCGGCTTAACACCACTCTCTCATTACAATAAGTTCCATTTACCAGCACACACTGTCTTCTGTCTGCCAACCCGTTTGTAATCTAGGCCACCATATTGATGCTATCTCCCTAGCTTTGCATTTTATTCACAAGCTTCCTATGTGGGACTGTATCAAAAGCTTTGTTGAAATCCAAGTAGATCACATTGAGCGCTCTTCCTTGATCCAATTCTTTAGTTACCCAATCAAAAAAAATCAATCAGATTTGTCTGACAGGACCTTCCCCTAGTGAATCCATGTTGTCTCGGGTCCGGCAAACCTCCTGAGTGTAAATAGTTCACTATCCTTTCCTTCAGCAGAGTCTCCATTAATTTACCCATCACTGAGGTGAGGCTAACCGACCTGTAGTTTCCAGCCTCTTCTCTGATACCACTCTTGTTGAGTGGGATCATTACTCTTCTCGGCACCACTCCCATTTCCAGGGATCTATTGAACAGGTCACGCTGCAGGCTGCCAGCACATCTCTGAGCTTCCTCAGTATCCTGGGATGAATCTCATCTGGCCCCATGGCCATGTCCCCTTTCAGTTTTCCCAGCTCTTCTCATACATTCTCTTCTGTAAATGGAATCTCAACTACCCCATTTCCACCAATGGTCTTGTCAACCAGCAAAAATCCTTCTACAGGGTCTTCTTTAGTGTACACCAAACTGAAGTATTTAATATTTCAGCCTTTTCTTCATCTCTCTCCACACCCTGATCATTGTCACCTTTTAGTTTCACTATATCACTTTGGACCTTTCTCCTTACTCTGATATATCTGAAAAATGTTTTGTCACCTCTCTTTACCAATCCTTTCTTCTGCCTAACTTTTAGCTTTCTTGATTTCCTTCTTTGTCTCCCTCAGATTCGTCAGATATTCTTCCTTGTGTTTCTCCTTTTAGGATCCTATTTCTTGAAAGCGTTCTTTTTGCTTTTATCAGCCACATCCTTTGAGAACCAGATTGGTTTCTTATTTCTCTTACGGACCTTGAATATTAGTCAGAAATTGCCCACGTAAACCTAGGTCTGGTCCACAATTATCACCAGTCTCACAGCAGCATGTTCCCTTGGACATAAGAACATATGAAATTGCCATACTGGGTCAGACCGGAGGTCCATCAAGCCCAGCATCCTGTTTCCAACAGTGGACCATGCAGATTACTAGTACCTGGCAAGTATCCAAACAGAAAATAAATCCCATGCTACTAATCCTGGTAATAAGTAGTAGCTAATCCCTAAATCAACCAGGTTAATAGTTTATGGACTTCTCCTCTAGGACCTTGTCCAAACCTTTAACTCTAGCTATGATAACTGCCTTAACCACATCCTCCAGCAATTAATTCCAAAACAGACTGTATATTACATAAAAAATAATTTTCTCCAATTTGTTTTAAATGTGCTACTTGCCAACTTCATGGAGTGTCCCCTAGTCCTTGCATTACCAGAAAGAGGAAATAACTGATCCACATTTACCCATTCTAGTCCTCTCAAGATTTTATAGACCTCTATCATACCCCCCCTCAGCTGTCTTCTCCAAGCTGAACGACCCTAACCTCTTTAGCCTTTCCTCATAGGAGAGGCATTCCATACCTTTAATTATTTTGGTAGCTCTTCTCATACCATTTCCAGTGCAACCATATCTTTTTTAAGATTTGGTGACCAGAAATGCACACAGCACTCAAGATGCGATCTCACCATGGTGTAATATACATTTATTTTGGCATTCTCAATTTTACTCACCATTCCTTTCCTAATAATTCCTAACATTCTATTTGATTTTTTGACTGCTGCTGCACACTAAGACAAGAATTTCAATGTATTACCACTAAGATGCCTAGATCTTTTTTTCTGGGTGGTAACTCCTAATATGGTATCTAACATTGTGTAACTACAGCATGGCTTACCTTTCCCTATGTACATCACCTTGCACTTGTCCACATTAAATTTTATCTGCCATTTGAATGCCCAGTCTTCCAGACTTACAAGCCACACCTGCAATTTATCACAATGTGCTTGTGATTAAACTTTAAATAATTTTGTAACATCTGCAAATTTGATCACTTCACTTTTCATTCCCTTTTCCAAATAATTTATAAATATATTAGAAAGCACCTTTCCAAGTAAGGATCCTTAAGGCACTCCACTGTTTACCTTTTGCCAATGAGAAAAATGACAATTTAGTCTTACTCTGGTTCCTTATCTTTTAACCAGTTTGCAATGCACAAAAGGACACTGCCTTTTATCCTATGACTTTAGGGATCTTTTCATGGAGGACTTTGTCAAATGCCTTCTGAAAATCCAAACATTAAATCTACTGGCTCACCTTTATCCATATTTATTAACCCTTTCAAAAAAAAAAAAAAAAAAAGGTAGCAGATTTTTGAGGCAAGACGTCCCTTAGATAAATTCATACAGCTTGTGTCCCATTAAACCATGTCTATCTATATGTTCTGTGATTTTTTTCTTTAAAACAGTTATCACAATTTTGTCCAGCACTGACGTCACCGATCTCTATTTTCCCAGGTCACACCTGGAACCTTTTTTTAAATATCAGGTTACATTGGCCGCCCTCCAGTCTTCAGGTACAATGGACAATTTTAATGATAGGTTACAAATTATTAGTAATAGATCTGAAATTTCATTTTTGAATTATTTCAAAGCTCTGGGGAATATACCATTTGGTCCAGGCGATTTATCAATCTGCCCTACATCTTCCAGGTTCTACATGATTTAGTTCAGATCATCTCAATCATCACCCTTGAAAACTGTTTCTGGAATGGATATCTCCCCAACACCCTCATTAGTAAACACAGAAGCAAAGAATTCATTTAGTCTTTCCGCAATGGCCTTATCTTCCCTAAGTACCTCTTTAAACCCTCTATCATTTAAATGTTCTAATCAACTCCGTGACAGCATTCCTGCTTTAGGTAGATTTTAAAAGTTTTTATTATGAATTTTTGCCTCTATGGCCACTTCTTTTCAAATTCTCTCTTAGCCTGTCTTATCAATATTTTATATTTAACTTGCCAATGCATATGCTTTTTTCCTATTTTCTTCAGATATATCCTTCTTCCAATTTTTGAAAGAAGTTCTTTTGGCCAAAACAGCCTTTCACACCTTGTCTTTTAACCATGACAGCAGTCGTTTGGATTTTTACTTTTATAATTTGTGCAATATATCTGGACTGTGCTTCTAAGATTGTATTTTTAAACAATGTCCACACCTGTTGTACGTTCTTAACCTTTGTAGCTAGATCTTGTAAAGGTGTCTCTCAATCATGTGGCTCAGCATCTCTCAGTCTCAGTATCCTTGCATTAGCCTTCAGGATCAGCAGAGACTCACACTTACCAGCTCCAGGGCAGCGAGCAATTTCATTACCTTGGATTTTGTCCCCAGCACAAAATTCCAAACCAGCCAAATCCTGCACTAGTCTCAATTGTTGTCATTGATGGATTTCCCCTGAATCAAGGTGGGGTAGAATAGGTCACAGTGGATCTGATCTTCTAGTGAGTACATGGCACTCTGAAATCATTTCCTTTTGGATTCTTGAATGGCCTTCCTGTATAGTGCTTCTGGGGTTACCTTAGTTTCAATTATATTACCCACTCATCAACTGGCGTTCATGACAGATTGTCTCTTGGACTTCTTGATGCTTCTTTTCTTGAGTTCCAGATCAGAGACCTATAGTTCCCACTCTTGTGGACTCCATAGTGGAAATTCCCTGTGGCCTTCCTATGCAGTACCATGCATTTTTGCAGATGCCTTTAGTATAAAGCAAACGGAGATACTCAGAAGCATCGGAAATATGATTGCACTGCTGAAAAGGACCCTTTGCTTGGAGATTTCCTGGTCTGTATGCTATTAGTAGTAATAGGTAATTTCCACAGTCTTTTTGGGAACATGGATATTCCAGTCATAGTGGGGCAAGAGCAGTATACCTTTCCTTCAATTTGGGTCATATTATAAAAGAAATTTTAGGGAGAGGGCTTTGATTATGTATCATTGCAGCCACAGAAGCTAAGTGGCAATTTAACTGCAGCTACTTCCTCTAAAGAATTAAATATGCAGGTTATTTACATTAATAGCTGTTCACTAAAAAAAAAAAAAAAAAAAAAAAAATCATGTTATTACCTCAATATTATTTGAGGGGTGTCCTGAAATTTTATGTCTATTAGAAACTGAAACTTGACTTGCATATTCAGATTTTTCATTTTTAAATCTATTACGTCCACATGGCTACTCCTATTGTCATTGTGTAAGGGAGGATAACCAAAGAGGAGGTGAGGTTGTAATTATATATAAGAATGTGTTGCCTTGTAAAAGAATTCTCTTAGAGGTAGAAAATGTATATGAAAGCCTTGTGATAGTTTATAACTGGTTATTCTGTGTATTGTATTGTTCACTGGGGATAACAGCAAATTATTTGACTTTCTTTTTTTATTTCATTCTTTCTTTGCAGTTACATTCTGAATTTGTGTTGATACTTGGGGATTTAAATATACACACGGATAGTAGGCAATCTGGTGTGTTTGATGAATTTGTGAACTTATTCTCTGTGTTTAACATGCAACAACTGATTCAGATCCCAATCCATAAAGCAGGACATATTCTGGATCAGTTATTTCCCAATCAAGCTTCACTATTAGAAAGGATCATAGATTTAGAAGTAACCCCGTATCATGGCCAGATCACTACTGTGTTTTAAGTTTCCCATTTCTTTAAATCCAGATGGTCTAGGAAACATCAAATTGTAGTCCATAATCCTATTGCACAATTTTTGCACAAAAATGGTTGCAGGTTGAGAATAAGATGATAGTTGATGTAAAAACTTTTTTTTTTTTTTTTTTTTAGATACTTTAAGTTTGGGTAATTGAAAAAATTGCACCATATCAATTAAAAACCAAAGGGGTAGATTTTATAAATTTGCATACACGGGTACTTTTGTTCGCCCACCAGGCGCAAACAAGAGTACGCGGGATTTCAATAGATGCGCACGTAGCCGCGCGTATCCATTAAAATCCGGGGTCGGCGCGCGCAAGGCTGCCCAAAAATTGTCAGCCTGCGCATGCCAAGCCGCGCAGCCTGCCTCCGTTCCCTTCCACCCCCCCGCACCTTCCCCTCCCTTCCCCTATCTAACCCCCCCACCTTTGTTGAACAAGTTACGCCTGCTCGAGGCAGGCTTAACTTTGCACGTGCCAGGTCGGCTGCCGCATGCCATGTTCCGGTCCGGGGGCTGGTCTGGAGGCCGCGGCCACGCGCCCCCGACATGCCCCCGATGATGCGCCGGTCACGACACGCCCTCCCCCCCCCCCCCAGGAAAGCCCCGGGGCTTTGCGCATGCCGGAAGCCTATGCAAGATAGGCTCGGCGCGTGCAGGGGGGGTTTGGGGTAGGTTTTCGAGGGTTACGCGCATAAACCTCTGAAAATCTACCCCAAAGTGTTTTCGTCATCCTAGAGTACCTTGATTCTCAAGAAAAATCATGGCAAAGAAACTCATGCGGGTGTGGCGGAAGACTTTCCCAAGGGGCAAGAGATAAGTATGCCTTAGCCCACTCTAATTATAGAAGGGAATTTGATAATGTTAGAAAGGTTTATTTTAACCTTATCCTTCAGGTATATTTAAACCGACCTCACTTTTTGATAAAATTAATTGTATCCTTAAAACCCCAGAGGAAAACAGTATTGAAAGTATATGGGACCCTCAATTTTTCGTAGATTTCTGGGTAAAGAAATCTATCAATCAGGAACAAGAAATCTGGCAAAAGTTGCAAGGACTTTCCTTACAAACTCTCAATTTACAGGCTGATGAGTTTGATGGCCAAAGTGGGATAGCTTTCATTCAGTCTCTAATTCTGAGATTGAAAGAATGATGAGAGTGAGAAATTCTTGCTGTTCATTAGGATCTTTGTTCTTTTTCAATTCTCTATGTAAAAAGTGTGTTGTTTTTAGATCTAATCCAGAAATTAGACAATCTCTTACTTTTGGAAGGTTTTGTCCCTAGTGATAAAGTGAGATAGCTTACCATTAGATGTGCCATCTAGATTTAGTCAATAAGAGAAAAGAGCCACTGTATCCCAAACAAAACAAATTATAGCAAAAAAAAAATAAAAAAAGAAGATAAGAACATAAGAACATGCCATACTGGGTCAGACCAAGGGTCCATCAAGCCCAGCATCCTGTTTCCAACAGTGGCCAATCCAGGCCATAAGAACCTGGCAAGTACCCCAAAACTAAGTCTATTCCATATTACCGTTGCTAGTAATAGCAGTGGCTATTTTCTAAGTCAACTTAAGTAATAGCAGGTAATGGACTTCTCCTCCAAGAACTTATCCAATCCTTTTTTAAGCACAGCTATACTAACTGCACTAACCACATCCTCTGGCAACAAATTCCAGAGTTTAATTGTGCGTTGAGTAAAAAAAGAACTTTCTCCGATTAGTTTTAAATGTGCCACATGCTAACTTCATGGAGTGCCCCCTAGTCTTTCTATTATCCGAAAGAGTAAATAAGATCCAAATCTCACAAATAAACCAGCTTACAATCTATGACAAGGTGTCATCAAGCCAGATGGTGTGCCCTTCAATGAATGGGCCACCTAGACTATTCATTCACCTGAAGAAACAATGCGAAACACCAGCAGTGTTGGGCTTGGACATATTACTTATACAGACTGGTTATCTTAAACTGGACTTTTATTTGCACATTTAAAAAAAACGAAAAAAAAATCAAAACTTTGGAAGTTGTCCGAGTGGCTCAACCCAAAGGGAAGGTGGCTAGCCTAGGCAGAAGTCTCTCTATTTGTTGCGGTCTGGATTTGACTCCCCTGGCACTTGGCCATTCGCTCCTGGAGCAACTCAGACAAGCATTACACAAAGCATTCTCTGTATTTGTCCCAACTACATCTGAACTCTGATGCCAATTTTTCTCCCACTACAGCCACTGTCTGTTCTATGCATTCACAACCTCTTGAGTAGAAGAACTTCTTATGGATAGGGAAATATCTATAGTGCTTGAATGGCTGAATAGAAATAAAAATATATATATGCTATTACTGAGTTTAGCCATCTTCTAGCCTTATACAACAAGCCTTTGTTGTAGAAAAATCTCTTCACTAAAATGCTTTCCTCTGAAATGTTATTTAAGCCTTTGAGTTTTCTGAATGTTCTTGTCATATTTTCTAATGCAGTGGTTCTCAAACATTCCCCCATTGTGACACACCTAATGGATAATATGCGACACACCACTTACAACAATCCGTGGCTGAACTAAAAAATGCCTTACGTTTGTTAAAAATGACACCTTGAAAAGATAAGAGGAATCTGCACAGATATATCAATTTTTGAATAAGCTATATAATATGCGTAAGGGTCAGGAAATTTTAACTCAGTGTGACATGTAGGGTAATACATGTTGATTTTAGATATTAATAAGTTAAAACTTTAAATCTTAACTTAAATTTAAACAAATGCATCATAAGTTTTAAACAGATTTTTTTTCTGTTTAGATGGATATTATTTGTCCTCTCTGTTGGCATAAAAAAATGAAGCTTATAACAAGAACAGGTACAATTTAACAATGAAAAAATAATTCACATCAGTAAGCAATACCTCTTCTCACAGTTAAACAAATATGCAAACAGAAACTGAACTGGAAACCACAACAAGTAATACAATAATGGAAAAATAACCCCCACCAGCCCTCATAAACCAAACAAAATCAAGAAATATAAATCAATCTTAATAAACCATATTACCGATTCACAAGTTCAACAGAACTGACAGCTTAGCACTCAAGATTCGGTAAAATCACAGCCAAATGTGCCATGTTTCTTTTTCATCACGCCAAAGTATAACTGGCTAACGCTAATTTGGACTGTGTCAATTTCAGGTAAATCTAAGGCCTGGCTCTTTAGTCAAGCTTTTGGTCAAGTATTCTCTTTACTTAAGATTGGTATCCTATAAGGTCTGACACTATGGTTAAATTGTATTAAGGGCATTTTCTCAGTCTATGTCATAATTTTAATATTCTATTTCTGGATTGATTTTTTGATATCTTTCTATTAATTTAGAATCTTATCTGTTACCTGTACTTTCATGTTATTAATGCTGTATTTGTTTCATGTCACAGTACACAGTATGTGTTCTTCAGTGCTCACTCTTTCTACAAAAACAAAATCCTGATTTTCTTAAAAAGTCATAAGTACTTCAAACACCACAAAGCTTAATACTTTGTAAATTTCTTATATATTCATATTTTCTATGTAGCAATAAATCAGCCACATAAACAAGGCTTTCCCTGTGGAAAATGCTATTCTGAGCTAATGGTACATGGTTGCATTAAAAGCTTCATTAAGTCTTAGGTGAATAAAATCATGAAATTGGAGGAAATATGGCTTTCTGAACTGAAATTATCTATGCCTGCCAAACGGAACAATTAGCAACTACAAACTGTACTTTATTATTGCTGGGAAATAAAATATGGCATATTAAATTGGTCAGTTCTAAATTGTTAACTTTTGCCCTTTAACTTCCATCTCTTTCTCATAATTTCTACCAATTACCTTAGATAACACAATTGAACAGTCTCTTATGTTGCACATAATTTTTTAATTGGAAGGAAGAATAAGGAGCATGAATGCAGAACCATGAAGATATCACCATTGAAGAGCCTTGTGTATTATGTAGAAAATGTAAATGAAAATTAAATGTAAACTAATAAGATTTGAGAAAAATTTAAACTGATTTAATGTAGGGTTGCCAACTGTCTGGATTTTCTCCGGACAGTTCGGATTTTCAAAGCAGTGTCTGGAAGCCAGCTGGAGGGTTAAAATGTCCAGAAATTATCCAGATTTTAACCTTCCATTGCAGTACAGCAACCGCATTCCAAACCCGTGCCCGAAGTGGCTGTTTATGCCCCTCTACACTACTTCGTCGGAGTTGCTTATAGCATTGCACACGCTCCTTCTCCCTATCTTCTGCAGCTAAGAGATCCCCCTCCTACCTGCGGCACAACAGCATGAGGCCCAGCAGGGGCCTTCATAGTTTTTCCCAGCCGCGACACAACAGAAAGAGGCACAACAGGGTCTTCTGTATGTTCCATATCTCACCCATCATGCAACAGTAAAAGGCTGAGTGGGGCCATCAGTATTTATCTTCCCTTCCATCTGCTTGACGCAATGGCACACCATGTTACAGGAAGAGGCTCAGCAGGGCCCTTAGCATCTTCCCCACTCTGCTGCACAGCAAGAAGTGGCCCAGCAAGGTCCATCTACTCTTCCTCTCCCACTGTGGTGTAACATGAAGAGGCCTAGCAGGGCCTTCAATATCTTCTTTCCTGCCAGTGGCAGGAACAAGATGGACAGTGAGGCCACTGGTGTTCTGAAAAAGAGGAACCTTGGATGAGAGAGCCTGTTGGGGGTGGGGGAGGGAGAGAAGGAGAGAGCCTCTATACGTGTGCGCGAGAGAAAGCAAGTGTGAGAGCCATGTGTGTGGGAGGAAGAGAAAGTGTATGAGGAACAAAGAGTGCCTTGTGTGCGAGAGAGAGAGAGAGCCAGTGACTGTGGGAAAGTCTGTCTGTGGGAGAAAAAGCCAGTGAGTAAGAAAGCCTGTGTGTGTGGAAGGGAGAGAAAGTGTATGAGGGACAGAGAGCACCTTGTGTGTTTGAGGAAGAGAAAGTCAGTGACCGACAGCCTGTGTGTATTTGAGGGAGAGAGAACCTGTGTGTGTCTGAGGGCGAGAGAATGTCTAGTGTGTATATAAGGGAGAGAGTTTGTGTGTGTGTGTGGGACAGCGAGCCAGTAAGTGTGAGAGCTTGTGTGTGTATTTGAGGGAGAGTCAGTGAATGTGAGAGAAAGCAGAGATGCTTACCTGTAACAGGAGTTCTCACAGGACAGCAAGATGTTAGTCCTCACATATGGGTGACATCACAGGATGGAGCCCAATCACAGAACACTTTTGTCAAAGTTTCTAGAACTTTGATTGGCACCTACTGGGCATGCCCAGCAATGCACTGACCCTGCATCAAGCAGGGGTCCCCCTTCAGTCTCATCTTATAGTAAAAAGAACGTGCAAAAATAAAATAAGAAAATGTAAACGAACCCAACTCTGCAGGGTGGTGGGCAGGTTTCGTGAGGACTAACATCCTGCTGTCCTGCGAGAACACCTGTTACAGGTAAGCAACTCTGTTTTCTCACAGGACAAGCAGGATGGCAGTCCTCACATATGGGTGAGTACCGAGCTGAGTATGCCCGAGCAAAGCACCAAATGCACCCAAAGACATGCAACAGGCACAACAGGACATAGAAATGGAAATTTGGTTAGGAGAGCATCCTGAACGGGTCGGTGGAAGGATGTTGGGAAGCTAAACTGAAAACAAGTTGCATAGAATAGACTGGCCAAAGATGGAATCCTGTCTGCCAGCCTTATCTAAGCAATAATGGGCTGCGAAGGTATGGAGAGAACGCCAGGTAGCAGCCTTACAAATATCAGCAAACGGCACTGAATGGAGGTGCGCTACTGATGTCGCCATGGCTCTGAGAGAGTGTGCTTTTACATGGTCTTCTAGCGGAATGCCTGCTTGCTGGTAGCAAAAAGAAATGCAGTCCGCTAACCAGGAGGAGAGGGTCTGCTTTCACATAGGATTTCCCAATTTGATGGTATCGAAAGAAAAACAATTGAGTGGATTTCCTGTTTGCCGATGTGCGGTCTAGACAGAAGGCTAGGGCATGTTTGCAGTCCAAGGAATGCAGAGCCTGTTCTCCTGGGTTTGAATGGGGCCTGGGAAAAAAGGTAGGTAGGATAATGGATTGATTAACATTTATTTATTTATTTATTTGAATTTCTTATATACCGGCATTCGCGATGGGAGTCGTATCATGCCGGTTTACAAATAACAGGGTGTGACAAAAGGATAAATACTTAAAAAACTTAAAACATTAACATGTGATAGAAGAAGAAAGTAGCAGTTACAATAAAACAGGGACAAAATGCAACTTGGAATGTAGAGAAGGCGAGAGAAAAATTAACAATGAGATAAAAAAGAATAACCAAGGTAAATAAAACCTGCCAATTTAAGAGAGAAAGAACATTATGGAGTTGTCAAAGGTTGAAAGTAGGTTCAGTTGGTATCTGGAAAGGCTTTCATGAAACATGAAACTCCGACACTACCTTTGGTAAAAATTTAGGATGAGTGCAGAGCACTACCCTGTCATGCAGAATTTTAGTGTAAGGCGGGTAGGTAACTTCACTCACGCACAATTAAACTCTGGAATTTGTTGCCAGAGGACGTGGTTAGTTCAGTTAGTATAGCTGTGTTTAAAAAAGAATTGGATAAGTTCTTGGAGAAGTCCATTACCTGCTATTAATTAAGTTGACTTAGAAAATAGCCACTGCTATTACTAGCAACGTAAAATGAAATAGACTTAGTTTTTGGATACTTCCCAGGTTCTTATGGCCTGGTTTGGCCACTGTTGGAAACAGGATGCTGGGCTTGATGGACCCTTGGTCTGACCCAGTATGGCACGTTCTTATGTTCTTCTTAATGCCTGCAATTCACTAACTCTGCGAGCGGATGTGATAGCGAGAAGGAAAACTACTTTCCATGGGAGATAACTGAGATCACAGGAGTGGAGAGGCTCAGAGGTTTCATGAGCCGCCCCAAAACCATGTTAAAGTCCCAAGCAGGGGCCGGAGGACGCAGTGGAGGTTTTAGGTGGAGCAAACCTCTCATAAAGCTTGTTACTAAAGTTTATGTTGAGATAGGAACATCCCCACGCCTGTATGAAACACAGCTGACATGCACCCTGATGGAGGAAGTTTTCAGGCCTGACTCAGACAGGTGCCAGAGATAGTCCAGAAACTTCACCATGGCAAAAGCGAAGGGGTCTAAGGACATAGAAGTGCACCAGACAGTAAACCTCTTCCATTTAGAACGATAAGACCTTCTCGTGGAAGACTTTCATGAAGCTACCAGGACTCTGGACACAGACTCTGACAGGGTAAGAGGTTGGAGTATTAACCTTTCATCATCCAGGCAGTCAGAAATAGGGCCTGGAAGTTGGGGTGGCGCAGGCATCCGTTGTTCTGAGTTATCAGAAGCAGATCCTTCCCCAGAGGAATGTAGCGGCGTACTGATAAGTCCTGGAGGATTGGAAACCACACCTGGCTATCAGAATCATTACGCCCTTATCCTTCCGTAACTTCACGAGAGTCTTCGATATGAGTGGAAGTGGAGGGTATGCATAGAGAAGACCGCTGGCCCACGAGAGGGCAAAAGCATCTCTCGGTTGCGAGTGGTGGCTGCGAGTTAGAGAGCAAAGTTTTCTACTTTGCGGTTGTGGACTGATGCAAATAGGTCTATGTGAGGGTAACCCCAACGTTGGAATATTGGGTCTGCTACCGTGGGGTTGAGAGACCACTCGTGTAAAAGAAACGAGCAGCTCAACTTATCTGCCAACACATTGTCCACGCCCAGCAAGTAGGTGGCTGTGAGGTACATTGAGTGGGAAAGGGCCCACACCCATATCTGTGCAGCTTCCTGACACAGGAGGTAGGAGCCTGTTCCCCCCTGCTTGTTGATGTACTACATCGCCACCTGATTGTCGGTTTGAATCAGGATGGCCTTGTTTGAAAGGCAATCCTGAAAAACCCTGAGGGCATATCTGATCGCCCAAAGCTCCAGGAAATATATCTGGTGTTTGGCTTCCTCTGGAGACTAGGTTCCCTGAGTCTGCAAGGTCGCAGACATGAGCACCCCCCACCCTAGGTTGGAGGTGTCTGTTGTCAAGGTAATTTGAGATTCTATAGCCTGAAATGGAAGGCCTTGAAGTAGATTGGAGTGTTGCATCCATCAGGCCAGCGACAGTCGGAGCTGTGTGGTAATGTGAACAATGCTGGATATTGGTTGACAAGCCTGAACTCACTGGGATTTCAGGGTCCACTGCATAACTCTCATGGCTAGGTGGGCCATCGGAGTGACATGCACCACGGACGCCATGTAACCCAGCAGTATGAGGAAGTGACAAGCAGTTGAGGATAGTCGAGTCTGTAAATGATGCGCCAGAGAGGCCAGGGTGAAAGCCCGATCCTGAGGGAGGAAGGCTTTTGCCTGTAAAGTGTTTAGGTCGGCCCCTATAAAAGATAGGGTTTGGGATGGGACTATCTTGGATTTGGGATAGTTGATTAGAAACCCTAGGGAGATTAGGGTATGGAGAGTGAGGCGCAAGGACGCCAATGTGGCTGGTTGAGTCTGAGCCCTTATCAACCAATCATCGAGACAAGGGTAGACATGGACACCCTGACTCCTGAGGAAGGCTCCAACTACTATGAGGCACTTGGTGAATACTCGTGGAGCAGACGCTAGGCCGAATGGTAGTACACGGTACTGGAAGTGACGAGGGCTGACTAGGAATCGCAGGAATTTGCAATGAGATGGAACAATTGAGATGTGTGTGTATATGCATCCTGGAGATCTAGAGAGCACAGCTAATCTTTTTGTAAAAGAGGAAGTAGAGAACCCAAGGTTACCATCTTGAACTTTTCTCTTTGTAGATACTTGTATAGGGCACGAAGGTCCAGAATTGGATGAACGCCACCTGACATTTTTGGGATGAGGAAATACCGGGAATAGAATCCCTGCCCCTGTTGAGAGAGGGGCACTGGTTCTATTGCCCGGGACTGGAGGAGGGTTGAAACTTCCTGTTCCAGAAGGAGAGTGATCGGACTATCCCCATGTCAGCCGAGGTGGGGAGTCCACCGGTACAGTCAGGAAGTTGAGGTGGTAACCCTGAGAGACTACTGCAAGTATACACTGATCGGTGGTGACTGTGTGCCAAAATGTTGGTGAAGTGGCACAATTGACCGCCGACCGGTACAGATGGAAGAGGAGGTTGGCATATGCTCTCCAGGGAGGAGTCAAAACCCTGACGCTGGTCCTGGCTGAGGAGCAGGTTGTGTCTTCTGAGGTCGGGACTGCCTGGACTGACCTTTTCAATAAGGCTTGGAAGGGCAACCTCGGGAAGCTGGAGGATAATACCTCCTTGGTTTGTAGGCCGGTCGCTTAGAGTCTCGCCTGAAAGTCCTCTTGGAGGTGGGCGAGAAATCAGCAAGCACTGAAGAAAGTTGACACAGCGTTTCATGGTGGTCCTTTAGCTGTGCCACAGTCTCCTGTATTTTGTCTCCCAAGAGATTATCCCCAGCACAGGGCAGGTCAGCCAACCTGTCCTGTACCACTGGTCTGAGGTCGGAGGATTTCAACCAGGCTCACCTTCTTGCACTAATCCTCGCTGCAGACACCCTAGAGGCAGTGTCAAATATGTCGTATGCAGTGCGGACCTCATGCTTCCCACATCCAGGACTTTGAGCTAGAGTATTAAGTTCATCCTGGAATTGGACAGGTAAAGATTCACAGAAATCCTGTATCTTCTTAAAAGGGTTCCTGTTATACTGGGTCATGTATAACTGGTAGGAAGCAATGCGAGATATAAGCATTGAGCCATGAAAGACCCTTCTGCCAAAAGCATCTAGGGATTTCTGTTCCTTTCCTGGAAGAATGGAGGAATGTAGTTTGGAATGTCGTGCCTTTTTCTGGGCTGATTCCACAACCACAGAGTGCTGATCCAGTTGTGATCTTTGAAACCCAGGAGCTGACTGCACAAGATAGGTGGCATCTGTCTTACGGTTGACAGGTGGTACTGAACCTGAGTGCTCCCAATTTCTCTTTAGCAGATCAATGAGGATTTCATGAATAGGAATTGACATGATTTCCTTAGGGGCATCAAGAAACTGGAATACTTCCAGCATCTTGTGCCTTGAATCTTCTTCAGTCTGAAGCTGAAAAGGAATTGTCTCAGACATTTCTTTAATGAAGCTAATAAAGGACAGATCCTCTGGAGGAGAACCCCTTGTCTATTCAGGAGGAGAGGGTTCTGAAGGCAGATCATCTGCATCTTGGGAAGAATCATCAGTTCAAGGATCATAAGGTTGATCACCAGCTCCCTAAGGATCTTCAGAGGGGAGAAATGGCGTTAATCCCGAAGAGCCAGGCCTAGGCATCGATGGCATCAGAGGTAGCACAGACGGCATCGATAGAGGCACAGAGGGCATCGATGGAGGTATCGACGGTGCCAACGATGGAACCGGTGATATCGATGGATTAGTTGGTGGCAGAATTCCAGATGGCGGTATGGGTATCGATGTTTCTTCGTCTTCTGATGACAGCGGTGGAAGGGCACCGAGCAATGAATCCAGTCTACCCAGTAGCGGTGCAAGTGCCATGGGAATTGGAACAGTGAACGGCTCGGGCACCGGTATCGGCATCGATGGAGGCTGGAAGCCCTGCAGTGCTTTACCGATGGCCTCTTGGATCATCCGATCCAATTCCTCGCAGAAGTCTGGGGCGTGGAACCCCGGCACCGGAGTAGGAGGCAGCACTGGCATAGCCGGAGGGTCCACTGGTGAAAGTGGAGTTGCGGCTCCCTGCACCAATGAAGGTGGGGAATGCCTCGGTGACCCAGTCACAGAGGAGGATGGGGCCTTCTCTGGACGGGATTTCTTTGTCAGTGGCTTTGTCAACACCGATCCAGAGGGCTTGCCTGGTTCGGCCGACTGAGCCTTCCGATGCCGGTGTTGACGCTTTTCACGATGTTCTCCTCGGTCCTTCTCCTAAGGCGATGAGGAAGAAGTCAACACCTTTGGAGTAGTCGATGCCGGTCGGGCAGCACCGGTGTCTCTTTGCTGGCGAGAGGTCGATGGCACCAGCTCAGACGAAGTCGAAGAGGTCGATGGAGTCGGGAGTTTTGAATGAAAAAGAAACTCCATCTTCTCTAAATGGGCTTTACAGCCCTTCGGCATCATTTGGGCACATTTGGTGCAAGTTAAGGTATCATGGTCAGGGCCCTTATTGGTTAATTTTTGGTTCTAATTTCCTTCTACCCCCACCAAGTGATGTAGAGAGCAGTGCTGGAGCTTCATCAATGTGAAATATCAAAGCCTAATTAGTTAGGGGTAGTAAATGCCGCAATAAGCAAGCTACTCCCACGCTTATTTGTTTGCCCAGCTTGTGCAATTTAGTCCTTGTTGGTTGTTGTCTGAATATAAATCCTCTTTTTTCATTCTCCCTGCCATTGAA
Source organism: Rhinatrema bivittatum (assembly GCF_901001135.1). NCBI lineage: Eukaryota > Metazoa > Chordata > Amphibia > Gymnophiona > Rhinatrematidae > Rhinatrema > Rhinatrema bivittatum. Next base: position 651,714,911 of record NC_042615.1, on the reverse strand, counting down.
GCAGAAAGCTACTTAGATATGCATTGAAAGTGAAGTATCAGGCTAATTTGGTTTGGGGTAGTAACTGCCGTAACAAGCAAGCTACTCCCACGCTTATTTGTGAATGTAGATCCTTTTTCCCACATTTCCTCTTGCCATTGAAGCATAGAACAATGTTGGAGTCGCATTAACCGTGTGTATGTTTATTGATTAAGGGTAGTAGCCGTCATTCCCGTAAGCCACCCCCATAGCTCTTCTCTTCATTTCATTCACATCCTCAAGACTTTATGAATCCACAGTGTTTATCCCAAGCCCTTTTGAAATCCTTCACAGTTTTGGTCCTCACCACTTCTTCTGGCAGGGCAGTCCAGGCATCCACAACCCTCTCCGTGAAGAAATACTTCCTAACATTGGTTCTGAGTCTTCCTCCCTGGAGTTTTAAATCATGACCCCTGGTTCTGTTGATTTTTTTCCCTACGGAAAATGTTTGTCGTTGACTTTGGATCATTAAAACCGTTCAAGTATTTGAAGGTCTGTATCATATCACCCCTGCTTCTCCTTTCCTCCAGGGTATACATATTTAGATTCTTCAATCTCTCCTCATAAGGCATTCAATTAAGACCATACACCTTTTGGTCGCCCTTCTCTGGAACATCTCCATCCTGTCTTTGTGCCTTCTGAGATACGGTCTCCAGAACTGAACATAGTACTCCCGGTGAGGCCTCACCAAAGACCTGTACAAGGGGATAATCACTTCCCTTTTCTTACTCGTTATTCCTCTCTCTATGCAGCCTAGCATTCTTCTAGCACCTTGTCGCATTGTTTCACCGACTTCAGATCATTAGACACTATCACCCCAAGGTCTCTCTCCTGCTCCGTGCACATCAGCTCTTCACCCCCCATCAAATTCATTTCTTTTGGATTTACTCAAAACCTTAAGAGCAAACTTAACCTTTCTAAAGAAAGCTGAAGTGTGCATGTCTCATTTTATTCTTACTTAAGATTTTATTGCTTTTTTTCTTAATACATCAGCACTTTATTTTTTAAATATTTCTTTGACTATTCAACACAATTCACTGTAATATAAAACCTAACCATAACACAGAATTTCAACAAGTTTCTTGTTTATACTTTACCTGCCCAATCCAGCATGCTACATAAGAGGGCTCTAGGGACTGTGCTACTTTAAAGGCTTCATGACTCAGCTGCAAAAAAAAGGGAGTCAGACATCATTAAATGTAAGATTTCAGTAATCATACTTAGATCAGCCATTAGTGTTAAAGCTTACATTGCTTTACAAAATTGTTTAAGACATTGTACTATTAGATCTGGACTGTTAGTATAGTTATGTCTCTTCAATAAAAACTAAGGAAGAATACAGGATCAAGTTGATTTGCCACAGTACAGCTCCTTAAACTTTCTTATTGCACTCATTTTACAACAAACATACATTACAATCTTATCATTCTGATCTAAATATCATATACAGTGGCTTGCAAAAGTATTCAACCCCCTAAAAAGTCAACAGATTTGAGTGGATTACAAATGGCACTTGCATAGATTGTTCCACACAGTACATTTATAGCAAATCAATATGCTCTTAAAGTACATTTTCAAAGTCACAATTCATTATTTCTCTGCATTTTCTGTAAAATAACATTAAAAAATGAAAAATGCTACTTGCACAGGTATTCAACACCTTCAGACTGTAATTGGTAGAACCACGTTTTGCTGAAATAACAGCTGTTTGCTGGGGTAAATTTCTATCAGCTTTGCATATAGTTTGGAAGTGATTTTTGCCCATTCTTCCTGGCAGATTCGCTCCATGTTGCTCAGCTTGGTTGGATGTCGCTTATGGACGCCATTTTCAAATAGTGCCACAGATTCTCGATTGAATTGAGATCTGGATTTTGACTTGGTCATTGTAGAACCATTCATCTTTTTGTTGTTCAACCATTCCTGAGTTTCTTTGACTTGTACTTGGGATCATTGTCCTGATGAAAGGTGAATATTTTCCCAATTTTTAGTTTTTTAGCAGACTGAAGCAAATTGTCTTGCAGTATCTCCCTTTATGTTGCATCATCCATTCGTCCTTCAATTTTAACAAGATGCCCAAACCCCACTGAGGAAAAGCATCCACACATGATGCTACCACCACCATACTTTACTGTTGGGCTGGTGTTTGTAGAGGAATGGGAAGTGTTAGAACATAAGATATGCCATATTGTGTCAGACCAAGGGTCCATCAAGCCTAGTATCCTGATTCCAGCAGTGGCCAATCCAAGTCATAAGTACCTGGCAAGTATCCAAAAATGAGCTAGATCACAACCTACTATTGCTTATTAATTACCGTCATAGCAGTTTATGGATTTATCTTCTAGGAACTTATCCAAACCTTTTTCAACCCCAAATACATTAACTGCTATAACCACATCCTCTGGCAATGAATTCCAGAGCTTAACTATGCATTGAGTGAAAAAGAATTTTCTTTAATTTGTTTTAAATGAGATGCTTGCTAACTTCATGGAGTGCCCCCTGGTCCTTCTATTATCTGAGAGAATAAATAACCGATTTACATTAAACTTGTTCAAGTCCTTTCATGATTTTGTAAAATTCAATCATATCCCCAACTCAGTCATCTCTTCTCCAAACTGAACAACCCTAACTTCTTTAGCCTTTCCTCATAAGGCAGCTGTTTCATGCCCCTTATTTTGGTTGCCCTTCTCTGCACTTTCTCCAGTGCAGCTATATCCTTTTTGAGATGCAGTGACCAGAACTGTACACAGTATTCAAAGTGCGGTCTCACCATGGAGCAATACAGACGCATTTTGACATCCTCCGTTTTATTTTCCATTCCCTTCTTAATAATTCCTAACATTTTGTTTGCTTTTTTGATCACCAAAGCACACCGGGCCGATGATATCAATGTATTATCCACTATGACGCCTAGATTTCATTTCTGGGTTATAACTCCTAAGATATAACCTAACATTGTGTAACTTCAGCAAGGGTTATTTTTCCCTATATGCATTATTTTGCACTTGTCCACATTAAATTTCATCTGCCATTTGGAATCCCAATCTTCCAGTCTCAGAAAGTCCTCCTGCAATTCATCACAATCACTTGAGATTTAACTACTCTGCATAATTTTGTGTCATCCGCAAATTTGATCACCTCTTTCTTTGTACCTCTTTCCAGATCATTTATAAATATATTTAAAAGCACTGGTCCAAGTACAGATGCCTGAAGCACTCCACTGTTTACCTTTTTCCATTGTGAAAACCCACAATTTAATCTTACTCTCTGTTTCCTGTCTTTTAACCAACTTGCAATCCACAAAAGGACATCACCTCCTATTCCATGACTTTTTAGTTTTCTTAGAAGCCTCTCACACGGTACTTTGTCAAATGCCTTCTGAAAATCCAAATACACCACATCTACTGGTTTACCTTTGTCCATATGTTTATTCACCCCTTCAAAAAAATGTAGGAGATTTGTGAGGCAAGACTTCCCTTGGGTAAATCCATGCTGGCTGTGTCCCAAACCATGTCTATCTAAATGTTTTGTGATTTTATTCTTTAAAACAGTTTCCACGATTTTTCCTGGCATTGAAGTCAGGCTCACTGGTCTATAGTTTCCCGGATTACCCTTGGAACCCTTTTTAAATATAGGGGTTACATTGGCCATCTTCCAGTCTTCAGGTACATCAGATGATTTTAATGATAGGTTACAAATTTTTACTAATAGGTTTGAAATTTCATTTAGTTCTTTCAGAACCCTGGGGTGTATACCATCCAGTCCAGGTGATTTACTACTCTTCAGTTTGTCAATCAGGCCTACCACATCTTCTAGGTTCACTGGGATTTGGTTTAGTTGATCTGAATCACCCATGAAAACCTTCTCCAGAATGGGTCTCTCTCCAATATCCTCTTCAATAAACACTGAAGCAAAGAAATCATTTAATTTTTCAGTGATGGCTTTATCTTCTCTAAGTGCCCTTTAACCTCTTGATCATCCAACGGTCCCAACTGACTCCCTTGTAGGCTTTCTACTTCAGACATTTTAAAAAGTTTTTATAGTGAGTTTTTTGCCTCTCTGGCAAACTTATTTTCAAATATTCTCAGCCTGTCTTATCAATGTCTTACACTTAACTTGCCAGTGCTTATGCTTTATCCTATTTTCTAATTGATTCTCTATGGCCATTACTTCTGATTGATTTTGATTCATCCTTATACTAGTTTTATCCCTCAAAAATTTTCAAGATGGGATGGCTCATTAAAGGAAAACATTTTACTCTGGTAATTAATAAAACATTTAGAAGGAAATTTGAGGTAAAATATAGCTCCAATTTCCAGGGTTTTATTCTTTAACACCAGAAATTGTCTCCTACGAGCTTGCGTAGGTCTAGTCACGTCTGGGAACACATACACTTTTTGGCTACAGAACTGTAAGTCCTTATTCTTAAAAATTCCCCCAACGTTATCCTTATCCTTCTCTAAGGAAAATTATACAAATGTTGCCCTTATAATATCCGTGGATTCTTCTAAAAAGGTTGATATACCTAGGCTTTTCTCCTCCAAGGGCCCACTGATATTGTTTGGGCGAATTGGGAAGTAATACATTTTTGATATGAGTGGTATATCCTTCTCTTCAAATGCTAAATTTTCTTTTAAAAGTTTCACAAACATTTCACTTGGTGATAGAAGTCTAGTGATCGGGAAAATTAACAAATCTTAAATTCTTAATTCTCAGTAAATTTTCCACATTTTCTAATTCAGCATGTAATGAATTACAATCTATGATATTGACACACTCTCTCTTGAAAATTCTGAATTTTCATTGCCACTGTTTTTAGTGTTGACTCTGCTTTATTCAACCTTTTTCCTTGTTCCAATATAGACAACCTATTAACATTCACTAAAGAGGATAAAGAGGTGTTAACGTACTAAGTTAGAATCTAATTTCATTAGTACCCTCCACAAGTCCCCCAGAGTCACACTGGCCGGATCCACAGAAGCAATTTGGAACGGTCTATGGTAACTGCTACATTACCATCATCTGCCTCTAAAGAGTATAAATCGGGGCAGGAAGTTGGTTCTACTGCAATCAATGGAGATAGCATTTCTTGTGCACTCACATTTCCTGTAGAGGTTAACTTGAGGATCTTCTCTCATGTCTCCTGGTGGTTGTGGAGGGATCAGCCCATTGCCTGGACTTAATGAGGCATCCAAATGCCTGATGAAGAGTCCATTTACGACGTTCCCTGCCGATTTATGTGGGCATCCATAGGACCAGTTCTTACTGTGGATGGAGAGGAGGTAACAAATCGTGATTTCCTTTTCCGTCCCATAGATAGTAAAAAACAAACAAAAACGGAAAGATAAGGAGAGATTTCCTTTTTTCCTTCTCAGTCAATCGCAGTCATAGCTGGTCTAAGTTGCGTGCACCCCTTCGGCGCGTGCGGCTTTGGCAGCGTGCCGACGGCACTGCGCGCAGACGCTCCTCGGGTTTTAAAGACCCGGTCCCTGGTAGATGACGTCAGAGGCACTGGCTCAGCTGGTTGTAATTAGCCTCACATCCGCTCTCTCCACTCTCCTGGAGGGGGCTCAGCTGGCTCTCTCTCCCAGGCTCAGTGCTCAAGACCAGGACGGCTTTCTCTCACTCCTCTTTGTCTCACAGGGCCCCTTTGATTGCGACGCTCCTCGAGTTTTAAAGACCCGGTCCCTGGTAGATGACGTCAGAGGCACTGGCTCAGCTGGTTGGAATTAGCCTCACCTCCACTCTCTCCGCTCTCCTAGAGGGGGCTCAGCTGGCTCTCTCTCCCAGGCTCAGTGCTCAAGACCAGGACGGCTTTCTCTCACTCCTTCTCTCACCTTTCAACCATGCTGGTAATCATTTTTCCTTCCTTCCACCTTTCTTAATGCATGGAATACATCAGGTCTGTGATTCTGGGTTGTTTTTTTTAAACAATGTCCACACCTGTTGCATACTTTTTACCTTTGTAGCTGCACCTTTCAGTTTTTTTCTAACTATTTTTCTCATTTTATCAAAGTTTCCCTTTTGAAAGTTTAGCACTAGAGCCGTGGATTCACATACTGTCCCCCTTCCAGTCATGAATTCAAATTTGATCATATTATTGTAAGGTTTGCGCCATAGAGTTTTGAATTTTGGTCAAAAAGCTCATTTTTGTCTCATCTGACCACAAAACCTTATCCTACTTTTTAGCTGGTCATTCTATTGCTTTCTGGCAAACTCCAGACATGCTTTGATGATGTTTTCTTCTTCAGTAATGGCTTCTTTCTAGCCACCATTCCATGCAGGCCAGTTGTATGCAGAGCTGTTGATATGGTTGGCTGGTGCACCTCCACTCCAGTCTCAGCCACTGAACTCTATAGCTCCTTTAAAATGATTGTTGGCCTCTCAGTAGCTCTTATCTCAGAGTAAGAAAGAGCAGTCCTTGGCCCAGATTTAAAATCTGGGCAAATGAGGTGCAAAATCTAGCAAGTCTGCTTGCTCAGTTTTGATATTACACATCTTTTCTCCCAAAGATTTAATTTGATGCAAATTTAAGGGGGAAAAATTCACAGAAAAAAGATTATGCAAGAAAATATTTGTACAAAATATATTGAGACTTGCATGATCAGGTTGTATTTCAGAACTGGATAAAAGTTTCACAGTCCTTAATTGTACAAATTTTTATTTAAACAATTTTTTTCCCTTCTGAAAGAGCTGCAGGAAATTAAACTGTTAGGAAAAAAATATACTATTTTAAAACTGTGCAACTGGCTTGCAGGAATTTAGCTCAGAACTTAAAACTAACCCATCATGTCACACATGGCATCTGGAAAAATGGTTGTGTAATAGAAACATATAAATGATGGCAGAAAAGGACCAAACAGTCCATCCAGTCTGCCCAGCAAGCTTATGGTAGTATCTACTACACCATACAAGTCTCCCCTATACTTATCAGTTTCCCAGACCATCAAAGTCAGGGACCTTGTTGGTTGCTGTTTGAGTCCAATTCCCCATTACCTCTTGCTGTTGAAGCAGAGAGCAATGGTGGAGTTGTATCAAAAGTATCAACCTTATTGATTAATGGTAGTAACCGCCGCATCAGCAAGCTACTCCCATGCTTATTGTTTTCCCAGACTGTACACTTCAGTGTCCTTGTTGGTTGTTGTCTGAATCTAATTCCCCTTTTCCCCTTGCCATTGAAGCATAGAACAATGATGGAGGTGCATCAACAGTATGAAGGCTTATTGATTAAGAGTAGTAACCACAATACCGGCAAGTTACCCCCATGTGCTCGTTTCTTCATTCCCATCTTCTAGGCCTGTTGGGTTTGTGGCATAATGTGGAATCTTAGTCGCAGTGGTGATGACTCCTCCCACAGGGAGGGGCCCCTTGGGGAACCACAGCGATAGTCTCGACTCAAAGAGCAGACACTTGAGAGAGAAAGCTTTATTGCACTGTTGTAGATAGATGATATTTGCACAGGAACGGATGGCACAGAAGAAGAGCAATGTGCCAATAAGCTCAGACAGTCTCAGATGTAGATGGTCTCACCCGGATATACTAGGTTGGTAGTGTTCCCCAGAGCGGGATAAGCTGAACCTGGAGGGTGGAAATGGAGAGCTGGAGCATAGAGGTACTCACTGAAGAGTAGTGCAGGAATCCTCCTGCTAGATGATGAAGGCGAGACCCGAGGTCCGCGGTGCAGGATACCCTGAGCTGGATAGGCCCTCGAGGAGCAAGAACCTAGAAGCACAGATGATCCTGAAAAGAGAAGAGAGACCTCCAAGGAGCGGTTGACCGAGTTAGGTAGTAGAAACCACGAATGGTAGATGGAAGTGAGAGGCCCCCGACGAGCGGGTGCTCAGAGCTTCTTCAGGAGCGAGATACCCCGGAGGGTAGCGAGGAATCCAAGCGTGCAGCTTAGAAGCAGTCACAGTAGCTAAACCAAAGCTCTTGCTAACTCGTTCGTTAGGAGCGGAGCAGAGGCTTAAATACCTGGATGTTTTGACATCATGTGGTGGGGACGCCTCTGAAGTTCCCGCCATGACGTGTAGATAAGCGTAGGCGGCGTGCGCGCGCCCTAGGAGGCCACGGGAAGGAGCCTGGCGGACGGGGATGCCCATGCTGTGTTGGATACGCCAAGGGTTTTGGCACTCGGCACTGGAGGCAGCCATCTTACCCATGGAGGAGGAGAAAGGTAAAAAAAAGAGGTGAGGCAGAGTGGTCGCAGCCGTCTGTGACCAACAGACGCAATAGTACCCCCCTTCAAAGGGCCCCCCCTCCAGGACCTTTTCCTGGTGTTTGGGTTATCTTGGGTGTGCAAGATGGAATTGTCGTACCATGTCCTTATCCATGACGTTGGCGAGAGGCTCCCATGAGTTTTCTTCTGGTCCATAGCCTTCCCAGGAGATGAGATATTCCCATGTCTTGCTTCTTTTATGGACATCCAAGATGTCATCCACAGCATACTTGATATCGTCCTCTGTGTCCAGACTAGTAGGTTCTGGGGTCTTTTTGGAGAACTCAGAGAGCATCAAGGGTTTTAACAGAGAGACATGGAAGGCATTGTATATTTTCATTGACGGAGGTAGTTTCAAACTGTACATCAGATTTCCCAATCGCCGAAGGATAGGAAAGGATCCTACATAGCGAGGTACAAAACGTGCTGAAGGTAGCTTAAGATGGAAAAACTTGGTACTCAGCCAGACTTTGTCTCCAGGCTGAAACTGCGGCGCCTCTCGATGGTGAGCATCGTAGATCTTTTATGCTTTCTGTCCTGCTTTGAGAAGTAGCTCCTTCGTTTGCTTCCAAAGTTGAGATAACTCTGCTGCAGTAGCCTGCGTGGCAGGAGAAGCCACTGATAATGGAATTAGCAGAGGAGGAAGCGGTTGTCATCCATAGATGATTTGGAAGGGAGAAGACACCGTAGCTGTAGCAGGATGCGAGTTGATAGCAAATTCTGCCCAAGGCAGTGGTTCAGCCCAGTCGCTCTATCTAGAATTGACGTAGGACCACAGAAACTGTTTAAGCGTTCTGTTCATTCTTTCAGTCTGTCCATTAGACTGAGGGTGGTAAGCGGAGGTTAAGTCCAAGGCGATATCAAATTTTGACATAAGGCTCTCCAGAATTTAGCAGTAAATTGTACTCCTCTGTCAGAAAATAAGCTTAGGCATGCCATGAAGGCAGAAGATGTGTTTAATGAAGAGTTCTGCTAACTCCACAGCAGAGGGTAATCCTGGTAACGCTACAAAATGTGCCATTTTGGAGAAGCAGTCAACTGTGACCCAAATGGTGTTTCCACTGGATAGTGGCAAGTCTACCACAAAATCGGTTGCTATATGTGTCCAGGGCTCATCCGGTGCTGGTAGAGGTTGTAACAAACCCCAAGGATGTCCGGCTGGTGATTTTGCTTGGCGCAAACAGCACAGGAACCCACATAAGCTTGTAAATCTTTTTTCATGGTAGGCCACCAGTAATACTGCTGTAACATTGCCAAGGGACAATTCTGTCCCGGATGGCCAGCCAGACGGGAATTGTGTGCCCACTTCAACAGTTTCTTCCTTTGATCTCTGGCCACAACCGTCTTTCCCAGTCGGTACCATATGAGTGGCTGCAAGAACCAATCTCACAGGGTCAATGATGTAACAGGGTTCGTCTGGCACATCCTGAGGGGAGAAGGATCGCGACAAGTCATCAGCCCAAGTGTTCTTCTCTCCTGGATGGTATTTCAAGAGGAAGTCGAATCTGTTAAACAGGGACCATCTTGCTTGACAGTAATTGAGTCGTTGAGCATGTCTGAGTTACTCCAAATTCTTGTGATCGGTGTACACTACTATTTGGTGTTGTGCGCCTTCCAGCCGAGGACGCCACTCCTCAAAGGCCAGCTTGATTGCGAGTAACTCTGTCTCCGATTCCATAATTTCTTTCGGCAGGCAAGAACCGCCTTGAGAAGAAGGAGCAGGGATGGAGCACATGAGATTTGCTATACTGGCTTAAAACCACTCCCACGCCAACGTCTGATGTGTGGATGTCGACAATGAATGGGCGATGTGGGTCTGGATGGCGGAAGCACGGCTTCTTTTGAAAAGCCTCTTTGAGCGTCAGGAAGGCTGATATGGCTTCTGGAGAACAGTTGGTGGGATTGGCTCCCTTTCTGGTCATAGCAGTTAGAGGGACTGTCAATGATGAGTAGTTTTTGATAAAGGAACGATAGTAGTTAGTGAAGCCCAAGAAGCGGGGCAGTGCCTTCATGCCTGTAGGCTGGGGCCAATCCCAGATACTTTCTAATTTCTTGGGGTCCATCTGAAACCCATTCTTAGAAAGAATGTAACCCAGGAAGGGTACAGATTCCTTGTGGAATTCGCACTTTTCAGGGTTTGCGTATAGATGGTACTCACGCAGACGTCTTAACACTTCCTTGACATCCTCTTGATGAGTTTGTAGATCTTGAGAGAAGATCAGTATATCATCGAGATATACTACTACGCATTGATATAGTAAGTCCCGTAAAATGTTGTTAATCATCTTTTGAAAGACTGCAGGTGCGTTACTCAAACCGAAGGGCATGATGAGATATTCGAAGTGTCCATCACGAGTTTTTTTTTGTTTTTTTTTGTATTTAAGTATTTTTATTGGCAAATACAAGCAACCAACATAAATGGTTAACAAGAAAGTCGTAATACAAATGTCCTACAGTAAATGTCATGAGCTATAGACAATAACGATTAGCCATTATACCTTTTTCAATAAACATACCCCTTACCCACCCTCCCCATCCCCCATCAGGAACACAGGTTCATACACTAGGGATGTACACGTATAAGCTGTAACGATGTCTCAGCAAATCAGGCCATGTCATGTCCAAGAGACACTACAGAGAAATCTTCACCAAGAATGCTCTCCAAAAATGCCAAACAGAACAGGGTCACTTGTACTAGCCATCCAGACCAGCAGCCGAGAATTAGAGGGCTTGGATAACAATGAATAATTGACAGTCAAAAAGTGAGGAGTTTTAAAAGCATCACGAGTTTTAAAAGCAGTCTTCCATTAGTCTCCTTCGCAAATACGCACTAAGTTGTAAGCTCCTTTAAGATCCAGTTTGGAGAATATCTTAGCTCCTTGGAGCCTGTCAAACAGTTCAGAAATTAAGGGCAGGGGATACTGGTCCTTAAGGTAATCTCATTCAGACCCCTGTAGTCGATGCAGGGGCGTAAGGTGCCATCTTTCTTCCCTACAAAAAAGAAGCCTGCACCAGCAGGGGATTTGGATGGTCTGATGAATCCTTTTTGAAGGTTCTCTTGTATGTAGGCGGACATGGCCTTAGTCTCAGTTACAGAAAGAGGGTAAACTCTTCCTTTGGGAGGCTCTGAATTCGGTTTCAGGTTTATAGCGCAGTCAAAACTTCTATGCGGTGGAAGTACATCTGCTGCTTGTTTAGAGAAAATGTCCTGGAAAGAGGCATATTGTGGAGGTAAGCCAGGTAACGATGGTGTAGTGGGCATGCAAATGAGTGGTGAAACTTCCGCGAGGCACTGGCCATGGCAGCCAGGCCCCCACCGGTATAATTCCAACGTGGCCCAATTAAATTGTGGCATATGATCTTGTAGCCAAGGCAGTCCAAGTACCACAGGGTGCATGGCCTTTTCCAATACGAGGAATGAGATGGATTCAGAGTGTAGAGCTCCGGTGCGCAGGCCAATGGCCTGGGTACTCAATGAAACTTCTCCAGGTAGTGGTTCCCCATGGATAAAAGACAATAGCAATGGCTTAGCTATTGCTGTGGTAGGAATCCGTAGATGTTCTACTAAGCGTTTCAAGATAAAATTACCTCCAGCTCCGGAGTCAATGAGAGCGAGAGTCTGAAATTCAAGACCTCCGCAGAAAAGAGAGACTAGTAAAGATAGTGGAGGAGTAGGAGAGATGAGACCTAGGAGAAGTCCTCCTGCAGATCCTAGGCCCATCAGTTTCCCGGACAGGTTTGGACGGCGTGGCCTGATTGGCCACAGTACATGCATAACCCCATGTGTTTGCGAAAACGTCTCTCCTTGGAAGTTAAATGGCTTCGACCTAGTTGCATAGGCTCTTCCTCTTCTAAGGGAGCAGACGGTAGTCTTAAAGCAATAGGCACAGGTTTAGGATGGTTAGCCCCTGAAACGGACTTCCGTGGACTCTTAGCCTCTTGAGTTCAGTCTCGAATACGGCGGTCAATCCTCCCGGCCAATTCCATCAGACACTCCAGGGTATCAGGCAGATCACGAGCCACCAATTCGTCCTTTAAGCGAGAGTTGAGGCCCTCCATGAAGATAGCATGTAGACATCCAGTGTCCCAATGTAGTTCAGATGCTAAAGTCTTGAATTTGATCACATTGTCTGTGAGCGGCTTGTTACCTTCCTGGAGATTCAGCAGAGCAATGGTGTGGCGAGCCGGGTCGTCGAAAACAGACTTGAAAAGTTTTAGAAATCCTGGGAGGTCATTCAGGATAGGATCTTCAAGTTCCCATAATGGTGAAGCCCATGCCAAGGCTCGTCCTTCTAGTAGAGACAGGATGTAAGTGATCTTGGAAGCTTCTGCGGGAAAGAGGGTAGGCTGTAAAGAAAAATGCATACTGCATTGGTTAACAAACCCTCTACACATCTTTGCTTCACCCGTGAAGCGGGCAGGCGTGGATAAAGGTACAGTGGTCTTAACGGTCACCACCAGAGACAGCAATTCTTTCACTGAAGTTGCTGATGTATTCAGTTGAGCATGCAACTGATTGAAGGTAGTAGCTAGGCTTTCAAGAGACTTTTGTTGCTCAGTGATCCGCTGGGCTAGGCCAGCGAGCTTAGCAGAGTCCATGGAGTTAGCAAGCTGTTGGGTTTGTGGCATAATGTGGACTCTTAGTCGAGTGGTGATGACTCCTCCCACAGGGAGGGGCCCCATGGGGAACCACAGCGATAGGCTAGACTGACTTAGAGAGCAGATACTTGAGAGAGAAAACTTTATTGCACTGCTGTAGATAGATGATATTTGCACAGGAACGGATGGCACAGAAGTCCAGAAATGTGCTAATAAGCTCAGACAGTCTCTGATGTAGATGGTCTCATCCGGATGTACTAGGTTGGTAGTGTTCCGCAGAGCGGGATAAGCCGAACTTGGAGGGTGGAAATTGAGAGCTGGAGCATAGAGGTACTCACTGAAGAGTAGTGCAGGAATCCTCCTGGTAGATGATGAAGGCGGGACCAGAGGTCCGCGGTTCAAGATACCCTGAGCTGGATAGGCCCTCGAGGAGTGAGCACCTAGGAGCACAGATGACCCTGAAAAGAGAAGAGAGACCCCCGAAGAGCGGTTGTCAGAGTTAGGTAGTAAAAACCCCAAAGGGTAGATGGGAGCGAGAGAGCCCGGAGAAGCGGGTGCCCAGAGATTCTTCAGGAGCGAGATACCCCGGAGGGTAGCGAGGAATCCAAGCGTGCACCTTAGAAGCGGTCAGAGTAACTAAACCGAAGTCCTTGCTAACTCGTTCGTTAGGAGCGGAGGCTTAAATATCCAGAGGTATTGACGTAATGCGGTGGGGACGCCCCTGAGGTTCCCACCATGAATTGTAGATAAGCGTAGGCAGTGTGTGCATGCGCGCGCCCTAGAAGCCACAGGAAGGAGTATGGCAGACGGGGATGCCTATATTGTGTTAGAGACGCTGAGGGTTTCGGCACTCGGCACCGGAGGCAGCCATCTTACCCATGGAGGAGGAGAAAGGTAAAAAAAGAGGTGAGGCAGAGCGGTCGCAGCAGTCTGCGATCGATGGACGCAACATAGCCTTTAGGGATCCAGTGTTTATCCCATGCCCCTTTGAAATATTTTACTGTTTTTATCTTCACCACCTCCTCCAAAAGGGCATTCCAGGCATCTAACAACTTCTCCGTGAAGAAATACTTCCTCATATTGATTCTGAGTCATCTTCCCTGGAGTTTATTTTGTGACGCCTAGTTCTACTGATTTCTTTCAGTGGAAAAGGTTTCTTATTGATTGTGCATCATTAAAACCTTTCAGGTATTTGAATGTCTGTATCATATCTCCCCTGTACCTCCTCTCCTCCAGGGTATACATATTTAGATCCTTCAACCTTTCCGTATAAGTTATTTGATGAAGACTACCCACCATTTTGGTCACTTTTCTCTGGGCTACTTCCATCCTGTCTGTCCCTTTTGAGATACGGTCTCCAGAACTGAACACAGTACTCCAAGTGAGGCCTCAAGGACCTGTACAAAGGAGTCATCTCCTTTTTCTTACTGGTTATTCCTCTCTCTATGCAGTCCAGTATTCTTCTGGCTTTAGCTATCTCCTTGTTACATTGCTTTGCTATCTTCAGATTGCTAGACACTATCACCCCAAGGTCTCTCTCTTGCTCCATGCACATCAACCCTTCATCCCCCATCACATACAGCTCTTTTGGATTACCGCACCCCAGATGCATAACTCTGCACTTCTTGGCATTGAATCCCAGCTGCTACATCTTCGACCACTGTTCAAGCTTCCTTAAATCACATCTCATTCTCTCTACTCCTTCTGGCATGCCCACTCTGTTGTAGATCTCAGTATCATCTGCAAAAAGTCAAACTTTACCTTCTATCCCTTCCACGATGTCACTCACCAAGATATGGAACAGATCCAGTTCCAACACTGACCCCTGCAGCACTCCACTTAACACAGTTCTCTCTTCAGAGTAGGTTCCATTTACCATTGCATGCTGTCTTCTATCCATCAACCAGTTCGTAATCCACACCACCACCTTGGTGCTCACTCCCAAGCTTCTCATTTTATTCATGAGTCTATGTGGAACCGTATCAAAAGCTTTTCTACAATCCAAGTAAATCACATCCAGCACTCTTCCCTGATCCAAATCTCTAAAAAATCAATCAGATTTGTCTGACAGAACCTTCCCCTGGTGTATCCATGTTGCCTTCAGTCCAGCAATCCTCCTGACTATAAATAGTTCACTATCCTTTCCTTCAGCAGAATCTCCATTAATTTTCCCACCACTGAGATGAGGCTAACTAGCCTGTAGTTTCCAGCCTCCTCTCTGGTCCCACTCTTGTGAAGCAGAACCACCACTGCTCTTCTCCAATCACTTGGCACCATTCCTGTTTCCAGGGATCTATTGAACAGGTCACACAGCGGACCCTTCAGCATATCTCTGAGCTCTCTCAGTATCCTAGGATGAACCTCAAAGGCATCCATTGATTTATCCACTTTCAGTTTCCTAGCTCCCCATACATTCTCTTCTGTAAATGGAGTTTTTTCTACTCTACCTCCATCCACAGTCTTGTTAACTAGCAATGATCCTTCTCCAGGGTCTTCTTTAGTGAACACCGAACTAAAGTATTTAATATTTCCACCATTTCTTCGTCTCTCTCCACACATTGATCCTCGTCACCTTTCAATTTCACTATACCTCTTCGGACCTCTCTCTTTTCTCTGGTGTATCTGAAAAATGTTTTGTCACCTCACTTATCTCTTTTACAATCCTTTCTTCCACCTGAGGTTTTGCTTTCTTGATTACTTTCTTCATCTCCCTCAGTTTCACCAGATATTCTTCCCTGTGTTCCTCTGTTTGGGATCCTTTACATTTCTTGAATGCTGGTTTTTTTTGCTTTTATTATGTCAGCCACCTCCTTTGAGAATCAATCGATTTCTTATTTCTCTTACTTTTATTTACTTTTCTAACATATAGATTTGTTGCTTTTGTAATTGCTACTATAAGTCTGGCCCACTGTTGTTCCACCACTCCCAGTCTTCTAGTTCTACTCTAAGTACGTCCCCATTTTGACAATGTCCGTATTTTTGAAATGCAAAACTTGGGTCTTCAAACTGAATTGCTACTAGTATCACTATGTCCATTAACTAGAGTTAACACTGAGAACTCCCATGTCGAGAAATAGAATTTACAAAACTCTGAATTATAGCTTATTAACCTAACCTAAAGAACCACAAAGAAAGAACCTTTAAAGTGGTGACCCTCTCACAAACTACACAACATGCAAAGATGATTACAATCTGTAGTATAAAAATAAATGCACTGGAAAAGAAAGGTGAGCTAAAGACTGGAACTAGATTACTAAATTTTTCACATGGGAAACTCGCTCACTATTAGTACCAGAGGAACACAACGCACAACTAAGCTCTGGAATTCATTGCTAGAAAATGTGGTCAAGGCAGTTAGTGTAGCTAGGTTTAAAAACAGAAGGTTTGGATAAGTTCCTGGAGAAGTGCATAAACCGCTATTAAATTAATAGGGAATAGCCACTGCTTGTTGCTGGCATTTATTTATTTATTTAAAAACTTTTCTATACTGTTAAGTCAGATGACCATCACAACGGTTTATAGCAAGGCACGATAATAAAAATGATTGGTATAGATTACAAATTAATCGTGTGCCATCATAGTACGGTAACAATATAATATAATAAGCTATGTGAGTAGGTTAAGCCTCTGTGTCAGGATTATATTAGGCGGTTGGATTTTAATATGAATTTGAGTTTGTAGGTTAAAATAACTTCTGGCTTGGTGCATCCTTATAGATTCACTGTTTTTCTCCTTCTCTTTCTCTTTATAAAAAGCTTGTTTAAAGAGCCAGGTTTTTAGATTGGTTTTGAATATTTTCATATTTCTCTGCAGCCTTATTTCTAGTGGCATGGTGTTCCATAGTACAGTACCAGCCAGCGACAGTACTCTTTCCCTCACTTGCGTGAGGTGTGCTGATTTGATAGAGGAGACAGTTAGTAGTGCCTTATTTGCAGATCTCAGGTTTCTTTGCGGGACGTGTACGCGTAGTGCGGTGTTAAGCCAGTCTGCTTTTTCATTGTGGATAAGTTTATGGATTATACATAGAGCCTTATATTGTACTCTTTGTTCAATTGGAAGCCAGTGTAGTTCGGCAAGTGTTCTTGTTATGTGGTCACTTTTTTTTTCCGGTCAAAATTCTAGCGGCAGAATTTTGCAGTGGCCGAATCATAGATTGTGGTAGACCTAAAAGCAGGGAGTTACAGTAATCTGTGCTTGCGAAAATCATTGCCTGAAGGACTGTGCGAAAATTGCTTAGTGTTAGCAGGGGTTTGAGACTTCTTAGGATCATTAGTTTTGCATATCCTTCTTTTACTTTTAGTGAGATGTGTTTCATGTTCAGCTCGGGGTCATTATTACTCCTAGATTCCGTACTTTTATTGCTAATTCAGCGACTTTAATATTTTTGTTTGTGAATGTAGGTTGTAAATGGTGTGTATTTTTACGCTCAAGGTGTAGGAATTCAGTTTTGTCTATGTTTATTACCAGTTCCATCTGGTTTAAGAGCTGTTTAATTATTTCTAGATACATATTAGCTAATTTCATTGTTTCCTCAATGGTGTTTACAATGGGTAACAGTAGTTGTATATCGTCTGCGTATAAGTAGTGTATGATTCCAAGTCCTGCTAGTAGGTAGGTGACATACTGGGAGGAGATAAATGTTAAAGAGTGTTGCAGACAGGGCTGATCCCTGTGGGACACTGGTTAGCAGTGTGAATTTGTCTGAAAGTGTATTTTTGATTTGTACTTGGAAACATCTGTTTAGGTATGATTCAAACCATTTTATTGTTTTATTAGTGAGACCAATTTCTTTTAATCTGCTGATTAGTATTCTGTGATTTACAGTGTCGAATGCTGCAGAGAGATCTAATAGCATCAGTATGTAGTGTGTTCCTGTATCGAAGCATCTTAAGATATTATCTGAAAGAGCTAATAGCAAAGAGCTAATAGCATTGGTAGCATGGGATCTATTTAATGTTTGGGTTCTTTCCAGGTACTTATGACTTGGATTGGCCACTATTGTAAACAGGATACTGGGCTTGATGGGCCCTTGGTCTAACTCAGTGTGGAATAACTTGTGTCTTATAAGAACAAATGTCCCATATTTTCTCACCAAAAATCTGAAAGCAAATGTAATGAGAGACTGCAAGGTAAAGAATGAAATTATACATATTTTTGGAATAATTTAACAGGATTCCTATCTTCTTTATATATGGAAAACAAATGTACACTTTTTATATATATATAATATGGAAGTGTGCATTAATTAAAACTGGTTGAAAGCTTCTGCAATTAAATAGAGGTAGACATTCAAAAACCATTTAGATGGTAGGGAGACTCTTGCTTAGGAAGGGCACGTCTCGATGGGCCCGAGAGGTGCTTAGAACGTCTTGTGTTTCTGGTGGCGACTGGGACTGGGTCGCAGTCTGTACTGAGTGCACTTGGACAAAGGTTTGTAGCCCTTTGAAGAATTCCACCCAGGAAAAATTCCCTGGGTCCATGTTGATTCCAGGGGGCGTTATAGTGGAGGTCCCGGAGGAGTTTTCCTGTGTAGGAGCTGAGTTGAAGATACAGAATCCGGGGTACTATCATTAGTGGATCTGGATCCCTCTACTGGCTGTCAGGGACCTTGCTTTGGTTCCCCTTGAGCCTCTTCACACTGCTGGCATAGGGAGGAGGCCACTTCTGGTTGCGCAGTTCTCAGGTAGCAGTCTGGGCAGAGGGCTTGTCCTTTGGCCTTCTTGGCAGGCGGTGCCATGGTTTGTGCTTATGGTGAGCTTCAAAACTCGTCTGTGCGCGAGGGAATGTGCACCGGGAGGCTTGGTTGGGCGCTCCGGATTCGCCGAAGATGTGCGTACGGAATGCCTAAAGATGTGCGCGCAGGCCACAACTTGTGCGCCTGGCTGAGATGTGCGCGCCGCTGTGCGCATGGCAATATTTGTGCGCTCGGGCTGTTTATGCGGGCCCTACGCACCCAGAACAGTTATGCGCGTTGCTGTGCGCACGGCACAGGTGTGCGCGCCGCTGAACACACAAATCGGTTGTGCGCACGGCTCAGTTGAATGGGCAATACGGTGGTCAAGGAGGGGAAATGGCGCAGACAATGCGGACAAGATGGCGAGCCCCCCCCCCCCCCCGTCTCTACGTGTATGGACCCTCGCACCGGATCGGGGTCTAGCCCAGACAGGGCTGCTCAACCTGATGTAACAGACGCCGGAAGGGACGATCTGTGCGGCAAATCGAGCCTCGGAGACCAGAGACTTTAAGAGAGGTTTCTATCCTACCTGGTCTCGGCGGCTCCCGGTCTTGTGGCGGGCGGTCTCCAGCTGTGGGGGGAGAGGGAATTACCTTCACTGCCGTGCTCAATTCTGCAGCCGCTGCCTCTCAGCCACTCTGGGGGCTAAGCCAACACAGGGAGCCAGCTATTGGACCGAGGCTTGCCTCTGAGGGATCTCGGAAATCACCTCAGGAATTCTCGACTGGGGGGGGACCCTTAGGTATCATCACAGGAGAGCAGGGCTCGTCTTGTAAAGGTAAGTTTTCTTTCTTCTTTGTTTTAAAATTTCTAACACTATTCTAACGTGTGTAGTGTCCCTATCTGCTTAGGAGACGGAGAAATACTGAAGAGCTAAGCTTCCTGCACTGGTATATGTAAGCTGACGTCAGCTTTGAAATCTGACTCAGTCTCCCATCTGCTATCAGGAGTATACCATACCCATTGGTCCTGAGTCCATCTGGCTACACGCTATGAAATGATTGATTTATACAGAAACAGGAGATTACTTTTCGTAGAAAGGATGGTATTGGTGCTACAGTTATTGAGTAGTTGGCTGAATTGTAGATAAGGATGCCTACATGACAACTCCTGAATTTCAGATATTTTTCTTGCAGATGTGATAGCTAGTACAAAGCCTATCTTCAAAGTGAGATCTTTGAGAGAGACATGATTTACGGGCTCAAATGGTAATATCATCAGTGCTTTTAGGACTAAATTTAGATTACACTGCGCTAATACTGCTTTAAAGGGAGGTCTTTTTTTTTTTTACTCCCTTTTAAAAAACATGCAACATCTAGTTGAGAAGCCTTTCACTCTTCCTTTATAACAGGCTATAGCTGTTTGCACATTTAAGGAGTTATGTGCTAAACCTCTGTCCAAACCTCATTGCAAAAAGGCTAAAACATCAGAGTGCCATGGTGAAATATAGATATCTTTGCAGAAAAAATGCCATACACAAATATATGCTAAAGATGTAGACTTCTTCCTTGCACCTAGCATAGTTAACACTTTTGGTGAATAACCCTTTATTTACTAACCTTTTTTTTCATCTCAAGAGCTATGCTGTAAGAAAAAATGGAACTCTGTTCACCATTAATATTGGCTCTTGATATAGTAGGTTCAGGATTCCTGCTAAATGAAACAGGCCGTCTAACTTTAATCTACATACCAAGGCCTTCTTCGCCAATCTGACACCACTAGTACTAAACCATTCTCTTGATTTTTCTTAAAACATAACCTATCAGGGGGCCATGGAAGGAAGATGTGCTAACTCTGTCTTTGACCATGTCTGTACCAATATATCTATTCCTTGAGTGTTTGGCTCTTTGTGTCTGCTGTAATAATGTTTGACTTTGACATTTTTATGAGTAGCCATTACATTTATTTGAGGGGGTCCCCATTTCTGAATTTTCAGAAAGACCTTGTAGCTCAATTCCCATTCCCCCAAGTCTAGGATATTTCTGCTTAGGAAATCTGCCTTAACATTCTCTTTGCCCGCAGTGTGAATGTAAAGGTAGAAATTTGCAGTAGATTATTTTCTCCTTAACTGAAAAAGATATGACTCTCAAACTTCCTTGATTTTGAGTTCCTCCTTGTTTGTATATATATGTATGTTACTGCAGTTGCATTGTTGCACAATACTCTTACAGCCTGTCTGCACAAGATTATTTGGAAATAGATTAAATGCCAGTTGGATAGCAGTTGCTTACCTGTAACAGGTGTTCTCCCATGACTGCAGGATGTTAGTCCTCACATATGGGTGACATAAATCAGATGGAGCCCTGTCACGGAACACTTTTGTCAAAGTTTCTAGAACTTTGACTGGCACACTGAGCATGCCCAGCATGCCACCAATCCTGTAGCCATCAGGGGTCCCCCTTCAGTCTCGTTTGTAGCAAAAGTACAAGCGAAAAATAAAATAATAAAACGTAAGCGAACCCAACTTCGCAGGATGGCGGGCGATTTCGTGAGGATTAACATCCTGCTGTCCTGGGAGAACACCTGTTACAGGTAAGCAATTCTGCTTTCTCCCAGGACAAGCAGGATGGTAGTCCAAGGTGTGCAGAGCTCGCTCACTCGGGTGAGCGTGAAACCTTGGGAAGAAAGTGGGCAAGACTATGGACTGATTTAAATGAAAATCAGTTACCACCTTAGGAAGAAATTTAGGGTGAGTGCGAAGAACCACCCAGTCATGGAGGAACCTTGTGTAGGGTGAGTAGGTCACAAAGGCCTGTAACTCACTTACCCTGAGAGCAGACGTGATGGCTACTAGGAAAAGTACTTTCCAAGTAAGGTATCTGAGTTCGCAGGAGTGCAAGGGCTCAAAAGGAATGTGCATGAGCCGGGCAAGGACAACACTGAGGTCCCATGCCACGATCGGTGGCAATAGAGGAGGCTTAAGCTATAATAAGCCTCTCATGAAGAGACTCACCAGGGGTTGAGCCGTTATCGGGGCATCCCCTATTCCCTGATAGTAAGCAGAAATGGCACTAAGGTGCACTCGGATAGATGATGTCTGGAGACTAGATTCTGAGAGGTGCCAGAGATAGTCTAACAGACTCGATGTGGGGCAAGAAAAGGGATCCAAGCCCTTCTGTGTGCACCACAAGGTAAATCTCTTCCATTTAGAGCGATAGGATTTCCGTGTGGAAGGCTTCCGTGAAGCTACTAGGACTTGAGAAACGACACTTGAAAGATTGAGTGGTTATAGTATCAACCTTTCAACATCCAGGCCGTCAGAGACAGGGCCTGGAGGTTCAGGTGGCGTAACTTGCAGTGATCCTGTGTTATGAGGCTGGGCGACGTGCCCAGGCGAATGGGATCCTGGACAGAAAAGTCGAGAAGTATGGGAAACCAAATTTGGCGTGGCCAATATGGGGCTATGAGAATCATTAGGCCCGGTCCTGTTGTAGCTTCATGAGAGTCTTGCTTGTTAGCGGAATCAGAGGATACGCATAAAGCAGGCCTTTGGTTGCAGGGGTGGGCGAAGGCAATCCATGGCTGGTGTTTGCTGGTCCCTGTACAGAGAGCAGAAGCATTCCACTTTGTGGTTCAGACTGGACGCAAAGAGGTCGATGGTCGGCTGACACCACCGGTGGAAGATTCTGCTCGCGACAGAGGAATCCAGAGACTATCGTGGGACTGGAAACATCGGCTGAGGTGGTCCGCCAGTGCATTCTGTGTGCCTGCTAGATAAGTGGCTCGCAGAAGTATGGAATACGACAGGGCCCAGGCTCAGATCTGCGCCGCCTCCTGGCAGAGCAGATAAGAGCCCGTACCCCCCATTTGTTCGGGTACCACATTGCAACTTGGTTGTCTGTTTGAATCAGGACAACTTTGTTGGAGAGGCAATCCTGGAATGCATAAAGGGAATACCGCATCGCCCGAAGCTCCAGAAAATTGATTTGATGGGTCGCTTCGGCTGTTGTCCATGTCCCTTGAGTTTGAAGGCCTTGGACCTGGACTCCCCAACCTAGGTTGGAGGCATCTGTAGTTAAGGCCACCTGAGGAGCCAGTTGCTGGAAAGGAAGACCTACTTGTAAGCTGGCTTTGTGTGTCCACCAGGCAAGGGACAGACGAAGCTGGCTGGTTATGTGTACCAGGGACGACAGCGGTTGAGTAGCTTGTCGCCACTGGGATTTTAGAGTCCACTGGGTCACTCTCATGTCAAGGCGTGCCATAGGGGTGACATGGACTGTTGATGCCATATGGCCGAGCAACCTGAGTAGCTGGCCAGCTGAGGCTCTATTCCGACGGTGGATAAAGCGGGCAAGATTGGACAGCGTAATCGCACGGTCATTGGGTAAGAATGCTCTGGACAGTGTTGTGTCTAGGTCTGCTCCTATAAAGGAGAGAAGATGAGACGGTGTCAACTGGTATTTGGAGTAATTGATTAGAAATCCCAATGAGTTCAGCAGCCTTATGGTGAGACCGAGAGAGTCGAGGGCTCCTTGTTTTGACTGGCTTTTTATGAGCCAGGTATGGAAAAACGTATACGCCTCTGCTGTGTAACTGCGCATCCACAACAGCCAGGCACTTTGTAAAGACTCAAGGTGCCGAGGCTACGCCAAATGGTTGTACCTTGTATTGATAGTCACTGTGACCCACCACGAATTGCAGATATTTGCGATGGGGGTCTTAGCGGTGAGACCTCTGTCAATGCTGGTGGGGTTATTCACCAGCGAAGGTCTATTTTCATGCTGGTTGTCAGAGTCAATGCAGCAGACAGTGGGTTTAGGAATTGAGACCATTTATTCTTTAGGCCCCATTGTAGGCGATGGATATATAGTCATGAGTGTGGAACAACATAAGTACACGCTGCCATATGACCCAGTATGGTTAGGATTTGACGCGCTGAAGCTGTCGTGAGGTCTAATAGATGGTGGGCTAGTGTAGTCAGAGCTTGAGGTTGTGACAGGAAAGCTCTGGCTTGAATGGTGTCTATATAAGCCTCGATGAATTGCAACGTTTGGGTAGGTTGCAAGTTCAACTTTTTGTAGTTTATTAAAAGTCCCAGATTGTCCAGGCACTTGACCGTGCAAATTAGATTGTCCTGCAGGAGAGAAGGATTGGGGCCACTAGCAGCCAATCATCGAGATAAGGAAATATCTGAACCCCCTGTCGACGGAGGTGTGCCACCACTACCGCCAGACATTTTGTGAGGAGCCGGTTGCTGGAAAGGAAGACCTACTTGTAAGTTGGCTTTGCGTCGACGCTCAGCCAATGCGGAGCGTCTGTTTTTCTTCGATGCGTCTGTGCACCGTAGATGTGTCGACGCTTCGATGTTCCAATGCTTTCGACTCAGTTTGCTTCCGCGGCACATCTCCAGCACTCTTCGAAGGGACTCGCGGTTTTTCCGGTTGTTTTGGACCTAGAGGGTCCATAGAAGAGTCCTTCGATGGGATTGGGCCTTTGGTGTCATCTTCGGTCCCGGGGACGACTTAGCTGAAGCTTCAGAGGGGGCATAAAACCCGATGAATTGTCTCTCAGTTGGGCGATGAGTGCTGCTCTTTGACGCTGCACCCCATGGTGACATGCGTCCGCAGGCCCTGCAGTTCACTTGGTCATGTCTGGGACCCAGGCAGTGTTAGCAAAATCGATGTCTGTCAGTTACAGACATTTTTCCACAATCGCAAAACTTAAAGCCCGGACAAGGCATAATAAGTTGGAGGTGATCCCTGTGGTATTCTGCCAATTTTTAAACTTTCACTGTATTTTTTTTTTCTCACAAATCTTTTTCCTCACAGGAGAGAAGAGCTCTGTGTGCAGTTAGTCGCGTGAAAAAAAATGGACTGAGGAGCCTCGAGGAGGCAAGGGAATATAGACTTTGGGTGATCTTGGAGAGTTCTGCCACCTAGTGGCACGGAGGACGTATCCAGGCAGCATGGCTAATTCAGCTGGAAAAGAATTTATCAGCGTCCCGTTTTCCTAACCAGCGTACATGCAGGGGTTAGGAAAATGATAAATTCAGCGACCTTCGCCGAACCTGATTACCGGCACCAGAAGGAGTGTATAAATCAATATTTAAGTGCCGGGCACTTAATATTAATTTATTCACTCCTTTACTTATTGCTGATTGGTCCCTTTATTGTCGCATGTCAGAAGGCTGTCCTGAAAGGTGATTGGTCCTTTCACTGACATGCGACAGTAAAGGGATCAATCAGCAATAAGAATGGACGCTGAATTTATCAGAAGAATGCTGGGCTGCACAGAGAGACAAATAACCTGTAAGAAAAAAAAAAAGTGATAACATCCTTGTACAGGTCCTTGGTGAAGGAGTACTGCATTCAGTACTGGTGCCCATATCTCAAAAAAGGATAAAGACAGGATAGAGGCGATCCAAAAAAGAGCAGCCAAATTGGTGAGGGGTCAGCTTTGGAAGACTTATGAGGAGAGACTGAAGAATATGAATATGTAGGGGAGGTGCAGGTGAGTCAGGATACAGACCTTCAGATATCTGAAAGGTTTTAATGATGCACAATCATGAAACCTTTTCCGCTGGAAAGAAATCAATAGCACTAGAGGTCATGAAAATGGAAGATGACTCAGAACCAATGTCAGGAAATATTTCTTCATGGAGGCAGTGATAAATGCCTGGAATGCCCTTCTGGAGAAGGTGGTGAAGACAAAAACAGTGAAGGAATTTAAAGGGACATGGGATAAACACTGTGGATCCCTAAAGGCTAGAGGATGGAATTAAAGAAAAGAGTGCATGGGGGTAACCGGGGGTAACTTGCTGGTGTGACAGTTGTTACCCTTAAGAAATAACAGAATCAAGGCTTAATGCAAATCCATCATTGCTCTCTGCTTCAACGGCAGTGGGAAAAGGAGAATTGGATTCCAACAGCAACCAATGAGGGCCCAGACTTTTACAGTTTGGGGAACAAATAAACATGGGGGTAACTTGTGAATGCGGCTTTTACTACCCTTAATCATTAAGCCTGATACTTTTGATGCAGCTCCATCATTGCTCTCTGCTTCAATGGCAGGGGTTAGGGAAAATTGGATTCAGTCAGCATCCGAGGGCCCTGACTTTTACGGTCTAGGAAACTGATAAGCATGAGGGTAACCTGTACAGTGAAACAGATGCTGGCATAAGCTTGCTGAGCAGACAGGGTGGATTATTTGGTCCGTTTCTGCCATCATTTCTATGTTTCTAAGAAGGGTGCACAAAGGGGTGCTCCATCTTTTCTACCAGAGGATTGGTTCCTGGAAGATCCCTATTGTTCTTGTTTACAACCTAAGTTGTTAAGATAACCAGGTTATATAGGATACTTAGTGACGGAGATTACAGTCTTCAGTTGCACAAAAGGGGACACATAGCCAGACCTCTATTAGAGTTTGGAGTCTCTGAAAGTTCAGTTTATAGGGAAAACAATGCTTCTCACTTTGAGGGATCCATTCTTTTAATCTTGACCTTCTGCCAAGTGATTTTATGAAGACATAACCTACAAGTCTCACAGAAGACAGAGATTAGCTCTGGCTGGTAACAAGGGACACAGTCATGGATGCTCTCTCGCTAAGCTTCTGGGGAGTCAAGTATGCAAATCATCCATTTGGAAGAGGTCTCCTTGACTTAGACCCTGAGCTTGGTATTGAAGGGATGTGGCCTCCCTTCTTCTCAAGCCATGTAGGGTAGTGTCGAGACTTATTATGCAAATCAGCCTTCTTTATAGCCTTTGGTAATTTTTTAAAGGAAATGGTATACATACGCCCAACATTTCCCTCTTCTGAGGGCAGTGTTTCACTTTTGTCAGAATCAGATTTTCTCAATTATGCCAGTGAGAAAGTCAGGCAATGTAGGTCAGTGTAGAAAAGCCATTTCTCAGTCATTGGTTTAGGTCTTTAGTTTGTGTGTCACTGTTAAAGAAGAAATGAAACTTCAGTCCACTCCAGCAACAGTTTGCAGGTTCCAAAGGGCTAGTGTAGCTGCTTGGCAAAAGTACAGGAATCTTTGTACAGTCAGAATATTTTTTTCAGAGGATAATGGCAGGGGAATGCCCTTATCTACATTCTATCCCTATTCTAAGCACTACAGCATGACTCCGGAGTCATTAAGAGCTATTGTGGCTTCCTCCTTCTTGGCCTAGGTGGAGCTTGAGTACATCTAAACTTGTCTGGATTGGTCAGGTACAGATGATTAAGGTGCTGAAATTTAAATTTACCTGATAATTTATTTTCCTTTAGTCCTGAACCCGCACATGGAAACTACAGTGATTTAGGACTCTTAGTCACACAAGTTCAGAAAACTAACAGCAAGCAACTGTTGCCAATCTGAAGGTAGTTGGTCTAATCATGTGTTTGGTATAGAGATTATTTTATTCTTGAGTTCATGACCAGGGGGTGAAGTTTTTTTTTTTTTAGCTGTATCAGATTTGGATTTGGAGGCAATTTGGGAAACCAAAACTAAACAATTGCCTTTGGTTGTCTTAGCTTTGACATAGGAAACTGAAGAGCTGTAGGCTGCACCACACCCACATAAGGGAAGTGAAGTCAGTTTTGTCCTTTATTTCTCTATTTGCTGGAAGGGGGACACACCCTACTACTCATATGGCAGGACTAAAGGAAAGGAAATTAATAGGTAAGTTTAAATTTCATCACTCTATGCAGCATTTTAGCATTTTGTTACACACAATGAGGGCAATTTTGTAATATCCCAGGTAACTTATGCAGTGGCTACGCACAAATTATACCAATTTTCATAGTGAATTTATACACAAGTTCGCTTTCAACAGTATACAAAATAAGACATACAAACTGACTCAAAGTTACACTTGCTCTCTGCAAGGCGTAACTTGTTTTTTTTTTGTTTTGTTTTTTTAAATATGTGCATAAATTATGTGAGTAAATCCAAACCCCACACCTCCCCAGAACACCTCTTATGAGCATTAAAATACACATGAAACCGGATTTCACATACACTTTTATGCATACAAATGCCAGGCAATTTTATAACAAGCCATGGACACGCATAAACTGATGTTTTATGCGCATAAATGGCTTTGAAAATTACCCTCAAATATAAATTATACATAAAATATGAAATTAATATCAGAATTTTTTTTTTAATAGTGTTGTAACCTTTACCTCTATATTGACTTTCTTTCAAACATGAAACTCAAACCGTAGATACATACTTTTCCTGGAAGCAACTTATAATGTAGTTTGTCTTCAAGAAAAAAGTAAAATTTACCTCAATGTTTTCATTTGCCAGATACAATACTCCTAGATTAGTCCAACCTACAACGTTCTGGAATGAATAGAGACAATTAAGTAGAGCTATTTCATGACTTATCAAACAAATCATTATTTTGGAATGCTCACTGAGAATAGACAGATGCATACTTACATTTTGTTCACACTGGATTGACTTGATAAAAGCATGCTGAGCCAGTGCATAATTTCCAATTCCTGAAAGTTACAAATCAATAAATTAATGTGAAGCATAAACAGCAAATAAAGTGTTTTACTTGTTTAAACAGAACAGTATGAGAATTCTCAGAAGATCAAATGATTAGCATTAATGCACCAGCCACACCTTCACCCCTACCCACCTCCCTTGTTTCTCCAATGCAAGTCATCAATAAGCAGGCTCACCAAAAGCACCAACTAGCCAGTTTCACTAAACAGTTTAGATTCATAGTATTAACAGGTGGCCCTTATCAGAAAGTTTTATTTGAAAACAGACATACACATGCTAAACATTAAAATCTAGGAAACAAATACTATAAAAAATAGATTTTCTATCTTTTGGATGTGAAAGCCTTTTTATTAAATGTGCAACAGGTTTTTAGAACCTAATGATTTTTAACTTTCAATTCCACTGTTTTATTTCAGAGGTGCTAATAGTTTTTCCAGTTATTGGTTTGTTCTTTTTCCTATTTATAAGATTAGGGATTTTAATTGTAATGGAGAAATTACTTACCTAATAATTTCATTTTCCTTAGTGTAGAAAGTTGGACTCAGGACCAGTGGTTTATGCTCCCCTGCTAGCAGATGGAGATGGAGCAAGCTGTCACAGTATATATAACCCTACAGTGACCCCAGCCTGCCAGTATTCTCTTCAAAAGCAACTGTGGACAGACTAGCAGAAAACTTGTTTAAAAACTTGATTAAAAACAGAACTGTACTCAACCAACCATAAACACTGAACTCACATAATATTCTAGGTACCCCAAGCTAAGGACTGGATGAACACAATCTGTAATCCCTTGAGACCCAGGGCCCCACAGGACGACTATTGACACACTCATGTGGCAGCCGAAGGTGGGAAGCTGAGTCCATCTGTCTACACTAAGGAAAACAAAATTATCATGTAAGTAATTTCTCCATTCCCTAGCATGTAGACAGATGGACTCAGGACCAGTGGGATGTGACAAAGCTACTCCCCAACAGGGTGGGAGGCTGCCTGCAGTCCAGTCAACACCGTACATGCAAAGGCTGCATCCTCCTGGGCCTGCACATCCAGACAATAAAACCTGGAAAAAGTGTGTAAAGAGAACCACATCGTAGATATTGACAGGAGACAACAGACTAACTTCCGTCCTTGACACTGCCTGAGCCCTAGTGGAACAAGCCCTAACCTAAGTAGGCAATGGCTTTCCAGCATCCACATACATAACACTGACCACCTCCTTAATCCAATGAGCTATGGCAACCCACAAAGCCGGAGTGCCCTGCTTACTCCCGCCATGGAGAACAACAGGCGATCCGTCTTTCAAAAAGACTCAGAGACCTCCAGATACCGCACAACAAAATGCTTAACATCCAAGGAGCGCAAAGGCAAAACTCCTCCACATCCCTTACCTTATCTAGGGATGATAAGGAGATGGACTGCTTCAAAAGAAAGTCTGAGAATACCTTGGGCAAGAAGGATGGAATAGTAGGAACTGTAATACCCCGGAGTCACCCGAAAGAACAGATCCCGGCAAGACAAGGCCTGTAGCTCAGAAATCCAATGCACAGAACATATAGCCACTGGGAACACAATCTTCAAAGTCAACAACCATAAGGAAAGGCTACGCAGTGGTTGGAATGAAGGGCCTGCCAAAACGTCTAGCACCAAATTAAGATTCTGCAATGGAACCGGTAACCTCAAGGGAAGCCTATGGTGCTTCATGCCCTTCAAAAAAACAGGCCACATCAGGATGAGACGACAACAAAACACCATTCACTAAGTCAATGAAACAGGCAGGAACCACAAACTGCACCTTCAAGGAATAAAGGGCCAAGCCTTTATTCAATCCATCCTGCAAAATATCCAGAATGAGAGGGATCTTAACTGAACGAGGAAGAACACCCTACTCCTCACACCAGGCCTCAAACACTCTCCAACTCCACGCACAAGCCAAGGAAGTGGAAAACTTGCGAGTGCGGAGTAAGGTGGCAATCACCGCAGAGGAATAACCACACAAACAGGTGAGCCTTCTCAAGGTCAAAACCGTAAGACAGAATAGAGTTGGATCTTCATGAAGAACCTTTCCCTGCTGAAGCAGATCCATGTGCGGTGGAAGACGAAGTGGGCCTCCACCAGGAGTAGTCACAAATCCACTTGGGAGTCCAGGAGTACTCTCTCCCTGTGGCCTTCAATCTTGCGCATTATCCTGCTTAGCAAGGGCCACAGAGGATGGGCATAAAGCAATCTGTCTTCCAGCCAGACTTGTACAAGAGTGTCTATTCCCAAGGACCACAGATCTCTCCTGTGACAGCAGAAGTGAGAATCCTTCTCATTTTGAGAAGTCGCCAGCAGATCTAGAAACAGAAGGCCTCAGCGATCCACAATCAGCTGAAACATCTTGGCTGACAACACCCACTCTCTTGGGTCCAGACTCTTTCTGCTGAGAAAGTCCACTCTTATGATGTCTTTTCCTACAATGTGAGAGGCTGAGATCATCTGCAGATGAACATCCGCTCATTCCATAGGTTGGCCTATTTCCTGCGACACTTGTTGGCTCTTGGTTCCTCCCTGGTAATTGATATAGGCCGTCGTCGACGTGTTGTCCGACATCACATGAATCATTTGATTCCGCAGCCTGTGGCTGAACTGCAAGCATGCCAGCTGTACCGCCCAAGCCTCCAGTCGACTGATGCTCCAGAAGAGCTGTTCGGGATTCCAACTCCCCTGGGCCATTAACTCCAGACAGTGAGCCCCCAACCATGGAGACTCACGTGTTGTGAGTACCAACCAGGTCGTGGAGGACAAGGTAGCTGACTCTCTCAGATGATCCTCCTGCAACCACCACTGGAGGCGGGAGCAGATTTCCATCGGCAAGTGGTGCCGAACTGCATAATCCTGAGACCGCAGGCTCCAACGAGATAGCAGAGAGCACAGAAGAGGACACATAGGCGCCCTTGCCCACAGCACCACTTCCAGGGTAGCTGCCATCAACCCGAGTACATGTAGGTAGGACCACACCGTTGGGCTTATAGTGTTCATCAACTGACACACTTGAGACATCAGTTTCTGGATCCGAACTTCCGGTAGGAAAACTCTGTCCTGAGCCGTGCTGAACTGTACCCCCAGATTCTCCAATGACTGGGATGGTTGAGGATTGCTCTTGGTCAGGTTCACCACCCAACCGAGCTCCTGCAATAAGGAGATCATCTTGTGTGTCACCAGGCGGCTCTCTTCCTGAGACTTGGCTCAAATCAGCCAGCCATCCAAATATGGGTGCACCAGGATTCCTTATTTTTGCAAGGTTGCTGCTACCACCACCATAATCTTGGGAAATGTTCTGGAAGTGGTGGTTAGACTAAAAGGCAGCGCCCAAAAAATGATAATGGCACCTCAACACCACAAAGAATGGAAAGCATTGGTGTTCCAATCGGATGGGAATATGAAGGTAAACCTCTGACAGATCCAAGGAGATCAGAAATTCCCACGATTGCACCACCATAATTACTGAGCATAAGATTTCCATTCGAAAATGAGACACCTTCAAGTGACCATTGCTCCTGTTGAGATCCAAGATGGGTCAAAAGGAGCCCTCCTGCTTGGGCACAACAAAATAAATGGAATAGCACCCTATACTTTGAGATGTGGGTACCAGAACCACAGCCTTCAGTCTGGGGAGCCTTTGAAACATGAACTTCACTGCCTGCTTCTTCTGCGGGGAGTGGCAAGGGGACACCATGAACATGTCCTAAGGAACACTGTGAAATTCCAGCGCAAACCCTTTGCGTATCACCTCCAGGACCCACTGGCCTAACATGATCTCTCTGTCTTTTATCGGAGGTGGGTCAATATGTTCCATTTCCAGTTCCAGAAAGTGAGTTGACAAACCTTCATTGGGAAGTTCGGGAAGTTACATCACCTAAGCCCACTCCTCTCTTGGGCTGCCGGGGATGAAAGAACTGAGCCCTATTGAAAGGCCAAGTCCGCTTAGAGGTCCATCCCTCTGTAGGGCCGAAAATGCCTGGAACCCTGGAAACAACTCCTCATACTAAAGGGGCGCTGTAACTGTAACTTATCCACCAGCAAGCAAGGCACCCGAGACTCGCTCCACTAACTGGCCAGTTTCTCCAACTAGCTCCCAAACAAAAGCAAGCCTTTAAAGGGCATCTTGGTACCTCAGCTGGATCCTGGGGATATAGGCCTGCCAATGTCTGACCCCCTTTAAAATATGCCTTTGGTGCATCCCATTACAGATCAATCAATTCAGGGATGGAATCCATCACCGGGAAAAAAAACCCAAAAGGTTTTATGTAAGGAAACCAAAATAGGATTCTTCCTTGGCTCTAACATAGCATTCAAACCAGGAACACCCAACTGTTTCAAGGTCTAGGAAATCAGGGCAGACAGTTCATCTCTATGAAAGAACCTCAACATGGTTCGATACGGTTCCAGCCCTGGAGGAATTTCCCCATCTTCCAGGGAATCAGGATCAACCTCATCATCAGTGCCATCCGGATCCTGTCAGGAACATCCAGAGGAAGCTGAGGCGAGCCCCAATGCTTAAGCATAGGCCCAGAAGAGGGAGAAGCCACTGGCTGAGGGGAGAAGTGGAGGACTGCGCCTGAAGAAAGGCTTGTAAGCCTTGAAAAATTCCACCCAAGAAAAAGCAGCCAGGCCCAGACCAAGCCTAGAAGGAACTGGAGCTGGTCCCACAGAACTGCCATCACCAGCGGAGGAGCCAGTCAAGAGAGAATCAAGATCTGGCGTTCCCCCAATCAAGGCTGTGACCAACCCATCATCAGAATGGGAAGAGTCAGGCTTAGCAAAATCTAAGGAAGACAGCTCTCTCTGAATGTCTGAGCAGCGCTGACAGGTTAGAAGCCAGATCAGGCTGAGAATCCCTAATATGACAAGCAACAAAAATAGGAAGGCGCTTAGGCTTCTGGCTTACCGGCACCATTGCTGCAGTAAATGTGTGTCGGAACGGTTCGCGCTCAAAAATGAAATACGCCTGAGTCGGGTGACGTCACAGGGAGGAATGGCAGCCTGAGAAGGGAGCTCCCGAGCACCCCGAGCTAACATTTGAGCGAATCGCCCTCCATCCCCTCCTTTAGGTGGAAATAAAGAGTTGTGCAACCTTGCTTGACACTCATCCACATGACTTCTAGAAGAAAAAGCATGGATCTCAGCAGATACTCATATCTTAAAGGCGGAGAGGAAGCGGGAGGCCTGCCAGAAGAAGAAGAAATGGTGATGGTGGGACTAACAGAAAATGAAGAGTTGTTAACATCAGAAGATCAGGGCTCGCAATCCTCCTCGATGCCAACCAGAATTGAATTTCGCAAATGGTTCACAGACCTATGTGCAGATATGAAAGCTAATAAGCATGAAATGTTGGATAAAATCGCAGAACTGAGGGAAGAAATGGCAGAGATCGGACATCCGGTCAATGAATGAGATGTAAGATTGGATGCACAGACAGAAAAGATCAAGAAAATACAGTCCCATTGTGAAAAGATCTCTAAATCGGAGTTTGAATTAACTCTTAAACTTGAGGACACAAACTCCGACGAAGGCCTATACTATCCTTATGCCAATTTTTTCTATCGCAACCAGGCGAGAGTGCTCAAATAATCCTTGACTTGCTGATCGAACTTGAGAGGGCACACTGGACCCTGGGAACCTGGCAAGGGAACCAGCTGAGAGATATAATAGCCTGCTTCCTTCGATACCCAGTTAAAGAAAAATTTTACAAGTTGCAAGGAAGCAGAAATCGTGGGAATGGGAGTCACATTCGATCTCAGTGTTTACTGACCTCTCTCCAGGAACCCTTAAGTGCCGACAAGAATATCAGCATATCACTTCGCTGTTAAGGCAGGAAAACATTCGATACCGCTGGCTCTTTCCAACAGGGATTTCAATATCTATAAAGGGAATCACTTCCAAAGCTGTAACCCCTTCAGAAGCGGCCACCATTTTACAGTCAGCAGGTTTCCCCATAAAACCAACAGCGGCAGTGGAGTCACGAGACAAGCACGAGCACCCGTGCTGGCAAAGAGTGGAGAAGGGAGGCCATCGTCTTCGCCGGCACACAGAGTCGGCCTCGCATCAAATGCTGAAGGGGCAGGGGTGAAGTGACGTTAGCAAGACTGAGAAACCAGAAAGCCTGAGGATCCAGGCAATGCTCCAGTAATACAGTTTTTGACGTGGATGACTGTTCACACAGATGGCAAAGACAATTGTTTGAAATTGTTTACAAGTTTAATACGTTGGACTTTTATTAGTTCGCATAAGGTCAGTTGGCAAGGGAGGGAGAGCGGAGGGAGTCATATCTGCTGCCCGGGTGTTTGTTAGGGGCTGATGTTCACTCCCGGTCATACACGGACTTCTCCTGCATAGGCAGGAATGTCATAGGTATATGGCATTTGAGACAGGGGAAGGGGAGAGGGAGGAGGGCAGGGAAAGAGATGGGAGAGGAAGGAGGGAAGATTGGGGAAGGGGTGGGGGGAGAGGAGAGAAAGGCCGAAGGCATTCATGGTACAGATGCTGGGAAAGGTAGTTTAAGAGAGTTGCAGCTTTCATCACAAACGGGGAAGAGGTATGGGGTGCAATCTCTGGATGGGGATTTAATGAAGGGAAATTGCGTAGTTACTATGTGGGTGCTTTCTTATAGAGGGAGGAGTCTCAATTTACAATAGAATATGAATGATGGCATTACAGTTGCTATTTTTAAACGTTAAAGGTCTCAATATCCCGCGCAAATGACACCTTCTCAAACAAGACATACTGTCTAATGCAGCTATGATTATTTGTTTACAAGAGACACATATTAAGACGTCGTTATGAGCACTTATGGCCTGGCCGTGTTTTGCATATAAATTCTTTTCCGCCGCGAACAAGGCCAATAAATATACTGGTGTGAGCATACTCTTCAAACAGGGTCAGGATTATAAAAAATGCAAACATATAGATGATGAACATGGAAGGTATATACTGGTTAAATTTGAATTGAGGGGGGGGGGGGGGGAAATCACATTAGTAAACATCTACACTCCAAACAATAATCAATAAGGATTTTTTGAACAGATAGACCAACTAATACAAAAGGAAGGGGACGGGAACTTAATAATAACAGGAGATTTTAATTTGACCATTAACCCTGATCTAGATAACTCGGGAAGGAGCAGAAAGGGGAATGGCCCAGCTAGGAGGTTGAAAACTTTCATGAAAAAGTGGCGCCAAAGAAATCCAGCCGGTAAAAATTACACCTTTTTTTCCACACCACACAGCTCCTACTCAAGGATTATTTTCTAGTAGATAAGCTGCTGGCGGGCAGAGTCACACAGATATATATTGATGCTATAACGTGGCCGGATGATGCACCTGGTGGCATGACGGTGGGACTCTCCAGAAAAGAGCTGGGATTCCGCCCATGGAAACTGAATGACACCCTCCTTTTTGATGAAGGGTTTTGTACTTCTCTGCAAAAGGAGATTGAGTATTTGCACATCAATGAAGGTGACCCCGCAGTGGTGTGGGAGTGTTTGAAGGCAGAATTGAGAGGTCAATTTATCTCCCGAGGAGTTCATTGCAAGAAAATTAGCCAGAGGGTTAAACAAAAAGTGTTAGAGGAAATAGAGACATTATCAGAGTCCCACAAACATACATTATCCAAGACCACCTATGCAAAATTGCAGAAAGCTAGAGCTGAGCTCCAGGGTATGGCTGATGCAGAATTAACTGCCAAATTATCACTAGTTACGCAGGAAAAATTTGAGTGGGGGAATAGATCAGGACGATTCCTTGCCAGGTACCTGAAACAAAAGGTAATGCAAAACTAAATCTCAGAAATTGAAGGCCCTGATGGTCAAATGATTACTTCTCCCCCTGATATCCGGCAGAGATTTCAACAAT
This sequence comes from Rhinatrema bivittatum, assembly GCF_901001135.1. NCBI lineage: Eukaryota > Metazoa > Chordata > Amphibia > Gymnophiona > Rhinatrematidae > Rhinatrema > Rhinatrema bivittatum. The sequence continues at coordinate 651,679,016 of NC_042615.1, read as the reverse complement.
TTTATGGAGCGCTCTATTCTGAAACTGCTGGTATATCAGAGGAGCAAATTGACCATTATCTAGATGAAAGTCATCGCCCCTCTCTCACAGAAGAGGAACGAGATCTCTTGGATAAAGAAATCTCCCTTATGGAAATCCAGTACACCATTAAAGACCTGAAAGCTAACAAGGCTCCCGGATTGGATGGCTACACACCACAATTTTATAAGAAATTGGCACCTTCTCTGGCGCCTCCTTTAACTCTGTTATTTAACTCCCTGAGAGAGGGTCATCCTTTGGGAATACGGGCAAATGTAGCCGGCATTACCATTTTGGGTAAACCGGGGTGGGATTTAAAGAAATGTGGCTCATACCGCCCTATTTCCCTCATTAATGTGAATCTTAAGCTCCTAGTCAAAATTATGGTGACACGCCTGAATAGGATCATAGCCCGATTAATCAATACAGATGAGGCCGGCTTTATTCCGGGCAGAATGGCTGCTAATATCCAAAAAATAGTAAATATAGTGGAAAGTACTAGAGCAAAGGGAATATCGACAGTTTTAATGTCAGTCGAGGCAGAAAAGGCCTTTGACATGATACATTGGCAGTTCCTTTTTAGCACTATGAAGGCAATGAATTTCGGCCCTTATTTCCTTAATTGGTTGAAACAGTTATAAACCGATCCACAGGCAAGGGTAAAAGTCAACGGGACATTCACAGAGCCATTCTCCATCAATAGGGGTACAAGGCAGGGATGCCCTCTCTTGCCATTATTATTCGCACTCTTTTTAGAACCATTAGCGACTCAAGTTCAGAATAGCAGGCTGATTAGGGGGTTTATCATCGGTGAGCGAGAATACAAAATGGCTATGTTCGCTGATGACATACTTTTCATGTTTACAAACCCGGCCCAGTCCCTACAGGCAGCTTTGGATACATTGCAGACATTCCAGGGGGGGTAATCAGGATTTAAGCTCAATGTGGAGAAATTAGAAATTTTAAATGTGTCCGTTCCAGAGAGAGAACTTTCGGTATTAAAAACATCCTTCCCCTTCAAGTGGGCCACTAAGAAAATCAAATATCTGGGAGTATATATAAGTAATAATATTGATGAATTATTCCACCTGAACTATCCCCCACTCATTCAAAAAATATTTAGGGATCTGGATCGATGGGCCGAATTACATATATCCTGGTTTGGGAGAATATCCTCCATAAATATGAATGTCCTGCCTCATTTAGGGTATTTATTTCAGGCGCTTCCGATCCACATTCCCTCAGCCATGTTCAAGAATTGGCAACAACGGATTTTTTCATATATTTGGAAACGAAGACCTCCCAGAGTGTCTCATGCTGTAATGTATAGACCCAAGCTCCGTGGAGGTTTAGGGGTCCCCAACTTAAGTTGGTACCTTATGGCCACCCAAACGAGAGCTATATTTAATTGGCACAGAAATGGAGAACAAAAACAGTGGGTAGATATAGAACAGCTACTGATTGGAAAAATACCACTTAGGTCTTTAATATAACAGCCCAGAGGCACTTGGCATCCGTTGCTCTACATATCGACTGCTACTAATAACACTTTAAAGGTATGGGAGAAGTGCGTTAGTAGGAAACCGGAGATATTTTTACAGCTCCAAAGCTTATACTAACACACAATTTCCTGCAGGGAGTCAATCTAAGACTTTTAAACAGTGGGCAGGTAAAGGATTAAACTATATTGGGAAAATGTGGGACAGAGGGGCAGTGACTGCTTTCTCAATGCTACAAGAAAAATTTCAGTTACCAGCGGGGAATGTCTTCTCCTATCTCCAAGTCCGCCACTTTATTCAGGGAGAAAATATGGGGCAAGACCTAGCTGCTGGTAAGACCCAAGTTGAAAACTGGTGCGATCAGGTTGACAGCATTAAATGGGCAATATCACAAGTCAACAATTTTATCTATAAAGACCCCATGTAGAAACCAGCATTTATGAAGGCTTGGGAGATGGATTTGGGCACCTCGATTTCAGAGGACACATGGGACTCTATTTTTCTATGTACAAAAAAGAGCTCCCCGTTCTCTTCCCTAGGGGAGAGAATAGTTATACCACTCAAGTGGTACCTGACTCCTGCATGCCTCCATAACTTTAACTCATCTAGTGACCCCAGATGCTGGAAAGGATGTGGCCAGACAGGAACATTTTACCGTATGTGGTGGGCATGCCCTAGGATAGTTGCCTATTGGCAGTCAATTAATGCTATAATACAGCAGGTTAGTGGAGATAATGTCTCTGTCTCCAGAGATTGCCCTTTTGAACCTGCCCCTGGATATCCCACATGACAAGGGGAAAATCACACTTCTTATAATTTTTGCAGCACGATGTGAGCTAGCAGGGGTCTGGAGATCCAGCACCTTGCCCACACTAGCCAGTCTCAGGCCCAGATTGTCAAAGCTTTGCTCCTTTCAAGTAAAGGCTGCTCCCAATCAGAAGAAACAAGGGTTGTGGAGACCCTTACAAGTATGGCTAGAACAAGGTGGTGAGTCATAGGGAATGAATGCAGTACAACCATAATTTACAATGTTCTCATTTATTATATAGGAAATAAAAAAAAAAGTCTTGTACTGCTCAAATTAATTTACTACCTCCCAGCATAGTACGTTACGGAAGGGGGGTGGGAGGGGGGAGTAGGGGAGGCTCTACAGATTTAAAGATTTGCATACACAAATCTTTATACCTATGCAGACATTCTATGATGTTAGTGTATGATTATTATGTAAATGTTTAACATACCATGTTTATCACGCTGTGTTTAGCAATTGTTTAACAAACAAAAACAACAAATATTGTGTAATGTGACATGTGAAAAGATTTAATAAAATATAAATTAAAAAAAAAATGAAATGCACCCAAAAAATAAGCGCCTAGAAGAAAGCACGGCAAGGTGCATGCACAACCTGTGTGCCAAGTTAAGCGTGTAAAAATGTTTCTGCTTGTAAAAAGCACACCCAAAAACAGAGAACACAATGCGTGCTCAGAGCCGACACTGCACACACCGACAGCCTACAGAGGGCAGCAGAGCTTGCACAAGAGTGTGCGAAAACGGTCACTGCCGCCTACCATGTAGCATGCAAGAAAAAAGCAGAATTGCTTCCCTGTAACAGATGTTCTCCTAGGAGAGCACGATGTTAGTCCTCACATGTGGGTGACATAATAAGATGGAGCCCAGCATGGAAAACTTTTGTCAAAGTTTCTAGAACTTTAAGTATAATTATAATTAATAGCCATTAATGGCTATTATTTGACTGGCACACTGAGCATGCCTCTATCCACGCATTTATGTGGGGTCCCTCTTCAGTCTCGTAACATAGAATTCACTAGCAAAAAAATAAAATAAAACATAGGAGAACCCAACTCTGCGGGGTGGCGGGCGGGTTTCCTAAGGACTAACATCCTGCTGTACTAGGAGAATACCTGTTACAAGTAAGCAACTCTGCTTTCTCCTAGGATAAGCAAGATGATAGTCCTCACATTTGTTTGAATACCAAGCTACAGTCTGCTCCCAGATAAAAGAGGGACCAACACCCCTAACTGGGTGCCAACAGGGCAGAATAAGCTATGGTGCTGTTGGTAACAGACGGAGGCAGCCTGAACCCTAACAGTGGGCTTGAGGCAGGGAGTTGTGTTTAAACCTGGAAAAGGTTGCAAAGAACAAACTGGCCGAAGCTACTATCCTGATGACCATCCTTGTCCAAGCAGTAATGGACAGCGAACGTGTGTAGAGAGCTCAAGGTTGCAATCCTGCAGATTTCGACAACAGGGATTGCCCGTGAGCCACTGACACTGCCATAGTCCTCACAGAGTGAGCTTTGACTCAGCCTCCCAGCTGAAGGCCCGCTTATGTATAGCAGAAGGAAATAGAATCAGCTAGCCAGTTGGATAGAGTTTGTTTACCCACCGCAATCTATTCTTATTGAAAGATATGAATAGTTGAGTGGATTGTCTGTGGCCTGCTCTGCGTTCCAAGTAGAAGGCTAGGGCACTCTTACAATCCAGCGTGTGGAAGGCCCACTCACCCTGGTGAGAATGGAGCCTTGGAAAAAAGGTGGGCAGAATAATGGACTGACTGAGGTGAAAATCAGTCACCACACCTTAGGTAGGAACTTAGGATGTGTACAGAGCTCCACCCTATCATAAAAGAATTTTGTGGAGGGCGTGCTCAAAGGGATAGTGCATGAGCCGCACTAACACAAGTTTGAGGTCCCAGGACACAACAGGAGGCCAAATGGGGGGGGGGGGGCTTCAGTTGAAGCAAGCCCCACATAAAGTGATCTACTATGGGCTGAACAGAAATAGGTGTGCCCACTACATCTTGATGCAAAGCACTAATCACATTCAGGTGGACCCTGACCAGAAAGGTGCCACAAATAGTCCAAGAACCTAGGGGTGGGGCAGGTGAATGGATCTAAACCATGTCCCTCACACCAGTCAGAAAATCTCCACTTCAGTTGGTAAGACTTCCTGGTGAAAGGCTTCCTGGAAGCTACCAGCACCTGAGACACGTCAGAGAGGTCCAGGGGTTGCAGGACTAGGCACTCAACATCTAGGCCCATCAGGGCTAATGCTTGGAGGTTTGGATGGCGCAGTCTGCCCTGATCTTGTGTTATCAGATCGGGTGAGGTTCCCAGAGTGATGGGCTCCCTGACAGGTCCTGAAGGAGTGGAACCCAAACCTGTCTGGGCCTGTTCAGCACCAGAAGAATTATGGTCCCCTGGTCCTGCTGGAGCTTCAAGAGAGTCTTCCTGACCAGCGGAAGAGGAGGATATGCGTACAGGAGACCTGTGCCCCAGTGTTGGGCAAAGGTGTCTGAGGCTGGAAGTCCGTCCTGGATAGGGAGCAGAAGTTGCTCCCCTTGAGGTTGGAGGGGGAGGGCAAAGAAATCCACATCTGGAGTTCCCCACTGGACCACCACTGCCAGATTTAAGGACCACTTGTGTGGCCGAAATGTACGGTTCAGGCAGTCCGCCAGTACGCTCATTTCTCTGGCCAGAAACATTGCTCTCAGGGACATGCCCTGTGACAGAACCCAGGACCAAATTTGTACTGACTCCTGCCAAGGGAGGAGGGAACCCAAGCCTCCTTGTTTGTTGATGTACCACAATGCTACCTGGTTGTCTGTCCAAATCAGGATTGCTTTGTGAGGCAGTTGGTCCCGAAACGCCCAAAGAGCGTAACAAATTGCCTGAAGCTGCAAGGTTATCTGACAGAGAGATTCCTGAGCCATCCACTGACCCTGCATGTGTAGACTGACCACATGCCCCCCCCCCCCCAACCATGGGGGGAGGCAATGGTGGTAAGTACTACCCTGAGGCGGGGTGGCCTGAAAAGGGGTCCCCTGCTCCAAATATGAGATATTCTCCCACCAGGACAGGGAGACCTGCAGAGGTCCTGGGACATTTGTAGCCTTTGCGATCGTAATGTTCACTGCACTCTGCGCATGCAGAGGCGGGCCAATGGAATGACATGGACAGAGGCAACCATGTGGCCCAAGAGACGAAGCAGCAGATGAGCGGGAACCTGATGACTGCTGCGCACCAAGCCAGCCAGAGATGAGAGAGCAGGAGCCCTATCTCAAGGCAGAAATGCTTTGGCATGAACCGTGTGCAGTCTGGCTCTTATGAAGTCCAGATGGTGCAACGGGCAGAGGTGGGACTTGGTGGGTAATTGATAACAAACCTCAGGGATTGCAGCATCTGGATAGCCAGATGTACAGAGCATAGTGCCCCCTGTTGGGAGGTGCTCTTGATCAGCCAGTCATCCACGTAGGGGAACACATGCACCCTCTGATGCCTGAGGTGCGCCCCCCACCACTGCCAGGCACTTGGTGAAAATCCGAGGGGCTGAAGCCAGGCCAAACGGCAGTATTCGATACTGGTAGTGAGCCTCTCCTACCACAAAGCAAAGATACTTCCTGTGGCTCGGGAAGATTGCAATATGGATGTAGGCACCCTTCAGGTTGAGGAAGCAGAGCCAGTCTCCTCTGCTGAAGAGGGGGATCAGGGTGCCCAGAGAGACCATTTTGAACTTTTCCCTTTGCAGGAATTTGTTCAATGCTCTGAGATCGAGAATGGGTGTAGTCCCCAGTTCTTTGGTATCAGGAAATACCTTTTATAGAACTCTTGGCCCTGTTGGCAGAAGGGACCGGGTTCTACCGCTCCTGCCATTATAAGGGCAGAGAGCTCTCTCAAAAGTATTTCCTGCTAGGCAGACGAGCCCCACAACAGACATGGGGGAAAATGCACAGGGACATCCCTGAAATTCAGCCAATAACCTTAGCATATGATTGTGAGAACCCAATGGTCCGACATAACAAGGGGCCAGCGGTGGGTGAAGCAAAGTAGCCTGCCCCCTACTGGGGGGGCTGGATGCCAGGGTTATGGTGGGCTGACTCACGGTCCTTCACCCTCACCTCAATCAAAACCCCATAGGGAGGCTCTAATGGGGGGCTGGCTGGGGCTTGGGGTCCACTGTTGGCGAGGACGACCCCTGGAACTAGCATGGGGTGTACACTCCTGAGAGGCAGGAGGGAAATGTTTCCTTTGGCGGTAGAAGGACTTCCTCGAATTCTGCTGTGAGGACATCCTGGCGGAAGATGGCAGGTCGGAAGCACTAGCCGATAGCTGTTGAAGGGTCTCATAGTGGTCCTTCAATTGGGCTACCGCATCCCTGACCTTGTCCCTGAAGAGATTCTCTCCCATGCAGGGCAGATTAGTCAGCTTCTCTTGGACCTACGGGCAGAGGTCCGAGGCTCAGAGCCAGGCCATTCTACGAGTGCCAATACCCACTGCAGCCACCCTCGCCGCTGTCTCGAAGATATCGTAGGTGGATCTTACCTCATGTTTGCCCATCTCTAGATCCTGTTGCATCACAGCACAGAACACATCTAGTTGTTGTTGTTGTTGTTGTGACAGGCGATCCGAAAACTCCTGGCCCTGTTTCCACAGGTTCCAGCTATACTGGGTCATATACAATTGGTAGGAGACAATGCGGGTGATGAGCATAGCACCCTGAAATACCTTCCTACCTAGGGCATCCAGCTCCCTGTGATCCTGGACCAGAGGGGCGGAGGCATGGGTGAGGGAGCGCTTGGCTTTTTTGAGAGAGACTACCACCACTGATTGGTAAGGGAGATGGAGTCTCTCAAATCCCAAAGCCTATTGGACCAAGTAGATGTCATCCACCTTCCTATTTACTGCAGGAACTGACACTGGATGCTCTCAGATTCTCAGGAGAAGCTTTTTAAAAATATCGTGGACTGGGTTGGCTACTATTTCCTTTGTGGCATCAACAAACTGGAGAACTTCCAGCATCTTATGTCAAGCGTCCTCCTCTGTGAGGTGCTGGAAAGAGATGGCTTTGGCCATGGCCCTGACGAAACCAGCAAAGGAGAAATCTTCTGGGGGAGAACTATGCCTTTCATCTAGCAGCGAAGGTTCCGACAGGATATCCCCGAGTCCTCAGAGGAAGACTCCGAGATATCCCCTACCCAGGGATCATATGGGCCCTCTTCCTCGCTAAGGTCCCTGGGGTGGCCTGCTCAGGTGAGCCTTGTCCAAGCCCCTCAGTGTGAGCACCAGGTGCACCAGTGGCCTTGAGGGCACCGATGGCAGTGGGGGTCCCAATGGCCCGGGTAAGGCCTTGGGAAACTGAATCCTCAGTACCAAAGGAGCCGATGTCACTGGTGGCTTCAGTGAATCCTCCTCGGAGGAGGACCCAACGATGGGAATCGCTCTAGAGGGGGGCATCGGTGGCTGTTGGGGCATTGTGGAACCCGTTGGCACCGGTTGCATTGGAAGGACACAGAGAAGGACGTGCACACGCTTGAGCAGGGGCGCCAACAGCGCTGATGCAATTTCTGACACTGGTATGGGAGCCAGTGCCGGGGGTGGTTTCAAGCCCCGCAGGGCTCGGAGCACCGCACTCTGCGGTCCAGCGCCTCTTGGAAGTCCAGTAAAGTTAGGACTGATGGAGAGAGACGAGGAGGCTCAGTGCCCAGCACCAATATCTGTGGGGAATGCCTGGGACTCACAGATGTGTCGGAGGATGGGGCCTCCTCACCATGGGGTTACTTCGGTGGCGGCATGGCAGTAGTCTGTGCCACACCAGAACTGGGGCCATGTGCCGATGGCGACCGGTGACTGTTTGCGCAGGACTTCCCGCGATGCTCAGCCTGGTCTTTCCCTGGTTCCGAGAAAGCTAAAGATCCTGATGTTTTTGAGAGTGCTGACATCAGAGAGGGCCTATCAGCGGCACCTCTTTCCCTGGACAAACCTGCTGGTGGAGTAGATAGGGACAAAGTATCCATCGGTTCCCCTCGGCCTCCAGGGGTCAACGTCTCCGATGCTGGCATGGACAGAGTGGACTTTTGGAACCAAATTCACTGTAAGAGTGTCCCTTCCACTCGCTCTCCCTACTCCCCTGGCCAGTTTGCCCTCTCAGGCCCCAACTCCTCCACCTGGCAATATCTCTCCCCTTCTCCTCTAGGCTCAACCCTTTCCACTCTATTGCTAGTCCCAGACTTTGACCCCGTTCTCAGTACTGCCTCTCACACAGGCTCCCTCTCTGTCCCTCCCTCTCTCACACATATGCTCCCTCTCTCTAATACACATACACACATCCTCATACAGGCTCCCTCACATACACAATCCCTTCACACAAGCTAGCACCCTCACATACACACAATCCCTTTTTCATACACATGAGCTCCCAATCTCTCACACACACACACACACACACACACACATTCCTTCACAATCTCCTCATATAGGCTCCCTCTCTCTGAAACCCACACTCAAGCATCCCCCCAGCCCCCTTCTTTTACCTCCCATGCTCTCTCTCACCCTCCTGTGCTGTCACCCTCCCCTCCCCTCACATAGGCTCCCTCTCTGAAAACTACAATCATCCCCCTCACTCCCCCTCTTACCATCCTCCCCCACACCCCCTCTTCCTCTCTCACACACACTCATTCTCTCTCATCGGCATCCCCTTCCCCTCATATAGGCTCCCTCTCTCTGAAACCCACACTCAAGCATCCCCCACCCACCTTCTCTTACCTCCCATGCTCTCTCTCACACCCTCTTGCTCTCTCTCACCTTCCCCACACCCCTCTCACCAACCATGCCCTCTCTCATACCCTCCTGCTCTCTCTCACCTTCCCCACCCCCTCACCAACCATGCTCTCTATCACCCTCCTGCTCTCTCACACACACATTCTCTCTCACCGGCATGTCGCGGGACGCGCTCCGTTTGCGACGAAGATGAAGGCCCAGGCGAGCCGTTCGTGGCGCACGGGGACCTTCCCTTATCGCCACGAACAGAGCGTCAGGCCTTCATCTTCGCCGTGAACGGAGCACATCCCATGTGCCGCGGGACGAGCTCCGTTCCGGGCATGCCAGGGTCTCCTCTGCTATTTTCTGCTGTGCTGAGATGCCCCCTCTCTCGCGATGGCCACTGTCCATGCGCTTCCGGTTTTGGAGGGAGGAAATAGGCGAGGCAACGGTGAAAATCTGCGGGAAGGGTGACGAGGGAGGAAATCTGCAAGGTGAGAGAGGAAATCTGCGGGAAGGGGGAATTCTGCGCAAATTCTGCATTCCGCAGTAGTGCAGAATTCCCCCAGGAGTAAAGAACTACCAGTCTCTGGTAATGTGGATCCACTCTTTGTAAAGCATTCATTCTAGCTTTTTTGGCACCCTCTATAAAATCTAAAATTTGACCTGTCTTCTGGAAGTCTCTGTGCTTTTGATTCATCTAGACTCATATCTAATCTTTCAAGTATCTCACCAAATAAACTCTCTTTGCAAGATATTTTGTAGAGATATAATATGGAGCAAGAACCAGCAGCCTAATGCCTGAGTCACAGAAGTATAGTTCCTAACACACTAGTGATCTTGAAGAACAAATAAATTCACCAGCCTTGTTAGAATGATAAGCAGCTGTGGATTCAAGCTGTACCATCTGTTCTCCATCAAAAAGCTGCTGATTTCTGCTTAATAGGGCTCTTGCCACACTATTAGTGCATATATCATTCACACAAATAGTTGAAGAAAAAATGTGAAAATTCTTCATGTGCGCCTCCTTCCGCAGGAGTAGATTTCCTGCTCAGTGGCGAGAATCTGATACCAACCTATGTTTTCTGAAATAGACTTTACCTGTAAACTGTAGAGGAGCTAATCTTGAAAATATTATACATTTATAGCCAGTTTCAAGGAAGGTCTATTCTGAAAAAGTGTTTCATCTCCAGTTTTGCACAGAGTGGAACAGCACAAGTTCTGCATAGAGTGGAACAGCTTTCTGTGTCCATCTCGGAACTGAACCCAGTCAGCAGAATTTTCCATACATAAATTTCAACTAGTGAAACAGACTGATTGCAGAGACCTATTGCTCAGAATTTTTTTTTTACTACCTCTCCTGATCTACAGACTATTGTTGGAGGAAAATCAGGACATGAAGATTGAGTGCCATTTAAATACATATTTATCTTTTTCTTTAAAGGTTGAAATGCTTTATTTATTTATGAACTTTTATTTACCGAAGTTTGTAAAACACATCACGCCGGTTTACAATGAACTGAAAAGAACAGTAAGTTACAATGAACGGGGAAAGGGGAAGGGGGCAGGCTAGAAAAGGAGGCAGAGAAGGGAACGAGAGAGACTAAGAGGGAGAAATAAAGGAATGCAGAAAGGAAAAACAATTGGAACTGAAACCAGATTAAGTGGTTATAAAAAACTGCGATTATCATATACCAATATAGAGGATAGATAATTCAAACTATGAGAAACAATTGAAGGCTATATACAATGAAGGCTGTGTACAATTAAGGGCTGAGTACAAGTAATACTTATGGACTCTACAAGGCAATTATACAATGTTTAGGATTCTTAAGAATGCAGGGGAGAAAAAAACCCAGAGGCAAGAATGCTACAGTAATCGCGTTGCCTTTTTTGTTGCTTTAACCTAGCACTTCGAAAGTTTATTATATGTGGCTGTGCAGAACCTGCAGCTGCTCAAGCTGTTCTCAAGGTGGCAGCATTCCAAATAACAGGAGAAACTGCGAGCTGTTCTCTCTCTGATTATGTCTTTGTGAGTTTAAAATATACTTCTGCACTAAGTTCAGACTAAGATTCCAGACAGTAAGCTTGCTCTATTTGATTTACACTCTGTTGTATCATTGTGTTTGCAAGCTGAACATTATGTACTGTCAGATATTGCTGCTTTTTAAAGGGTCACAGAGAGCACAGCAACAGCTGCACTCGGATATGTGAAATGGCACATGGAAATCCTCAGAAAATATCTCCTAGTCTTAGAAAAACACTTTCAATCCACACTGGAAGTAACTTTTACCTTTCCTTTTTATCATAGCCTGTCTGTCTGATCTTATCCAGCTGAAAGCTCTGGTTCTTTTTCTGCCTTTAAATAGATTAAAGGTGATATGAACAATAAAAGTGTTACATTCTCTCCTTGGCAACTGTTTTTTATTGCTCAACCTATTACCACATTCAAGGGATGGAAGCCATTGAGTTAGTGGGCTTGCTTTGAGTTCTGAGGAGACAGTGATCTTTCAAACAGCAGCTTTGCTGCAAGGCTTATCAATTGCAGAAAGCTTAGCCTTCAACCAGCATTTCAGCTCAGAAACGGTGGTGCGCACTGTTAGCTTGGATTTGGATGCGCGTTTTCGACCCACTTGCTTTACCCCTTGGGGTAATAGCGTGTTGAAAACACACGGCCAACCCCCCCCCCCCCAAACTAATAGTGCCCGCAACATGCAAATACATGTTGATGGCCCTATTAGTTATTCCCGCGCGATACAGAAAGTAAAATTTGCAGCCAAGCCGCACATTTTACTTTCAGAAATTAACGCCTGACTTAAGTTCAGCCAACACTGGGAAAGTGTACAGAAAAGCAGTAAAAACTGCTTTTCTATACACCCTCCGACTTAATATCATAGTGATATTAAATCGGAGGCCCCAAAAGTAAAAAAAATTTAAAATTAAAAAAAAAAATGTAAAAATCTCCCCATGGCCCGCAGTCGGAAGACAGACCCTCAATTTAGCCAGCGTCCATTTTCTGAACCCGTGGCTGTCAGGAGGATCGAGAACAGACGCCGGAAAAATTGAGCGTCAGCTGTCAAACCTGCTGATAGCCGCCACTCCTGTCAAAAAAGAGGCACTAGGGACGCACTAGTGTCCCTAGTGCCTCTTTTTACCGCGGGCCCTCATTTGCATCTTCTTCCCTCCTGAATCGCGCGCACAGGAGAGTGGCCTGGGCGCTCGCCCGCTCTCCCGCGACTTTTACTGAATCGGCCTGAAAGTAAGCAGACTGTCCTTTTTTAGAAAAAAAAGTCTACTTAAACTACTCATGTAGTGCTCTCCCAGAGAAAAACTCCATCAGATGGGTAGTGAGCTGTGTTACTGTCCTGGTTTGTTTCACTGCAGAGATCAGTCAGCAGAAGCTTGGTGCTTAAGATAAATTTGACTAAAAAATAGTTTAAAGTTCTATATCACAAGCATGAAATAGCCATAAAAATTATCTTCAATTAAAAAACTGGGTGAATGCTTATCTCCAATCATCCATCCAATAGCTGGAGGCAGAGAACACTGGCTATATTGGAATACATGACATACATACAGATGTACATGACATACATACAGATGATATTAAAAAAGAAAAAAACTGCCTCCAACTGCTGAATGAGGGGACTAAATTCACATGTTCTTGACTGGTGAAGCAGAAGGATAAGGACGTCTGGATTACCACAAAGGTGTAAGAGAATTGCAGAGGCATAGTCTTTTTATAAAAACTGGAAAAATCTGGATTAAAATGTATGGAAATTAAAATGCATTTCAAATCACTGTCTGAGACTTACCACTACAGCAGGCAACAACACCAAGAGCATTCCAATACAGATGGCTTCTACTGTCCAGCATTACAGACTTTTTAAGACACTACACAAAAATATGAGATATAAAGGAAAATTAGTTTCTTACCTGATAATTTTTGTTCCTGTAGTAGCACGGATCAGCCCAGACTCCTGGGTTTTGCCCCCCCTCTAGCAGATGGAGACAGAAGTTTACAAAACAAAACTCCGCCTTATATAGGATGGTGCCACCTACAGTCCAGCAGTATTACTCAATGTCAAAGCAGAATGGCTCTCAAAAAACAACCATAACTATGTACAATAACCCTTCAACAAGAAAAAGAAATAACCGGTTCACTTAACCCTCCTAGGAACTGAACCTGTAGAACCACTTGAGGATGGTCTATCCAATTTCTGCAGATCTGAAAACAAATCAATCAATAACTGAGCGGACTCTCCCTTACTTCCATGTGTTACCAGAGCGGGACTCTGGACTGATCCGTGGTACTACAGGAACGAAAATTATCAAGTAAGAAAATAATTTTCCTTTCATGTACATACCCGGATCAGTCCAGACTCCTGGGATGAGATCTGGAGAGGCCCGCTCTAAGCACTGCTTCTCCAAAGCCTCCTTCACCCGGTGCTGAACATCCAGTCTGTAGTGTCTGGCAAAGGTATGCAAAGACTTCCAAGTTTCCGCCCTGCAGATCTCCTGTGGTGAGATCATTTGATACTCCGCCCAAGAAGCCACCTGCGAATGGGGTAGAATGAGCCCGAAGACCAAATGGTACAGGCTTACCACGCAGCAAATATGCCGAGCTTATAGCCTCTTTCAACCAGTGTGAAATCATAAGCTTTAGATGCCATATTTCCTCGTTTCGGATAAGCCCACAGCACAAAAAGATGGTCCGTCATGGGCATTGTTGCGTTCGTAACTTCCAGATAACGCAACAATGCCCGACGAACATCCAGCTTCCGTAAGTCTTTAGACATAGGGTCTGACTGGTCCAAAACGGGAAATGACAGAAGCTCCACTGACTGATTCACGTGAAAAGCAGACACCACCTTAGGAAGAAAGGAAGGAACCGTCCGCAATGATACACCAGAATCCGAAATTCTCAGAAACGGCTCCTTACAGGATAGTGCCTGGAGCTCCAATACCCTGCGAGCAGATGTGATAGCAATAAGAAAAACCACCTTTAACGTGAGATCCTTTATTGTAGCCATTTACAGAGACTCAAAGGGCGCCGTACACAGAGCTGAGAGAACAAAGTTCAAATTCCAAGAAGGACAAGGGTGCCTGATTGGGGGTCCTAAATGCTTTGCCCCCTTTAGGAAACAAGCCACATCGGGGTGAGCAGCCAAAGTCATGCCTTGAATGGAACCATGCAAACAATCAAGAGCTGCCACCTGAAGCCTCAGGGAACTACACGATAAGCCCTTGGCGAGACCGGATTGTAAGAAACCTAAAATATCCGACACCGAAGACCGAGCAGGAACAATCGCCCAGTCCACGCACCAAGATTCAAAGATTCTCCACACACGCACATACGCGAGGTTGGTGGATGTCTTGCACGACCAAAGAAGTGTTGCCACCACAGTGTTCGAATACCCTTTGCTCCTCAGGCAGCACCTCTCAAAAGCCATGCTGCTAGATAAAAGCGATCGACCTCTTCCAAACACACGGGACCTTGATGGAGAAGGTCAGGAGCAGTGGCAACCGCAGGGAACCCGCCACTGCCAGATTGACCAGGTCCGCAAACCAAGGTCATCTTGGCCACTCTGGAGCTACGAGGATGACTTCTGCTGGGTGTATCTCCACTCTCCTGAGCACTTTGCCTATCAGCAGCCAAGGAGGGAAGACGTACAGCAGCATGTCGGTCGGCCAGGGCAGCTACCCCCTTCTGCTCCTGTTTCTCTGCGGCGACCGAAGAAATGCGGAGCCTTGGCGTTCTGAAATGTTGCCATGAGATTCAGGCGGGGTATGCCCAACATGTCACATATGAGCTGGAAAGCTTCGTCTGCGAGCTCCCATTACCCAGGATCAAGGAGGTGCTGACTGAGAAAGTCCACCTGAACGTTGTCGACTCCTGCTATGGGAGACGCTGCAATACTTACTAAATGCTTCTCCGCCCAGCTGATCAGCTGCCGGGCTTCCGTGGCCACTGGCTGGCTCTTGGTTCCCCCTTGGCGATTGATGTAAGCCACCGTGGTCGCATTGTCGGAAAGAATTCTGACTGACTTCCCCTGGCAGAGAAGGCGGAACACTTGCAATGCCAACCACACTGCCCTGGTTTCCAGACAATTGATCGACCACTGAGATTCTTCCTGGGACCATTGTCCCTGCACCAACTTCCTCAGGCAAACAGCTCACCAATCGGAGAGCCTGGCATCCGTGGTCACCACTGTCCATTTGGGCACCTCCAGAGGAACTCCTCTGGATAAGCTGTCCGAGATAAGCCACAAATTGAGACTGGAGAGTGCCATATCCGTAAGAGGGAGAGGTAAATGAACCTGTTCGGAGACTGGATTCCAACGTGAAAGCAACGCTGACTGTAAAGGATGCATATGAGCAAAGGCCCAGGACACCAGCTCCAGGGTGGAAGTCATGGAGCCAAGAACCTGCAAATAATCCCACACTCTGGGGAAATGGTTGGTCAATAAGTCCCGCACTTGTCCTTGTAGCTTGACAATTCGGTCCGAGGTAAGAAACACTCTTCCCTGTTGAGTGTCGAATAGAGCTCCTAAAAAGTCCAAAGACTGGGTGGGGGCACCAGTCGGCTCTTGGCTAAGTTGATCACCCAACCCAGTGATCGCAGGAGTTGAAGCACTTTGCGAATTGCCAACTGGCCGAGCAACTCCAACTTTGCCCGAATTAGCCAGTCGTCCAGGTATGGATGCACCAGGAACCCCTCTCTGCGCAGATGAGCTGCCACCACAACTATTACCTTAGTAAACGTTCTGGGCACGATGGCAAGACCTAAGGGCAAAGCTTGAAACTGAAAATGGCAACCCATCACCGAGAACCTCAGAAACTTCTGGTGGTCGGCTCGAACGCCTATGTGAAGATAGCTTCCGTTAGGTCCAATGATGCCAGAAACTCTCCTTTTCTTACTGAGGCAATGACTGACCGTAACGTCTCCATGCAAAAATGCGGCACCCTGAGGCAGCAGTTTACGCACTTCAAATCCAGAATGGGTCGGAAGGACCCCTCTTTTTTGGAGACTATGAAGTAAATGGAATAACGCCCTTTTCGCTGCTCCGCCTGAGGAACCGGGGTGATGGCGCCGAGTTGCAGAAGGCGTTGCAAGGTATCTTGTACTGCCTGTCATTTCTCTTCGTAACCGCATGGGGAGACCAGAAACCGCTCCGGAAGGCGGTGGGCAAAATCTAAAGCATAGCCTTGATTTATCACAGTAAGGACCCACTGGTCCGACGTCACCTTGACCCATTCCTCGTAAAACAGGGACAATCTGCCCCCGACAGCTGGAACAGAGGAACGAGTCGGCATCCCTTCATTGGGAAGACTTGGCCCCAGATGCGGACTGAGTAGCCCCGGTTCAGCCAAAGCATCGGCCACGAAAGGGCTGAGACCAGGACTATTGGCGACTGAACGCTTGCCGAAAGGAAGAAGCTGGAGCTCTGGACGGACGAAATCTCCGATTCCCTCTGATTGAGACCGTGAAGAAAAGGAGCCCCTCGACTTGGGCCTATCCTCTGGCAGTCTGTGAACCTTGTTCTCCCCCAGGGATTGAATCATATCCTCGAGGTCCTTGCCAGAAAGCAATTTACCCTTGAAAGGTAACAACTCCAGCTGAGCCTTGGAGGAAATATCCGCCGACCAGTTTCTTAACCACAGGAGCCGATGAGTCAAGACTGCCAACACATGGATCTGGCCGAAGTCCATAACAGATCATAAAGTGCATTCGCACTATAAGTGATCGGAGCTTCCAGACGCCCTGCTTGCTGTGCTTCTGCATTGGAAAAACCAGCATTAGCCTGTAACTGCTGAACCCAGCGAAGGCCCGCTCACAAGGCAAAATTGCTGCACATAGCTGCCCACACTCCCAGTGCAGAGACTTCAAAAATGTTCTTGAGCTGCAGCTCCAACTTTCTATCCTGCAGGTCCTTCAGGGCTGTAGCAACGGTAACCGGGATTGTGGTCTTTTTGGTGACTGCGGACACCGCCGCGTCCACCTTGGGCACCCGCAGTTTGTCAATTGCTTCCTCCGGAAGAGGATACAGCTTATCCATAGCCTTGCTAGCTTTCAATCCCAGATCCGGGGTATCCCATTCTCTATATAGCAAGTCTGTGGCAGAAAAGTGAAAAGGAAAGGAAGTAGCCGGGCCCCTCAGACCCAACAACACTGCGTCCATGGCCCCTAGCCTGGACTCCTCTGGTGGCCCATCTATGCCTAGCTCTCCGAGTATGGCAGGGATAAGCGGAGCCAACTCCTTCCTCCTAAACAGACAGACCACCTTAGGGTCGACTCCTTCCACAATGTGAGAGCCTCATGCTGGATCCTGTGGATGTTGATCAGGGTCTGTATCCGCCCCATCGGAGGCTTGCCCTGCGGGACCTGGTCCCCTGGGTCCGTATCCTGACCCGTGGAATCAGTATATCTGTTTGATGAGATCCTGTACGCAAAGGGCGCTTAGCTTTGGAGGACCCAGAGACTCCCTTAGACTTAGACCGCTTTTGAGAAAGAGACTTAAGGCCACTAGAGGAAGTTTTACCCCCAGCCTGCAGCTTCCCTTCCCTCCTAGCTTTAAAAGCCTTATGAAGAAACAAAACTCTGAGAAGAAGGAGGAAGAGAAGGACGACTCAGAAGCCCCCTCGGGGCTATCCTCCGTTGCAGGTGAGAGAGGCTGTAAAGGTTCGCTCCCTCCAGGAAACCCTGGCTGAGGAGAGAGAGGATGCGGGAGAATCCCCTCCCCCATAGCTGCACGAGTCGCTGATCTAAAAGACTCCAAAATGGCCTCTGTTCCCGCACTCAGCGGGAACGGATTTGCTTCAGCTGATCTTGGTGCAGCTAACACCGAAGGAGCTCGGCAGCCTTGCCTTTAACTATTTTCATGGCCCCGGAGGAACCCTCTCCCCCGGGAAGACACATCGAGCACAGCCCCTCCCGAGAAAGAAGCGCACGGGCCGAGCCATATGCGCGGCACACAGACGAGCGCGGCAGCGGGCCTGAGAAAGCTAAAATTCAATTCTGTAAAAAAAATAGAAAAATAATCACGGTCCGCCCAAGTGCAGAGTCAGGGAGGGAAGAGAGCCACAGTGCCGGTGACACTGACAGAAAATGAAAGAAAATCAAAACTTTTTTTTTTTTTTTTTTTTTAAAGACTTGCCCGGCAGTGGTCCACGGTCCTGATTCAGCGGGGTGGAGTGAACCGGGCTCCCCGGTGTCTCACCCAGAGCTGCTAGCTTGGAACAAGCAGGCCCTCGATCTTGTAATGCAGCTACCTAACAACCAGCAGGGGATGGTCCCCTCAGGACCTTACAAACCCCCTGGGAGGCTCAGGACAGAAACTGATCCTTTTTTTTTTTTTTTTTAAATCAAAGTAAAAAGGATTTACCGACCGAAAACTCTCTAAAACTCACAACTCTAACTCCACTAAGCAATCAGCACAGACTGTAGGCCTTGTACCCGCACCATCTGCTGGAGACAGAGAAATACTGCCGGACTGTAGGTGGCATCATCCTATATAAGGCGGAGTTTCCATCTGCTAGAGGGGGGGGGGGGGGGGGCAAAACCCAGGAGTCTGGACTGATCCGGGTACGTACAGGGAATTTATAATTTCCATGGAATAAGCAAATGTTGCTTACCTGTAACAGGTGTTCTCACAGGACAGCAGGATGTTAGTCCTCACATATGGGTGACAACATCAGGATGGAGCCCAATCATCGAAAACTTCTGTCAAAAGTTTCCAGAACTTTGACCAGCCCCTAATGGGCATGCCCAGCATGGCACTAACCCTGCAGTCAGCAGGGGTCCCCCCTTCAGTCTTATTTGAAAGCTACAGGCAGTGCCGAAAAATAAAATAACAAAACGTTACAAACCAAACACCACAGGGCGGCGGGTGGGTTTCGTGAGGACTAACATCCTGCTGTCCTGTGAGAACACCCGTTTCAGGTAAACAACATTTGCTTTCTCACAGGACCAGCAGGATGGTAGTCCTCACATATGGGTGAGTACCGAGCTGAGGATGTCCGAACATGCACCAAATGTACCCAATGGCGTGCAACAGGCACAACAACTGGGGTGGAATTTAGTAGAGGTTATCCTGAACCCCACTGGGTAGGCGGAAGGGTGTTGGTACGTCACGTTGGAAATAGGTTACGCAGGACAGACTGGCCGAAGATGGAATCTTGTCGTCCGGCTTTGTCCAAACAATAGTGGGCTGCGAAAGTATGGAGGGAACTCCAGGTGGCAGCCCTGCAAATGTCAGGAAGCGGCACCGATCCAAGGTGTGCTACTGAAGTCGCCATGGCCCTCACAGAGTGTGCTTTAACACAATCTTGAAAAGGAATGCCTGCTTGCTGATAGCAAAAAGATATGCAGTTCGCTAACCAGGAGGAGAGAGTCTGCTTACCCACAGGTTGCCCTAATTTGTTGGGGTGGAACGAGACGAATAACTGAGTGCTCGTCCTGTGGGCAACTGTACGGTCTAGATAAAAAGCTAAAGCCCGTTTGCAGTCAAGGGTATGCAGAGCCTGTTCCCCTGGATTGGAATGGGGCCTGAGAAAGAAGGTAGGTAGTATGATGGATTGATTAATGTGAAACTCCGAAACTACCTTCGGTAAAAATTTAGGGTGAGTGCGGAGTACCGCCCGGTCCTGCAGGAGGTTAGTGTAAGGCGGATAGGTAACTAGGGCCTGTAACTCACTAACCCTGCAAGCTGACGTGATAGCCAAAAGGAAAATAATTTTCCAAGTGACATATTTTAGATCACAGGAGTGAAGAGGCTCGAATGGTGGTTTCATGAGCCAATCAAGAACCAGGTTAAGGTCCCAAGAAGGGGCCGGATTACGTAAAGGTGGCTTGATGTGGAGCAAGCCCTTCAGAAAGCATGTTACAAGGGGTTGTACTGAGATAGGTACATCCCCGACCCCTTTATGGAAGGCGGCTACTGCACTGACATGCATTCTGATGGAAGATGTCTTGAGACCCGACTGACATTTGCCAGAGATAGTCCAAAAACTGTGGGATTGGACAGGAAAAGGGATCAAGGGACTGAGAAGTGCACCATGAGGTAAAACCTTTTCCATTTATAGGAGTAAGATTTTCTCGTGGAAGGCTTCCGAGAAGCAATCAAGACACGGGAAACTGGGTCTGAAAGGTTAAGCAGTTGAAGGATTAACCTTTCAACATCCATGCCGTCAGGGACAAGGCCTGAAGATTGGGTTGGCGTAGACTCCCGTTGTTTTGAGTGATCAGAAGTGGGTCCTGTCCCAAGGGAATGTGCCTGCGGATGGAGAGATCCTGTAGTACTGGAAACCACACTTGGCATGGCCAGTGAGATGCTATCAGGATCATGGTTCCCTTGTCCTGATGTAACTTCACGAGAGTCTTCGAGAGAAGAGGAAGTGGAGGGAATGCATAAAGCAGACTGCTTGCCAATGAGAGGGAGAATGCATCTCTGGGCTGAGAGCCTTTGCTGCGAATGAGGGAGCAGTAATGGTCAACTTTGTGGTTCTAAGGGGACGCAAAGAGGTCTGTCTGAGGATGACCCCATTGTCGGAAGATGTAGTTTGCTACCGAGGGGTTGAGAGACCACTCGTGCGGTTGGAAGACACGACTCAGCTTGTCTGCTAGAACATTGTCCACTCCCGGCAAGTAGGTGGCCCTGAGGTACATCGAGAGGGAGAGAACTTCCGCCCAAATCTGCGCAGCTTCCTGACACAGAAGGAGGAGCCTGTGCCTCCCTGCTTGTTGATGTACCACATGGCCATCTGGTTGTACGTCTGAATCAGGATGACTTGATTGGAAAGGCAATCCTGAAAAGCTCTGAGAGCATATCGCATTGCTTGAAGCTCCAGGAAATTTATATGGTGTTTGGCTTCCTCTGGAGACCAAAATCTCTGCATCTGCAGTTCGTTCACATGGGCTCCCCACCCGAGGTTGGAAGCGTCGGTGGTGAGAATGACTTGAGTATCTGGCATGTGAAAGGGCAATCCCTGGAGGAGATTGCTCTGATTCTTCCACCAAGCGAGAGACAGATGGAGTGAGTCGGTGATGTGGACAATGGCCGACAGAGGCTAAACAGCTTGAATCCATTGTGACTTCAGAGTCCAATGCATGAGTCTCATGGCCAAGCAGTCCATCGGTATGACATGGACTGAGGACGCCATGTGACCTAGGAGGACGAGAAATTGGCATGCAGTCACAGTATTTTGAGACTGTAACTGGTGAGCGAGAGACACGAGAGTTAACGCTCGTTGTCGAGGTAGAAAAGCTTTTGCCTGCAAGGTGTCCAAGTCTGCCCCAATGAACGACAAGGTTTGAGATGGGACTAAATAGGATTTCCCGTAATTGATGAGAAATCCTAGTGAAATGAGAGTGTGTAGAGTCAAATCGAGGGACGACCGAGCCGCTTGCTGGGTTGGGGTCCTGAGTAACCAGTCGTCCAGATAGGGGTAGACGTGAACACCTTCTTTTCTGAGAAAAGCTGCGACAACTACAAGACATTTGGTAAAGACTCATGGTGCAGATGCCAGGCCGAACGTAAGCACTCGGTATTGATAGTGCTTGGGGCCTACTACAAACCTCAGATATTTGCGATGAATTGGAGTTATCACAATGTGTGTGTATGCATCTTGGAGGTCCAGAGAGCAGAGCCAGTCTCCTCTTTGTAGAAGAGGTAGAAGCGATCCCAAGGTAACCATCTTGAACTTTTCCCGCTGGAGGTACTTGTTGAGAGCACGTAGGTCAAGGATTGGACGAACACCCCCCGATTTTTTGGGGATCAGAAAGTACCGGGAATAGAACCCTAGGCCTTGCTGTGAGTACGGAACAGGTTCTACTGCTCTTGACTGGAGAAGGAGGGAGACCTCTTGTTCCAAAAGAATGGAGTGGTCGGACGTTCTCCACGTCTGCAGAGGTGGGGAGTCCGGTGGCAGGGTGAGAAAGTTCAGATGGTAACCCTGAGCAATGATTGCCAATACCCATTGGTCAGTTGTGATTGACTGCCACATGTTGAGAAAGTGGCACAATCGACCTCCTACTGGTATGTTTGGAAGAGGAATCTGGCTGCTGCTCTCCAAATGGAAGTCAAAAACCTGAAGCAGGTCCTGGCTGGGGAGCGGCTTGTGGTTTCTGCTTTCGGACTTGGCGAGGTTGAGGTTTCTGATAAGGTCTCGTAGTATGGGACCTTGCTGGTGGTGGGTAGGCCTTCCTTGGACGGTAGAAAGACTTCTTAGAGTCCTTCCTGAAGGGCTGTCTTGAGGAGAAGTCTGAAGGCATCGAAGACAGCTGTTTAAGGGTCTCATGATGGTCTTTTAACTCAGCCACCATTCGTTGAATCCGTTCACCGAACAGATTATCTCCCACACACGGCAGGTTGGACAACTGGTCTTGCACCTCTGGGCGAAGGTCAGAAGATTTAAGCCAGGCCCACTGTCTTACTGAAATGGCGGCTGCAGACACTCTGGTAGAGGTGTCGAATATGTCATAAGATGTTCGAATCTCATGTTTTCCTGCCTCAAAACCTTTGTTAACAAGGGTTTGTAGGTGGTCTTGGAATTGATCCGGCAGGGACTCAGATAGATCCTGTATCTGTTTAAAGATGACCCCTATTATATTGGGTCATATAAAGCTGGTAGGCAGCAATTCTGGAGATGAGCATGGCTCCTTGGAACACTCGTCGACCAATGCTGTCTAGGAACTTTTGTTCCTTAGCAGGTGGGGTGGATGAGTGAGGTTTTGACCTTTTCGCCTTTTTCTGAGCTGACTCTACCACAATTGAGTGGTGGTCAAGCTGGGAGTTTTGAAAACCTGGGGCTGACTGAACTAAGTAAGTAGTGTCAGCCTTCCTGTGAACTGGAGCAATTGACCCAGGATTTTCCCAGTTCTTTTTGAGAAGGTCAAGAAGTATTGATGAATGGGAATGGAGGTGATTACCTTGGGGGCATCCAGAAATTGGAGTAACTCCATCATTTGGTGTCTGTCATCCTGTTCCGTCTGAAGTTGAAAAGGAACAAACTCAGACATTTCCTTCACAAAATTTATGAATGAGAGGTCCTCTGGAGGAGAACGCTTTCTACTTTCAGTAGGAGAAGGTGGTGAAGGTAAGTCATCGGTGTCTGTTGAAGTATCATCACCCCAAGTATCATAAGGATCAGCAGACTGTCCTGTAGGACGAGAAGGGGGTTGGATACCTGAAGGCCCCGGGCGAGGCTCTGAAAAAATCGAAGGAATCGCCGGAGGCACTGATGATGGCATGGAAGGCATCAGTGCAGGCATCGATGGCGCCGATGGACGTATCGGCACCAATGGATGAATCGGTGGTGAGGGACATATTGGCATCGATGGCTGAGGTAAAACTCCCAATAGAGGAATGTGAAATGGTGTTTCTCCTCCCGATGAAGCCGTCCTCGGCAAGGGCATCAGAACCATCGGAGACCCAGGATACATTGGTGGAAGGGCGGCCATCAGCGCCTCCATCCTGGACAGCAGCGGTGCCAGCACTGCCAGAATCAGGTCGATGACAGGTTCCACAATCTGTGCCGGTGTCTGTGCCGGAGGACCCTGGAGACGTTGCATCGCCTAGTCGATGGCCTCCTGAACCAGCCGGTCCAGTTCTTCTCGGAGACCTGAAGCAAGCAGCCCCGGCTCCGAAACAGAAGAGGGAGGCAGAGGTACAGCCAGACGGACCACCTTTACAGGCGGAATCATGGCTCCCAAACCTCGATCGGGTGAGGGTGGCCCCGATGACCCGGTCGCAGGAATGGTTGTTGCCTTTCCTGGACGGGGCTTCTTCAACGGTGGCGAGGTCGATGACTTTGCTCCCTCGATGGTCCGAGTCTTGCGATGTCGATGACGATGTCTCTCCCTGCGATCCCCTCGATCCTGAAGGGGAGTAGTGGGTGTCGATGGCCGTGAAGACGTCGATGGTGGTCTGTCACCGGTCGATGGTCAATGCTGGCACGAAGTCGACGGTGCCAGTTCCGATGACGCCGATGCAATGGACGGAGTCGGGGTCTGAGCACGGAAGAGGAGTTCCATCTTCTCCATTCTGGCTCTGCGACCTTTTGGTGTCATGAGGGCACATTTGGTGTAAGTCAGGACATCGTGCTCACGGCCTAAACACATTACACAGACTCCACGGGGTCTGTGACAGACATGGTGCCAGTACAGTCCGGGCACAGACGGAACCCCAACGCCATTGAAAAAAATTGAGCCGCAGTACAGTCAACGGCCAGTAGGCCGCAAGGGCCAAACTCGACAGTAATTGACGGAAAAATGGAGAAAAACTTACCGGAGTACTGAAGTCAAAGAAAAGTTAGAGGAGGGACCCCTGTGGGGCAATTTAACTTTAAATAATTCCGTGAGGAAAATACCTGTCAGGAATCACTTTAGAGCTCCTAAACCGCGAGGCTACTGCTGTGCGGAAAAAAGAAGACTGAAGGGGGACCCCTGCTGGCTGCAGGGTTAGTGCCATGCTGGGCATGCCCAGTAGGGGTCAGTCAAAGTTCTGGAAACTTTGACAGAAGTTTTCAGTGATTGGGCTCCATCCTGATGATGTCACCCATATGTGAGGACTACCATCCTGCTTGTCCTGTGAAAAACATTTTTAACTTTGCAAGAGTACAAGTTTACATTGTTGAAAAAATCTGAAAAAGGAGCCTATGTGCAATTGAATATTCATTCAACAATATCTTTTGCTAGTTCAATAAAAGGTATCACAGCCCATAAAGATTACGGCTATTTATTTATAAAATTTGTAGTCTATTGATCTAAAAAAACACAGCTATGCTGAAAATAAACACATTCATAATAATAAAAAAATATACTAGCCATTTTTTTTAATCTATTGTATTTTTGGAGTAATTCACAACATAGGAATATAGAAAAGAGGGTTGTACCTGTAATGACTTCAACAACTCATTGGATTCACTCATGTTACTCTCCGATGTCGTTAGATGTTGTGCTTGATGAAAGTAGTTTATCCCCAGGTCACACCACAGATTAGCTGAGGACTGCAATTTTAATGCTCGGCCATAACACCTATTAAAAATAGTTATGGTAAACGAACAGGCTAGTGGTTTTCTTAATGTAGTATCATATACATTTTATAACAAATTACATTTATGAATGATCCAGAGTGTTTTCATTCAGACAAACAATCTAGCCAAGTAAGACAGACAAAATAACAATAGGAGATGTTTTTACCCTATTTCTCTCATGCATACTACTATAAAAAAAGGAAAAAAAGCTATTTATTAATTCTTCTATTCCACAAATAACCAATTAATTGTTCAGTGCAGATTTCATAAGAACATAAAAATGCCATACTAGGTCAGACCAAGGATCCATCAAGCCCAGTATCCTATCTTCCACAGCGGCCAATCCAAATCACAAGTACCTGGCAAGTACACAGACATTTTTTTTTTTTTTACATTTTTTATTTTTGCATTTTCAATAATCTTACACCAAACAATTTGTATAATTATACAGATGATTCAACATTCATAACACAGGCATATAATAATTTTTTCCTACAAGTAATATATATGAATATTACAATCATTCTGTTTCTACAGAGGAAATTCCAGGGCATAACAATTTATATTACTGAGTGAATATTTAAGAAATATTTATTACTTTGAGAGAGAGAGGAAGATATCTCTTTCCTCCTCTCAAGCTTATTCAAGAGGATACAATTGGTATTTCTTTTTTTTTATTTTTATTAAATTATAACATTTATTTACAAATGTAATAATCAAGGCATTCAGGTAACATTTTAACCATTTGACAATTCAAATTATACTTTACACAATATATTTTATTTCCTAGTCCACGTCTAGGGGTACGGGTGGAAATCCTAACTGCTGCATGTCACTAATCTTTTTTACAACCCTAGCTCCTTATACAATAAACATCATTTTGGAGACTTGTCCTTTAAGAAGCGTTCCAAGTGAGTGGGGTCAGTAAAAATAAACGTATTATTCTGATATGTAATATGACATTTACAGGGAAATTTTAAGAAATAACTAGCTCCCAGATCAAGAGCCTGTTTTTTTAAATTTAGAAATTGTTTCCTACGCGCTTGCGTAACACGTGAACCATCCAGAAAAATTTTAGTTTTTTGCCCGCAAAATATAAAATCTTTAACTTGAAAATAATTTGAGAAGAATAAATTTTTATCTTTCCTTAAAGAATAAGAGACCAACAATCTAAGGTTATTGAATTTTCCTAAAACCAGATTGCTATCAGCTATCGAATTATTTAATAAATATGTAGTGGAGATATTGTCCTTTGAGAGTGATAAAATTCCTGTGCTGTCAAGATTGTATTATTTGCCTAATAGAAGAATGCTCCAAGTTCAAGAGGGGGGTATGGGCATACTGAATAGTCCTGGAGTCTCCACCTTCTTGGAGGATTCCATGAATAATTTTCATACTAGAGACACTTAATTGGTATCATTTCTATTGCCCCTAACCTAGTCCTGTAGGGGGGGGGGGGGGGCGAATCTTAAAAAATCTGTAACTCAGATGTTTCAAAGAAAACATATTTATGCTCCTAGTATTTAACTTCACACCGACAAGGAAACTTTAAAATAAATCCAGCTCCTCTAAGAAGTACCTCTGATTTAAATTTCAGAAATTCTTTTCGTCTGATCCGAGTAGATCCAGTTAGGTCTGAGTATATCCAGACCTGATACCCATGGAATTTTTCTAATCTGTTTCTCAGAAACAGATACAACACAGTATCTCTTTCTTTAGGAAAGACAAATGATACCACAAGTGTAGCTCTAAGTGTTATATCCGTATCTAAGTACACAGACATTAAATAGATCCCATGCTACTAATGTCAGCAACAAGCAGTAACTATTCCCTATTGATTAACAGACATTTATGGACGTCTCCCTCCAGGAACTTATCCAAATGTTTTATAAACCCAACTACACTAGCTGCCTTAACCACAATCTCTGGCAATGAGTGAGTAAAAAATAATTTACTCTGATTTGTTTTAAATGTGCTACTTGCTAACTTCATGCAGTGCCCCCTAGCTCGTGTATTATCTGATAAAGTAAATAACCATTTCATATTTACCTATTCAAGTCCTTTCATGATTTGTAGACCTCTATCATATCCCCAATCAGCCGTCTCTTCTCCAAGTTGAACCTCTTTAGCCTTTCCTCATAGGGGATCTGTTTCATCCCCTTTAGCATTTTGGTCGCCTTTTTCTGAACTTTCTCCAGTGCAACTATATCTTTTTTGAGATGCTACGACCAGAATTGCACACAGTATTCAAAGTGCAGTCTAACCATTGAGCCATACTATCCTAAATTAATAAAATAGGACATCAAACTAAAATAACTTTGCAAAATACGTTTAGACCAAAAGCATAACACATTCATAAAAGCATGCATACACACAATTAAATTAATTAAAAAAATCATGCATGTCACAAAAAAAAGCTGGAGAAACTGACATTTCAGATAGTAAATATGGGTGATTAGATTATTAGAAATGTAGATATTTGGGCGACTACTAGGTATGAGGATTGCTTGGTAACTTGCCTGCCCGGTGCAAAGGTAGTGGACCTCATGCACCAGCTAGATAAGATTTTACAGAGAGCTGAGAAGGAGCCGACTATCATCATACATGTGGGTACCATTGACATAGGAATGTGCAGGAGGGTAGTTTTGGACATTAAATTTAGATTCTTAGATAGGAAACCGAAATCTGGAACCTCCAGGATTGATTTTTTTCAGAAATGCTCTCTGTTCCACATGCAAGAGGGAGACTGAGCTCCAGAGTCTCAATGCATGGATGAAAAGAAATGTTTTAGAATTGTTAGGAACTGGGAAACATTCTGGGGAAGGGGGAAGCCTTTTCCAACAGGATGGGCTCCACCTTAACCAGGGTGGAATTAAGTTGCTGGCACTAATCTTTAAAAAGGAGATAAGAGTAGCTTTTACACTAAACTAGATGATGGGGGAAAGCCAACAGCTGCTCAGAAGCACATGGTTAAGAATAATGCATCTTTGAAGGATATTAACAAAACAGGGAAGTCAGGCATCCCAATAGAGAGGATGCAATAAATGTTAAAGTTGCTCTACTTAAAGGCACCTGGGCTGACAGAACAAAAAGATTCCAGATTACTCCTGTCAACCGATAAGCAGATTGTTAATACAACCCCCCCCCCCCCCAAAAAAAAAAAACATACTTTGAAATGTCTGTATATAAATGCCAGCAGTCTAACAATTAAGATGAAGGGTCAGAATGTATAGCACTGAAAGAAAATGTAGATATAATTGTTATTTCAAAGATCTAGTAAAACGAGGATAACCAATGGGACACTGATACCAGAGTACAAATTATATCACAATGATGGATGGATCAAAATGATGGAGGGGTGGCACTATATGTTAGAGAGGACATAGAATCAAACAGGAAAAAAAAGCTTGCAGTAAACAAAATACACCACAGAATATTTAGGGATAGATATTCCATATGAGAAGGGGAACAGAATAGCAGTGGGGGTGTACTATCGTTCACCTGGCCAGAATGAACAGACTATGAAATGCTAACAGAAATTAGGAAGCTAACAAATTAGCAACATTGTAATAATGGATGATTTTAATTACTCCAATTATGACTGGATAAATGTCACATCACGACATACTAAGGAGGTAAAATTCTAGATGAAATAAATAACTGTCATGGAGCAACTGGTACATAAATCAACAAAAGGAGGAGATATTTTAGACCTAATCCTTAGTGGAACACACAATTTGATGTGAGAGGTAACAGTTTTGGGGTCATCTGGCAATAGTGATCAAAAAATGATCAAATTTTATTTGATAATTGGAGGAAGGACACTAAGGAAATCTACTGTGAGAGCACTTAACTTTCAAAAAGAGAGACTATGATAAACATGACTAAAATGGTTAGGAGAAAATGAAAAGGAGAAAATGCAAAGGATTAGAATTTGCACCAGGTGTGAACATTGTTTAAAAACACCATCTTGGAAGCCCAGATAAGATGTATTCCATTCCAGTAAAACAGTAGAAGAAAGGCCAAGTGTCTGCTTGCATGGTTAAAAGGTGAGGAAAGAAAAGCTATACCAGGCAAAAAAACATCTTTCAAAAAATGGAGAAGAGATCTGAATGAAGAAAATAGGAAATAACATAAGCAATGACAAGTTAAATGCAAAGTATTGATAAGAAAGGCTAAGACAGAATTTGAAAAGAAGCTTACAATGGAAGCAAAAATTCAAACTTTTTCAGGTATATTCAAAGCAAGATGCCTGCAAGGGAGTCAGTGGATCATTAGATGATCGAAGGGTAAAAGGGGCATTAAGGGAGGACAAAGCCATAACAGAGAGATTAAATTAACTCTTTGCTTTGGTCTTTATTAATGCCAGAAGTGATATTTAAAGCTGATGATTCAGAGGAACTGAAACAAATCTCAGTGAACCTGGAAGATGTAATAGGGCAAAGTGACAAAGAGTAGCAAATCACCTGGCCAGATGTTATATATCAGAGTGCTGAAAGAACTGAAAAATGAAATTGCAGACCTATTAGCAATCTGTAACCTATCATTCAAATCAGCTACAATACCTGAAGATTGGAGGGTGACCAATGCAACATCAGGTTTGGTTTTTTTTTGTTTTGTTTTTTTATGTTTCCAGGGGTGATCCAGGAAACTTCAGACCAGTGAGCCCATCAGTGACAGGAAAAAAAGATTGAAACTATTACTGAACATAGTTTAATGGGACAAAACCAACAAGGATTTAGCCAAGAGAAGTCATGCATATAGGGAAGAGCAACCCAAATTATTGCTACTCTATGCAAGGTTCCACATTAGGAGTCACCCAAGGAAAAGAGCTAGGCATCATTATGGATAATATGTTGAAATCCTCTGCTCAGTGTGTTGTGGCAGCCAAGAAAGCAAATAGAATGCTAGGAATGGAAAATAAAAGAGAGATCATTATAATGCCTCTATACTCACTCCATGGTGAGACCGCACCTTTAAAATTGCATGCAATTATGGTCATCGCATCTCAAAAAAGATATTAGGGAGGGAGGGGTAGGAGGGGAGGGACGTCTATCAAATACCTGGGGAATAACGAACTGTAGTTTACAAGATGTATACAGTCATGTTTCAATATGAAAAAATGGGCGAAAGACGGGTATAGAGTTGTAAGTGGTTATAAAAACCACAGGGGGTTCAGACACATGACTTTGTATTTGGTTAATGAAAAACATTGATGTATAGGCCTTTTGGTCTTGTGGCTCACTATTCCCTTGTATTTGGTGTGGTGTTTTAGAGTATGAATGTGTGTGTGTGTGTGTGTGTGTGTGTGTGTGTGAGAGTGTATGTATTTTAGGACACATTTCCAAAATTGTTTAAAAAGCTGTGATAATAAAATTGTGTACTTTTCTCTTACATATCTGTGTGATCATAACCTTATTCTTCCTGATGTTCACAATAAAAATGTTTATGCATTTAAAAAAAAAAAAAAGATATTGCGGAATTAGAAAAGGTACAGAGAAGTGCAACCAAAATGATAAAGAAGATGAAATGATTCCTCTATGAAAAAAGAGATTATGACCCTTCAGCTTGGAGAAGAAACAGCTGAGGAGAGATATAAGAAGTCTATAATATGAGTGGAGTGGAATGGGTAAACCTGAATTGGTTGCTTACTCTTTCGAAAAGTACAAAGACTAGTTGACACACATTGAAGTTACTAAATAATACAATTAAGACAAATAAAAGAAAATATTTTTCACTCAATGCATAAACTCTGAAATACATCGCCAGAGAATGTGGTAAAATCTGTTAGTGTAGCTGGGTTTAAAAGCAGGAATAAGCAGCATGGAATCTTGTTGACCTTTTGGAATCCTGCCAGGTACTTGTGACCTGGATTAGCCATTGTTAGAAACAGGATACTGGGCTAGGAGGACCTTTGCTCTGACCCAGTATGGCAAACTTGATGTTCTTATGTTTTTATAATAA